>NC_142348.1:31395277-31706805 GCF_054954075.1 Amborella trichopoda | reverse complement strand
GGAAATTTTAAGAGGACAAACATGGCCCATTTGTCTTCAAACCACTCCCATCTAAAGGGTAGGAGTGTCTAGTGAAAAACTAGTTCTGGAACTGTCTTTAACTTCCAATGGAATTGGGAGTTATGACCATGTTTTGACCAGATGTCTCTGCTTGAAATTGTAGGAAATGTAACAATGACACTAAGATTCAGTGACTCTGATAATGTGATCATGTAATGTTGATATTGATATAATATGGATCTGATACTGTTAAAAATGTGATACTGATATTGTCTGATTCTGCTATATGAATGGTTTTAATTTATCCATCTTTTGTTGTTGTTTCTTGTGGGAATTTGTGTTTTTTCTTGTGGTTTTCTTTGATTCCACATTTATAACATGTGTTGATGCCACTCCAACCAGAGTGATGATACGTGACCTCCGGTCATGATCACGTACTCTGTCGCCCTCCGGTTGGGTATGATAGAGGTCAGGTTTGGAGGGTCGTGACATGGTGCTAAGTCTTCTTACACAGCCGGTGATGGTCCACAGGTGGCATTAAGCCCTTCGCTTCATGGCTGGTGCTAGGTTTGCATTCTCATACGGCGATGGGTCACATACACAGTCGGCGCAACATCTTCTTTCTCTCTCCTCTGCTTCTTCACTAAAGACGGTGCTAAGCTCTTATACACGCACAGTGATGCTCCAGCCGGCACTAGGCCTTTACCTCACCCTCCATTGCCGTGCATGTCACTAAGTTGAGGAAACATTGTGGTCCTTACATCATCCCCTCCTTAAAAGGATTTTTTCTTCAAAATATTATTAACGTTAACAAAAAAGATTGGGGTATTTCTCCCTAATCTCATCCTCCCGTTCCCATGTTGATTCTTCTCTTGAGTGATACTGCCACTACACTCGAACTATAGGAATTTCTTTACTGCGTAACACTTGTACTCTCCTTCCTAATATCCCAATTGGTCGTTCAACATAGGTTAAGTCCTCCCAGAGTGGGATGGGTTCATATTCTATAACATGGGATGGGTCAGGTCGATACTTCCTAAGCAGTGATATATGGAACATTATAAACCCTGTCAGTTCAGGTGGCAGGGCAAGTCGGTAAGCCACGTTTCCAATCTTTCCAAGATTTCAAAAGGCCCAATGAATCGTGGGCTTAGTTTCCCCTTTTTGCCAAATCTCGTAACACCCTTGGTTGGCGATACCTTCAGGAAGACCCGATTTTCCACTTCAAACTCGAGGTCTCTCTGACGATTATCGGCAGAACTCTTTTGCCGACTTTAGGTTGTCTTGAGTCGTTCTCTAATTAAGGCAATCTTCTTAGAAAGCATCTTGACTATTTCGGGCCCCAGTAATTTCTTCTCTCCCACCTCATCCCAGCAGATGGGCGATTTCCACTTCCTCCCGTATAGGGCCTCATACGATGCCATCTGGATGCTGGCTTGGTAGCTATTGTTGTAGGCAAACTCTTTCAGAGGCAGACGATCCTCCCAGCTTCCTTTAAAGTTAGTGATGCACTCTCTTAGCATATCGTCCAATGTTTGGATGGTCCTTTCTGATTTCCCATATGTCTGGGGATGAAAGGTAGTGCTGAAGGTAAGTTCGATCCCCAAAGCCGACTGTAGGCCAGCCTAGAATCTAGAGGTAAACCTGGTGTCTCTGTCGGACACAATGCTGATGGGTACACCATGTAATCTTACAATTTCTCTTATATACAACTAGGTCAGCTTATCCAAAGTATAGGTCATGTAGACTGGTAAGAAATGAGCAGCCTTAGTCAGTCAGTCTACGATGACCCAGACACTATCGTGTCCAGCATTTGACCTGGGCAATCCAGAAATAAAAATCCATTGTGATGTGTTCCCACTTCCACTCTGGTATGGGGAGGGGCTACAATAGTCCGACAGGTTTCTGATGTTTCGCCTTCACTTGCTGACACATCAAACATTTAGCGACAAACTGTGCCACATCTCGCTTCATGTTGTTCCACCAGAAGGTCTTTTTATAACCCTGGTGCATCTTTGTACTCCCAAGGTGTATCGTGTAGTGAGAGTGGTGTGCTTCTTCCAGAGTAGCCCTTTTTATCCTTTCATCATGAGGAACACATAATCGGTCCTTAAACCTTAACAATTCATCATTGCTCATAGAGAAATCCTCTTTTCCATCTGTCTTCAACTCTTCTAGAATCTTTACAAGCTGAGGATCTCCTTTTTGAGCCACCCGGATTCGTTGAAATAGTTGGGGCTCCATCTTTAGACAAGAAAGCATTCCTTCCTCCCTACTATGATGTTGAGATGGGTGCCACTCCACCACATCCTCTAATAACTTCATTTCTCGAACCATCAAATATGCCACGGAGGTTACAACTTTCCGACTTAAGGCGTTGGCTACTACATTAGTCCTGCCTGGTTGGTAATCAATAGTACAGTCATAATCATTCAATTAATCCATCCATCTACTTTGCCTCATATTCAACTTTCTCAAGGAAAACAAGTACTTGAGGCTCTTATGCTCCATGAATACCTTAAATCAGGCCCCATAGAGATAGTGCCTCTAGATCTTTAACGCAAACACTACAGCCGCAACCTCCAAGTCATGCATTTGATAGTTATGCTTATACGATTTCAATTGTTTAGAGGCATACGCAATGACCTTGCCTCTCTACATGAGTACACCCCTGAGTCCCTTATGGGATGCATCGGTATATACCACAAAGTCTTCATTCCCTTTGGGCAAGGCTAGTATTGGAGTTGTGGTTAATCTCTCCTTCAGTTCCCAAAAAGTTCTCTCAAAGTCATCTGACAACAAAAATCTCATATTCTTCTGGGTTAGTCGAGTAAGGGGAAGCGCTATTTTTGAAGATCCTTTTACAAAGTGTTGGTAATATCCTGCCAACCCCAAAAAGTCGTGACCTTCAGTTACATTTGTTGGTCTCTCCCACTTAAGCACTACTTCAATCTTAGAGGGGTCAACCGTGATCCCATCCTTATAAATGACATGACCAAGAAAGACCACATTGGGGAGCTAAAATCCCCTCTTGCTCAATTTGGCATACAATTTTTCTGACTTCAAAGTTTGCAAGATAGTCCTCAGATGTTGCTCATACAGTTCTCAATTCTTCAAATGTAGCAAAATATCATCAATAAAGACCACCACAAAATCATTCAGGAAGGGTCAGAATATCTTATTCATCAAATCCATGAACACACCAGACGCATTGGTTAACCCGAACGGCATCAGAAGGAACTCGTAGTGACTGTATCGAGTCTTGAAAGCAGTCTTTAGTATATCTCCCTCCTTAAGTCACAGTTGGTGATACCACGACCAGAGGTCGATCTTGGAAAACACTAGGGCCCCTTGGAGCTGGTCAAAGAGGTCGTCAATTCTATGTAGGGGATACCTATTCCTCACTGTTACTTGGTTCAACTGCCTGTAATCAATGCACAACCTAAGGGACCCATCCTTCTTCTTCATAAATAGGACAGGTGCACCCCAAGGCGACACGCTGGGTCGAATGAATCCTTTAGTCAACAATTCCTACAACTGCTCTTTTAACTCCTTTAACTCAGCTAGGTCCATTCTATACGGGGCTTTAAAGATGGGAACAATGACATGGACTACATCTATCTCAAATTCAATTTCCCTCAAGGACGACAACTCTTCTAGAAATACCTCAGGGTACTCCTTTACTGGTATTCCTTCTAGCTGGGACTGGACACCCCGATTCTCAACTACATAGGCCACATACCCGACACGTATCTTAGCCAAGAGGGGAGAGGCCCGAAGGGTAGAGATAAAGTGTAGAGGGAGAGTATCCCTAACGCCCTCAAAGTGTAAGTTTGCTTGATCAGGACGTTTAAATGTTACCGTCTTTTCATGGCAGTTGACGGTGGCATGGTGGGTATACAACCAATCCATGCTCAAAATGACATCAAAGTCCTGAATATCTAAGTGGATAAGGTCTACTGGCAGGTCACACCCATCAATTGTGATCTTACACTATTTATTTACTTTATCAGTTTCCATAGAATCTCCCACAGGTGTGCATACTACTAAAGTACAATTGAGATATGCAGGCATAACATTCAAATGGCAAGAAAAATGGGGCACAACAAATGAATAAGAGGAACCAGGGTCAATTAAGGCACTAGCTTTAATGTCGCAAATTAAGAGTGTACCTTTGATCACCGAGGTGGATGCCTTGGCCTTCTGATTAGTGAGGGTGAACACTAGTCCTTAGGTCAACAGGCAGTCCTCGATCTTCTTCATAGGGCAGTCCCTAACCCAGTGACTATGCTTACCACATTTTAAGCATGAGTTCCTCTTCTTGTAGCATTCAGCGGCAGTGTGGTTGTCCTTCCCATAATGAGCACAGGCTGGGTAGTGATCACTATCCATATTGCTCAAAAGATTTTTCTAGGTCCTCTGCTTAAGATGATATGGCTTCCCTCTAGCAACTCTCCTCGAGAATGGTTGAGGCTTCTTCCCAAACCTTCTCGACGGCACTGCCTTCATCCTTCCTTTCTTCCTCGATCTATGGTTCTCACAGTCTCTTTTAATCTTCAAAGCGAGGTCTACCAATGGGGCATATGAATTTAGGTTGGCTAACATTACTCTACCCCTGATATCTGGCCACAGGCCCCTTTAAAATTTAGTTGCCTTTCGTGCCTCAGTGTTTATGATGTGGGGCACGGACCTAGAGAGTTATACAAACCTAATGGCGTACTGTTCCACAGTCAGGCCCCCCTTATTGGAGTTTGATAAATTCTACATCTTTCCTTTCCCTGACTGAATTGGGGAAGTGTTTGAATGTATTTTTCATCACCTTGGTCCCTGGTAGGAAGCAGGTCAATAAAGCTTACAAAACAGTGGAAAATTCTCGACAGTCTCAGAATGACCCCAGAATTGATCAAGATCGTCATTAGCACTTCAAAATACCATCTGCCAAGTTTCATCACGATTAAACATGTCCAAGGCAGTGACCACAATGAAACAGGTTCAGAAAATTGACCTCTAGCACCCTCAAACAGACCCTATAACTGGAGCTACATTTTTGGTGTCTCAAATTACTATGGGACCATTACCATTGGATCCAGCATGGTCGAAAACTCCAATGGGCCAAGTTTCGTCTTGATCAAACACTCCATAGCAAAGATATGAGTAAAATATTGAAACAGGAGAGGCTGCACACTATTCCTGTATGGCCTCACTGCACCAAAACACCATTAAAGGTGGTTGTTTCTATAGTCACAGGCAGTCATTTTTGGAACCCATAACTCACTCATTCCAAATCGGATCACTCCCAAATTTGGTGAGCATATTCGTCTCATGAAGACAAACAATTCGATATGTGGCACGCTCCGAGACGATATCCGAACAGGGAGAAAAGCTAGAGAGAAGTTGCTGATCCATGAAGAAATTGCAGAAAATTCAACAGCGACACTCCTCGCTTGATGAACCAAATCACAACGATCAAGCAACGAATCGACGCAAAACTAATTCCATTGTGTGCGTAAGGTTCAAGGCTATCAATGGACCGAACAACGTACATGATGGACGGTCAGATTTCATGCACGAAGCCGACGAAGTTACTGAAATTTCGGCCGTCGAATTCTAGATTTCGACCAAAATTAAAAGTTGCGAAATCTTCGTTCGGGCTCCAAATCAAGTTCTGATTGTTGCCATGCGATTGTGATAACATGCTTAGAGCACTACGACGAAGAAATCACATAAAAACATTAAGAAAAGATTGCATTATCGATCCGAAGTTTCTAAGATTCAAATAAATTTCAAGTCTCGTGATCATGGCTAGAAAACATGATTCATGACTCAAAGTTGGTATCAAAACAATCGACATGTCGAGCCCTATAAGAAAACAATAATCTTTTGATCAAATGGGCATCAGAACAACCTCGAGTAAAGCACGAAAGATTACTCAAGTTCTCGAGTAGCCACAACGACTGTTCTGAAATTCCACACATTGTTAGGCAGGGGCAAAACAATCTTTTTGCACCCATTTTAAAAAAAATAAATTCAATTAAATCTTAATTTTCAGCAGTTAGGTTTAATTTTGATCAATCCACCCATGTTTGGGCACAACTCTATATTAACAGGCACTGCCTTATTGTAAAAGGACAGGCACACAAACCCCCCTCCCCCACCCCACCTCTCAGTCATGAGTGAATTCTTTGAAGATTCAATAAAATTTTAATTCCTAACTTGAGCTTGTGAGTCTGTCTTGGAGAGAGAGAGAGAGGAAAGAGAAGAAAAGGGCTGGTACCCTTCGGGCTGATACTTTCTCTCTCCTCCCCTCTCTCTCTTTCTTTCTCTCTCTTTTCTCTCCCTGTCAACTGGTAACACCTAGAACCGATTGGCTTTCTCTCTTTGCTTTGGTCAACTGGTGAGACCTAACACTGAATGGCTTTCTCTCTCTTCTTTTATCAACTGGCGAGATCTAGCACCGGTTGGCTTTCTCTCTTCTTTTGTCAACTGACGAGATCTAATGCCGGTTGGCTTCTCTCTCTTTTTCTATCAACTGGATAGATCTAGCACCTGTTGGCTTTCTCTCTCTTCTGTCAACTAGCAAGACCTAGTGCCTGTTGGCTTTCTCTCTTTTTGCCTATCAATCGACAAGACCTAGCACTGATTGGTCTCCTCTCTCTTCTTCTACCAGTCGGTGAGACCTAACGCCGGTTGGTCTCCTCTCTCGTCGTCTATCAATTGGTGAGCCCTAGCGTCGGCTGTCTTTTCTCTCTCTACTAGTCGACGAGGCCTAGCGCTGGGTTGGTCTCCTCTCTCTTCTTCTATCAGTAGGTGAGGCCTAGCACCGGTTGTCTTTTCTCTCTCTACTATTCGATGAGGCCTAGCACCGAGTGGGTCTTCTCCCTCTTCTTCTATCAGTCGACAAGGCCTAGTGCCAATTGGTTTTCCCTCTCTTCTTCTATCAGTTGGCGAGACTAAGCCCTAGTTGGCTTCCTTCCTCTCTTCTCATTTGACACAGTCGGTGAAGCTTACCGTCGAATGGTTCCTCTCTCTCCTATCTCTTGAAACAGTTGGCGATGTCTAGTGCCAACTACATCTCATCTTCCTTCTTCTCTCTCCTTCCGTCTATCCCCTTCCTCTCTTTAACCATTCCTCTGTTGCTCTCTCGTTCGACCAAGAGGGATTGAGGTTAGCATCTCATGGCAATCTTGTCGTCTAGCCGTAATGTTGTCACGTCAGGTTCGCTTAGCTCGCTTTACTACCACGACAGACGGACCATTGTCCCTAGCTAGTCGATATCGGCAATAATGTCTAGTAGTGATCTCAGAGCCGGTCTCAGTTCCCGAGCCCGTTTCACCACCACGTCATGTCAATTATCCATCAGTCTAGTCACTGCCCTGATCTACTCGCTTGGACGAATTCTTCTCTCCCCTTGTCTTTCTTTCTTCTTCTTGAATGCGCATGCTTGTGTACACTCATCAGAGAGGAAAAGGGTGAGGTCTGACCAACCTGTCCCATAACCTTTGCCATATATGTGTGTGATTGCAGAAAGCATAAAATAATAAGAATACAAATCAAGGGAGGCGATTCCGAACTAGTTTCATTACTAGGGGGCTTTCTTCTTGATTTAAGAGGGCGCCCACGTGAGTCAGCCAGAGTAAGTCCCGAACCCTCCTTTTAAATTGTTCTCTCACCGGTTGGTAGCACCTGCCCCCGTTTTCGAACGAGGTTCTCGAGAGTGTGATCTCACGAACGTCCCGAGTCTTCCCCAAAACCCGAGACATGAGCCACCCGATCCCCCAGGGATCCGAAAGGCGAGATCGAGGCACCTACCCAGCTTGGCGACTCCACTGGGGACTTACTACCCCTTAGTCAAGTCGTTTGTGTTTGGCTAGTTTCTTCTTTATCTGCTTTCATCATCTTTTCACATTCACTTATGGCTGCTAGGTTCTATAACCCATTCATCCGGATCGAGGATTTTCTTATCCCCTTATTCGAGAGTGTCCCTAGGGAACAAGGTCCTTCGACTTCGTTCCTGACCATCCTCTTGAGCAAAGACCCTTTGTTTTGCTCCGAGGTATTAACGTTGAACGGTGTGAGGAGAGACTTGAAGGTCCCTCACTCCCCATCTCTTCACTCTGGTGACAATTCCACCAAGGCACCTTGCATGGGTGGCACTTATGTTACCCCACACAGCATGCACCCAACTACCGGCGAGTCACTTACAATTCATGTTTCTGAGGTACGCTGGAAGGCTGCCCAGTCCCTTTCTGTAAAAGGCAAGAGAGTTGCCATTGCTTATGTGGGTCTCCCCCCCACATTCCTACACCAGAGGTCTCTATCCCTAGAGGCTCAACACATAGAGGCGGAAACCCCACGGTCTCCACCCCTTACACACACCACAAGACTCGTGGGTCACCCACTCGAGTCACACTTTGGGGCAACCCTTCTGTTACCTCAAGTCCATGTCTTGGATCAAACCTTCCAAGGCCAGATCCTCCACACGTCACTCATGTGCATCTCACTACTCGAGGCAACACCATTATTGTGCCAACCCGAGTACACAGAAGACAACCTCCTAGTTCTCCTCCTATGCACACACACAAGCGCACCCTGTAAAGGGTAGGCCTGCACTTGTTCTCTTACAGATACCTATTCGTAGTTCTCAGCCTCTTAAGGCCAGCTCACCTGCACGAGCCTGGGTGGACCCCCAAGTCCCCTAAGATCCCTCTTCAAGGGGCTCACACATCGCCATCTCAGGCCTCCCCCCGTCCTCGACTCAGACCTCCTTATGAGTCAACCCTGCTCCCGCTCGCTCCTTCTTCATCGAGCAAGCACCTTCAGCCATGGTACTCGAAGGTTTTTCCCAAGAGTACCATCCTGAACCAGCCCCTACACTTTGGTCATGTCTCTGGAGGTCATAAGAGAGCTCGGGGCATGGACCTCATAGAAGATCGAGTCCTTAATCCTCCTCGACCCAAGATGACCCCAGTACTTGGCCCTCATCCTTAGCCACACCTGAGAGAGACATCACTCTCCTGTGCAAGAAGAGTTGACCAACCATGACATAGATCACATTTTTGGCAAGAGATCGATCAAAACCTCAAGGCTAAATGCGACAGAGGTCTGCAAATATTGACTAAGGAGGTGACCAAGGCAGTCAACATAGCCAATTTTGACGACCCTCTTCAGCTTAATCTCTTCTACCTCCTTCAGACCATGAAACCTGAAGAAGAACTCAATGAGCCCTATGTTGTGGTTACTGTTGAAAAAGAAGACTCGACCACTCAACGCCATGGTCCCAAGACCGTCGTTAACCGGCTCCCCAGCCACGGTCCCAAGACCGTCGAGAACCGGTTCAAATGCGATCTGTGTACAAAAGTCGAGTTCAGTCAGAGCATGATGACCCCTTATTGACTGACCTACCACGTATGACACATCAAGCTCGCAAGCGTTCAACTTCCACTAATGTTGACCTCCCTAGAGAAACAGTCAACGTAATGGTTATAAGAGAGCCCGGTGACGCGCTGGAGGATCACATGAACAAGTTTGAGGATGTGGTCCCCGCGATGATGGAAAAGATTGATCGTATTGACGATGCACGCCAGTCAGCTAGCCATGAGGTCAATTCCCATCACTCTGATGGTATACCTCCATGGCAGCCTCCTCCATCTACTTCGCAGGACAATTTTGTCCCTCATCCAGTCTCTCAGTCTGATATTGACGCTATGGTCACCCATAGTCTAAAGAACAAACAAATTCCAAGCATATAAAGGGTGATGCCTTATCAAAGACCGTACCGCTCCTATATTGATCAAGTCTCATTCCCCTCAGACTATAAGAAAGGGAAGTTTCCTCTATTCAGTGGAATCACCTCCCCAAGCCAGCATATTGCCCACTTTCAGGCAGCATGTCGGGCAACGACAGCTGACGGGAGACTTCTTCTCCGCCAGTATGTCGAGACCCTTGATGGCCCGGTATTTTAATGGTATGTCCGACTTCCTCCAAACGCGATGCAGACATGGGAGGAGATGGAGAAACTGTTCTATTAACGCTTCTATGAGGTCGAAAGGGAGGTTCAAACCATCGAGCTTCTCACCCTGACTCAAGACCCCGATGAACCTGTAGATTAGTTCATAGCAAGATGTTGAAACTTGGCTTGCCACCATCCTAATCCCATGCCTGAGAAAGAAGTAGTCCAAACTTGCATACGGAATATGCGACCTGAAATCGCTCTACATGTCGAGGCCTCCAATCTGACCTCCATGTCAGAGTTGATCTCCAAATCAGTTCGCATAGAAAGTTTGTCACGCCATCATGGTGTGAGATGACAACCATCTACAAGTTCAGTGAATAACTGGGGCAATGGTATCTCTTGGAATAACACAAGGGGTAGCCAACAGAAAGGGGTAATTAGTACAGTTGTCATGATCACTGATTCATAGAAGGATTCCCCCCAAACCTTGGACCTCTTTAAAGGGGTAACCGCAACAATAGTAACACCCCAGGCTGGCAAGCAACAACCATCATACAATAGGGTACCTCCACCAGCCAACTTTGATCAAAAGGATTATCTCTTCAGGCATATGAATAAGGTTTATCCGTTCGAGAAGGAATGGGTCCCTGCTTTGTTTCAAATATTATTGGAGCAGAATATGATCAAGCTTCCAGAAATCAAGTTCCCTAAGCAATCTGGCCTTGACGATCAGGTGAATTATTGTGCTTACCATTAGAGGATTAATCATCCTATGGATGATTGCTACACGCTGAAGGACATCATTGAGGCCCTAATTCAGAAGGGTCAGATAAAGATCGAATACCTAAAGAAGGCCTTCGAGGTAGCTGAGGCCTCCCATGTTGTAACCATTCAGGAGGAGGATGAAGTGCCTGGAATTCTCTACAGCTTCTTCATTATAATGCTTTAGGAAGGCATAATCACACCGAAGCAGGCAAGGCAACCCCTTCGCCTTGTTAACGGGACTGAAGATCGTTGGTGTCCATACCATCAGATAAGAGGTCATTACTTATCAAAATGCACATGTTTCCTTGACATATTCATAGAGAAGATGCGGGAGTATCAAGAATTCTACAATCTTCTCGTAAGTGATCCTCAAATCCTTCCCTCATCGGGGCAAGAAGATATCACAAGGCAGGAACTTCCCATCAATGACTCAGACCCTGCGGACCCCTCAACTTCCCAACCATGGATGATCTACCATGGCCAAAGAAGACTCAAGTCTTTGAGGTGAGAAGCGGTGCACCATGCCAGCGCTGATCGTAAACCCAGTGAGACGAATCAGACATCACGTCAGAGAACCAGAAAGAGACGGGCACCAAGGGTTGCTCGCTCAAGAAATAAGACCTGTCAACTCACAGTCGAGAAGGAATTTCTCAGGCTCCTTCCTCCGTTGCTAACTTTGCTGGACTTCATCTCTGCCACGATCCTTTTTCCTTCTTCATCCTACCAAGAAGATGCCCCCTTCTCATCTTCCACTCAGCAAATGTCCGATGAGGGTGATGACGTTACAAGCATTCCCCAATAGTCTGAGCAAGGGAAAGACCTAAAAGTTCCCCTGCAATTGACCAATCCTAGTGGTGACGTAAAAAGCTGCCCAGATCGGTCTGATGAGGGGAACGACCTTAAAGGTCCCCCACTTTCCAACCCTTCTCCGCCTTCTTTTCCTGCTTCTCATTCTCCTATGTCTTCTACAGATACGAACTTGATGTGCCCAGACTACGAGGCTCTCGACTAAGAATTCGAAAGAATCAATATAAGCAGGACGTAGCAGAAGCTATTGAGAAAGGCCCTGGCACCGGTAGCAGGATTCTTAACAGTTGTTGATGCCTTAGCAGCTAAAGCCAAGACAGAGCCACCTTCATCAAAGTAGCACAAGAAGTCAAAGCCAAAGAAGCCTCAGTGGCCCCTTGAGCCAGACTTCGAGCAGAGATTGAGAGAATCAAGAGGTCAAAGCTTCTATTCTCAAGGGGCTTGCCACATGGTGCAAATTTCAAGAGCAATACCCACTAAGGGGCAGATAAATCTTAGATAAGGGAGGATGTTGCAACCTCCACCGCAAAAGTCGGGCACCTTGAACTTCCTCAGTCTGCCACTGCCCCCTAATCCAAAGACTAGTCTGCCTATCCTACAGTTCCCTGGGCTCCTTCCTAATCCCAATACACCTATTCTCCAATTCCCTAAGACTCCTTTGACCCCATGCACTCAGTCTCTCCCAAAGCCTCAAACTTGCATCACTCAAACCAAGCCCGTTGTGCAATTAGGCCAGCCAGCCAACCAAAATAAACCCTCTTTACTCAAACCTCCTCCTAAACACAATATACCCACTAAACCAGTGGTAGGATTGGAAGCACAACGCCTTGATCAAGAGAAGGTGAAATATGATGTGATAGGGTGTCACACCTCGAGAATTTACAATACTGATATTTCTGAGATGTGACAGTCAAAACATATATAAATCTCTTGATAGGACAAATTTACACTGACCAATTCTTACAAAGTAACAAAGAAAAAAGCTTAGACACAACTGCAATATCTTCCAAAGTTACCCTTGACGAGTACTCAAAATCAAGCCATAGTTATCCTGAAAAATGTTTACCATAGTTTGATGAGTTTGGCTACTCAGTAAGTGATCATCATTATCCTAAAAATAATCATGGTTGAAAGATATCAATATTTTCCAAAATGAAATCTATTAACAGAAATGCATCAAAAGTTTCACTTTCAATAAATGCATAATTAAGTATAATCCGAATAATTGAAATGCATATAACACTTTAACGGTAGTGTATAATTCAAAGGCATTCACAAAATACCCTACTGGCATCCCAAGTAGGTCACCTATATACCCCATCAGCGTCCTTATAGGTCCACTTAATCCCTATCGGCGTCCCAGATAGGTCCACTTAATCCCTGCAAGTCCACTTATACCTCACCGGCGTACCGGATGAGTCCACTTAATCCCTACCGGCGTCCCAGATAGGTCCACTTATACCTCACCGGCGTACCGGATGAGTCCACTTGCATACTTAAATTATTTCTAAATCTCTTTAAACATTCGAAAGCAGTAATATCATGTACTCAATATATCATTGAAATCATTAATATGAATTTCAGTGAAACCATTAATAACAGTCACTTTCCATAACATTTCTAAAATAACCAATCAAATATTTTGGGCTCAAATTTAGAAAGGTAGCAGTTTGTAAAGGCATTCTAGCATAATTGCCAATTAATATGTATAGAAAAACTCTTATAAAAATTCAAGAATACGAAATTATCACAATTTATGGAATATCAATTCACAAATAAACATTTCACAACAATACTATAATCAATTGCAAAAATGTCAATTTTTAAATAATAAGGCAGTCATTTGCACATGAATTTTACAATGTCTAAATATTCAAAACAGTAGAAAGAAATATCACAATTTTTAATAAAAAGATTATTTTTCAAGATAATGAGGTCACGTGCGCATAAAATTTATCGCGCCTAAAATTCATGATAATAAGCAGAAATAATTATTTCATTTTATTTTTAAAAAGAATGGATTATTTTTCGAGACAATGAGGTCACTTACACACAAAATTGATAAAATAAAGATCCTAGACGAAAATATTACTATTTATTAAAAACAGACTATTTTTCAAGAAGACGATGTCACTTACATACAAAACTTATAAAATAAAGATCCTGGACGGAAATATCACTATTTATTAAAAACAGACTATTTTTCAGGAAGACGATGTCACTTACCTAAAATATTTGAGAGGGAGCTTCCGATAAAAATTCGGCTAGGGAGAGGAGCTCACTGTGTTTCGACCAGAAAGGGAAAGATTTCAAAAGTTTTCTAGGGTGGGAGTCCTCGCCTTTCATATTTAAACTCTTACGACACCTTATTATAATATTTTATTAAGTGACACCTCATAAACGAGGTGTAACCGTTACAATACCCCTTATATGCTTAAAGCCCACGTCCACTTGACGTGGCAAGGCAGGAGCAAACAAAAGAAACTTAACCAAAATATTTTGAAAACAGTGATGGTCCTTAAGGACCATCATGCTCATATAGACCATCACTTATTAAGAGTTTCTTTCTTTCTTTTTTATTTTTATTTTTTATTTTTTATTTTTTACTTTTTTTTTATTTTAGAATTATTACGTAGGGCATCTATGGAAGCTTCCAGCCCTTCTCAGTGTCTACGACGCCCTCATGCTTTCAAAGGATTACCGGATGACTTTAGTTCAAGAGCTCTCTGACCCAGAAGTGTACGAGACCGAAGTAGAACCTATCGAGTTAGACCCAGCAATTCTACAAGGATGTATGCCAATCACCCTTTCAGAGGACGATCTACAGCTAGGGGAAAAGTTTCATAATCACCCTCTCTTTGTTGTTGGCAAATTACATGCATGCCCCATCAACGGAATCATGTTAGATGGAGGTTTGGCAGTCAACCTCATTCCAAGAAGGATCCATACTAGATTAGGGTTGGGGTCCGAAGACCATACCCCGACCCACATCACAGTTCAGGGGTTTAACCAATCAAGAGAGAAATCGGCTAGCACAATATGCCTTCGTTTTAAGATCGGCGAGCTAAACGATTACGCCCAGTTTCATGTAATTGACACCGACACTTCTTACAATATTCTCCTCGGTCGATCATGGCTCCATGATCCGAGGGTGGTTCCATCAACATTGTACCAATGTTTCAAGTATAGTCGAGACGAGAGACAGCATACGGTCTATGCTAACAAAAGAGTATTCCCTGTGGCCAAAACTCTCTATGCAGATGAAAAATATTACTTCACAGATCTGGTGTCGCCTCAGAAGATGAGAGAAGAAGGTTACGAGTCTACAAGTAAGACTGTGTCCATGTCTCATGAAGATGTTGAGGATGTTGGGAGGACGTTAGTGAACATGTTCAAGGAAGAAGAAGGGCACGGCAGAATTTCACCCCTAACTAGTCTTCATTCCAACATCTCAATTATCATCCCCCAACCCCTTCTTCATTCGAAAAAGAGTCCTTACCCTCTGCCCCCAGTTCTGAGCCACCTTGGCCAGAAATGAACTAGAAGTCATTCTTGAGATCGAGCAAGCCATGGGGGTAGAATTCTCAGCTCCAAGGGTCACCAATACGTCGGACCTTCAAAAAGTCCTGGATATCCCCATTGCACTCTTGAAAGCAGAAGCAGCGCGTCAACCGCCACGAAAAGTCTTTCAAAGTCCGGTTGCTATAAGTTTAGAGGATGCTTTTCAGACCGCTGTCCACCCAAAATTTTTACTTTTCCCCAACCTTTCAGGAGAGAAGTTCAGAGAAGGGCAACTTCCTTCCCCTCAAGGGCATGATCCTCTAGCAAACTTGAGAACCGAAGTCTACAGCCTCTAGAGCCAATTGAGGGTCATGCATATCGCTTCAGAGCATCTCAAAGAGTTCGTGCCAAAGACTGAAAGCTATGATGAGCTTGAAGTAAACGCGCCACTAATGGAGGTTGAAGCCCCTCCCGACTGGACTATCTATAGCAATCAGGCTCACCAAATCATGAGGAAATGAACTATGAACCTTTGGCCAATCAGACATTGAAAGGAGAAAAAGCAATGACCCCTTATTTCGAAGCTATCCAAGCCGCGACAGCTCTCCATGAGGCAAAACAAGGCCTAGGGTATTAGTCTCTTGAGACAATGAAAGTATCGAGAGGCATTCAAAAGAATCACATGAAGCACAGTAAAAGTAAAGAGAGAATGAAACCATTCAGTAAAGTCAATCAAAAAGAGAAGAACTTTATTCATCAGTAAAAAATTTTACAGGTGCTAAAAAAAAAAAAGGGGAGAATGACATGCTAAAAAACAATCAATCTTTCTATTGATCTCAGCGCTGCGTGCTTCAGGAGAAGTCTCAGTGCCTTAAACACGTGCCTTCAACTCTGCCACTGTTTGAGTCGCTTCTGTCATCACCATAGTTTCTTACTCAATTATGCCATCAAGTTTAGACAAATATGTGACCAAAGGAGCCTCCATGGCCTTCCTTTGAGCCATCTCCTTCTCAAGGCCCTTGAATTCTTCCTTCAGTATTCGCATTGCCTGCCGAACTTCAATCATTCTCCTAAAGCTTCCTTGCACCTCCCTCTTGAGGTCCTGTTGATGGCGAGCTATCAGGGCCTTCTTCTCAATACAGGCATCTATCTTCTCGCGACTGCGCAAGATTAACTCTTCCAAGGAGACTTCCCTTCAGGTTTCTTCCTAGCGATGCAGTACTCTCAACCGCCAGTTCTCCACCTCATTTAGAGTTGTATCAAAATGAGAAAGCACCTTTGGCACCGCCCTGACTGCAATAGTCCCAACAAAGTCATTCAGTCTGATCAAACCTTCTCCCAGCTCATTGAAAGGTAGCTCCCTCAAGCCCTGAAGGCTTGCTCAAAGCATGCCTTCAATCATGCAGGAAACACCACAAAAAGTAGGCCTGGACGGTGCTGCTGAGCCCACCATTGCGAAAGACACCTCGACCACAAGAACCGGGCTTGTTGAAGTGATACCAATCTGAACCACTGGTTCCTCTGAAACGAGGGCAAAGCCTAGATCTTCTTGCCCGTCAGGCTCATAGGCAACCCCGGTCTAAATCTTCACAGGCTCTTCGAGGCCAGCCTCGCTGTCTTAACCCTCTCTTATGGGGACCTCCACTTCTGTCTCAACAGGCTAGACAGGAATCTGTTCCCTTTCTTCACTCTCCAAAACTGTCACCTCAACATCACCAAGTTTAGGATTTTCCCCTTCTCTTTAGCCTTTGCTACCTGACTCACCACTGGCAATAGGTTCCTCCAATTGGCCCTCGCCTTCAATAGACAAAACTTCTACCACAAAGACCTCGACCCCTTCATCTTCGTGACTCGGGACCATAGGGACATCAACCTCTTGGTGCTTGGGCACATCATCAACTCAAGGCTCTTCTTCTTGAGCCACAGCCCCTGGTTCGGTAAGGACACTAAACCCCTCATACATGGAGGCCACATCAACATCTGAGCCCCTATTTGGAGCAGTTGCTTTGGGGCTTTCATCCTCCTCAGTCTCCATCCTAGCCACCTCTGACTTAGGAGCTGCCTTTGGACTCGAGGGCTCCTCCCTAAGATCTGGAGTCCCCCCCCGATCAGAAGCAATGTCAGTAGGCTTATAGCTCTCAGAGTCATCTGCCTCGATTTCTGAAGAAAAATAATACATTTTAGAAGCAGCAGAAGATGGTTCAGAAAGCACAAAGGGGAATAATAGAAGAATTCTTAAAAGATCAGAATAGGAAGCGCTACCTCCTGGTTCTGCACCACAGGGAGCTTTTCGCTCTTCCGCCTCCGAGTACACCCACTACCTGAAGACGTTACACGGGTGTTTGCAGCAGTCGGGTGCTTTCTTTTCTTTCCCCCCACCAGAGTAGGAGCTGGCGCCTCAGATCCACCCCTTTGAGGAGGCCCTCTAACCAATTTGTTGTGAGGACCGCTCCCGATTAGGGCGTTCAAGTCCTATGGTGGGCGCTGCTCATAACCAGGGATTTTTCGCCCCTCATCCCATTCAAAGATCGAGCAAAGATTGTCGAAGACACTCCAAGTCATCGTCTTCATTGTAAGGAACTCTGGTGAGGCCTCGTCAACTGCTATCTGACATGGAAGCCCTAGACCCCGTCAGTTGTAGGGATATGTCCAAGATGAATACCTCACCAAGAGTAAGAGCATCCACCAGCCTCCTTTGTCAGGTGTTTTGACGCTAGTTTCCATTCACTCCTTTCCAAGGGTGGTCCTTCTCCCAAGTGAGGTAGCTCGTATTTGTTGTTCTCTATCATTTCAAGACACATGGACCAAGCAGTTTGTTATGTTCCAGTGGCCAACACTCTCTAAAAGTTCCAAGCTCCTCCGCCCTCCCCTTATACACCTTACTCTGGCATTTCTCGAAGAATACCAAGAAGGGGCATCTTTGGTCAAGCCCGTGCTGACAGGCAAAGCGGTGGGTGAAATATCCCTCTAGCCAGGCACTGTGTGGAGTCTGATAAGGTAAGACTCCCCCTCTGATGCTCAGCATGAACATGAGTTCCATAATTGTTGTTAAGGCACCGTTCAACTCCATTCCCAACTCATCGACAAAAGCACGGTAGGTGCCGGAAAAGGGACTCTCCTCATGTTCAAAGAATCATTTTTTAATAGACCTCGAGGTTCCCCTGTGGTATGGAAGATAGCCCTCTGGTTCGCTATCTCCATCAAGAAGGGCCACAACTTATTTCCTGAGCACTGATGCTTGACGTAGGTGTCAGGAAAATAAGCCCCTAGCCACTCGTACATGTAATGCACAGGGAATGGGGTTTTAAATTCCTCAGGAAAAGCTTCTCCTCCAATGATGTTGTTCCCACCCTCCTTGCCCTTATAAGCCTTTCAATGGGAGATGGCCCCTAAGCCATGGTATATGTTTCATAGGACTGGCTATGCAAGGGCATACTCATGCCCTCTGACCATGTTGCATGCTACATATAGTAGGGGTATGCCATCCCCTAGCCAGGAAGCACGAACTTGCACAAGAATAATGCCAGGTAGGCGGCCAAGAAGACACGGTTATCATTAGCCTCGAGCTAATATATAGGAGGCATCTCCTTCGCAATTGTCTTCCCTATCCCCTTTGGAGTACCCTGACCGCCCTCAGAATAGTCACCGCAAAAGAATTCACCCAGTCTGTAAAGGTGACTCTACCATTGTTAAATCGGCTGACAATTGACTGATAGGCCTCAAAGATCTTGGGAAGACTGGCCGGCGGCTTTTTAACCCCCAAGTGAACACCACCAAAGATGGCTGAGTTTGATGGCATAAACTCGTCATACATAGCCCCAAGCATCGGGAGACCTCCAATAAAGTGAAGATCAAATAAGGAGATTCCATTTTTGCCATGACCAAGAAGCTAAGTATTGCTCACATGGCTCCACCTCTCCAGCAATACCTTTAATACATTAGAGCAACAATCACAGTAGCTGCCTAAACACTGGACCGTTGCTAATAACGAAGCACGCTCAAGAACTCTTTCATACGAAGTCAATACCTTGACAGTTCAAGAAGTGTATCCCTTCAGGTATTGGTGCTCTACATGAATTCGGAGGCCTTTTTCTGACCACCTCAGTAATCCCTTTGCTGGACCATTCGCTTCCCCAAGGTGGGCAAGTTCTCCCCGGAAGGTATGTTCCAATGCATACAGTGAAGAAGTGTCATCCCTTCTTCAGTACGGACATTGCCATCATTTCCCTCCCACACTTCAAAGCATATGGGGTTAGTAATGAAAGTGACGCTAAGAGGCCACTCTAGCTCATACACTGGCTGGGTCAGCCAAATGGGTTCACCCCTTGATAAAACTTCACCAGCAAAATCATGGGCACCGCTTTCCCCTTCCCTTGGGAACTCTCCTCACATCGGGGATTTGATAAGAAGAACAAGCCATTTCAAAGGACTTAGTGGTTCACTCCTAAAAAGTCACTAAGGCATTGGAACAGCGCATGTTGAGTCCGTCCAACACTCAGCGTTGGCTGATCCTCTCAAAGCGTCGGGTGAACTTCTCAATGCTCAGCGTCGGTTGCATATTGACGATCAGTGCCGGGTGAGTTTGTCAAACGCTCAGCACCGGTCGAGCTTCTCAATACCCAGCACCGGTTGAATACCAACAACTAGCACCGATTGAGTCTTTCAGAACCCAACGCCGGTTGAATGTCAACAACTAGCGCTGGTTGAGTCTTTCAACACTTAGCACCGGTTGAATGCCATCACCCCAGCGCCGGTTAAGCTTGTCTAAGGCCAGCATCGGCTGAAGGTGAATCTCTCACACCTGCCACAAATCTTAGATGTGATACCTCAAAATCAGTCGCGCTGACTGACAATCGTCCCTTCGGTGCTGCCTCACACATGTGCGAATGATTACCATACACTTTCCAAGGATGAAGGCCAACCGTCACCATGTCTTCGGCAACCGCATGCTTACCTCATGATGTTTCACCTCCTGCAGCCGTACGGCCCACCTCCGGTGACCCTTCATCTTCCGCCAGACTTGCTCCCACACAGCCGGAAACTCACAGAAAACTTTCCCACCTATCTTTTTGGTCTGGACTTCACCAGAACCTCATTGGGAAACCTTTGCAATGCCACGAAAGTGCCAGAAAACTTCTACAACCATCGGGAAACCCCTTAAAAGCCATCAGGACGTGCAGAAATACTCGCTTATGTGTTTCCCCCCTCTTCCCAAAAGAAAAACGATAGTTGGAGCCTCCTTTGCTTCTCAGAAAGATTCCTGAAAAGTTCTCCTTTCCCTTCTGCTCTCTCTGCAACTTCGCCAAATTATGGGCAAAGTACACACGCCGAAGGTCATCTCAGCAAAACCCTTACTGAAAACCTGCTGCCTGCCGAAGAACCTGCCCTGCAGAGACTGTTGCTGAAGTCTCACTGCTCGCTGGAAATTTTAACTGAGCACTCTCTCCTCGCAGTTAAAGAAAACTTGCTTAAGTTTTTACCCTTTGTGAAAAGTAAGGGAAAAATGGGGTCTTACCCCCTTATGTAGACTATACTACCCTCAAAATCCCTTCACAAATTGAGAAGTCCAGTTGCATCCAAGAGAAGCCAAGCAACAAAGAGCCGGGTCAAGCTTCGACACGAGGCCCGAGGAACTCTCATGAATCCATCCCCAGTGCCGGTTGAAACAACGTCGGGTAAATTTTTAAACAAACCTAGCACCAGTTGATGTAGTGTAGGGTGTGTTTTTAAATACAACCTAGCGCTAGTTGACTTAGCGTCGGGCGTGTTTTCAAATACAACCTTAGCGTCGGTTGACTCAACGTCTGTTGACTTCAAATGATATCATGGGTCATTCACAACGCTAGCTGAACAGCGTCGGTTGTGTTAGAACTCAGCGTCAGTTGTGTTGTGAGAACTTAGCGCCGGTTGTGTTGTGAGATCTCAACGCCGGTTGTGTTGTGAGAACTCAGCATCGGCGCTGGTTTGTGTTGTGAGAACTTAGTGCCGGTTGAATATTCGTAATAAACCATCAGCGCTACATGTGGTGCCGGCCATATTTCAAGCAGTGTATGTCCTACCACTATCCCTAGTGGAGTTGTGTACCCAAGCCAGGATGTGTCATCTTTAGTGGACTTGCACCCAAGCCGTTGCACCTAAACTGTGACTTCCCCAGTGGAGTCAGGAGTTGTCCCTCGTCTCCCACTAGGAGTCACACCCATACTCCAGCCCATCATCCCCAGTGAAGTTGGGGTTATTCTTACCTCCCCAATACCTACTGGGTCAGCTTCACACTAAGCTACCTTATCCCCAGGGAGCCGGGTTACCGATCATAAAGTCTCATCTTTCACCCCAGAGAGGGCCTTACCCCCTTAAAAACCATAGCAAGGTCCACTTCTGTTGGTCATCCTTCATCAGGTCACCATTTCCACCTAGCCCTCAGTTTGTTAATGGTCTTACCCATGTTATCCCCAGAGACTCATATTACCATCCACAGGCTTATTCCCCATGGAGCTCCACCGACATGGCGATCCACACCGCGGTCCGTGCTGCATGACCATAAACTGCGCAACCATGGTCTAGACGCACGACCGTAAACTCTGCGGTCCATGCTACATGACCCTAAACTCTACAGTCCATGCTACATTACCCTAAACTGCACAGCCCTAATTTAAACGGACGACCCTAAACTCCACGGTCCATGCTACATGACCCTAAACTGCACAGCCCCGGTCTAGATGTAGGACCCTAAACTACACAGCCCTGCTCTAGACGCACGACCCTAAACTGCACTGCCTGGGTCTAGACGCACGACCCTAAACTCTGCAGTCCTTGCTGCATGACCCTAAACTGCACAACCATGGTCTAGACACACAACCCTAAACTCCGCAGTTCATGCTACATGGCCCTAAACTGCACAACCCTGGTCTAGATGCGCGACCCTAAACTCTGTGGTCCGTGCTGTATGACCCTAAACTGCACAGCCCTGGTCTAGACGCACGACCTTAAACTCTGTGGTTCATGCTGCAAGACCCTATACTGCACAATCATGGTCTAAATGCATGACCCTAAACTCCGCGGTCCATTCTGCATGACCCTAAACTGCACAGCTCTGATCTAGACGCACGACCCCAAACTTCGTGGTCCATGCTGCATGACCCTAAACTGCACAGCCCTAGTCTAGATGCATGACCCTAAACTCCGCGGTCCATGCTGCATGACCCTAAACTACACAGCCCTGGTCTAGATGCACCACCCTAAACTCCGCGGTCCAAACTATATGACCTTAAACTATAGTGGAGGTCTATTTGCACGACCTTAAACTGCATGGTCCAAATTATATGACCTTAAACCGTAGTCTACATCCCAATTGCACGACGTTAAACTGCACAACACCACGGTCCAAACTATATGACCTTAAACTATCGCGGAGGTCAAGTTGCACGACCTTAAACTGCGTGGTCTTAGTTGTATGAATTCAAACTGCATAACTATGGTCCGAACTATATGACCTTAAACTGTAGCGGAGGTCTAGTTGCACGACCCTAAACTGCATGGTCCAAACTATATGACCTTAAAACATAGTCAACGTCCCGGTCACATGATGTTAAATTACACAATACCATGGTCCGCAATATATGACTTTAAATTGTAGTGAAGGTCAAGTTGCACAACCTTAAACGGCATGGTCCTAGTTGTATGACTTTAAAACTGCATAACCAAGGTCCAACTATATGAGCTTAACCATAGTGCACATCCTCACAGCATGACAATAAACTGCTTTGCCTAGGTCAAGGATGCATGACCAACTCGTCCCCCACATACGTGCACACACCTTTACATGCACTTTCGCGCACTCCTTTCCTAACCTACCTGCTAGTGTGCACGCATAACCTTCATTACCTCCCCATGAATTCATCACCCTACATCATTCCCTAGTGAGTCTCACCCATGCCCACAAAATGGCGAAGCATCCCGTCATCCATACTCAATGTAAGTTAGTGGGTCACCATCATCCACTCACCTTTCATACATCATCCATCTCTCATGGGTAGCCTCAAACCATCTCTCCAAGTGAGCCAAACCACCACCATACTCACTCTATAGCCTTCATAAACTGCCATCCATCACTATTATGGTCTAGCTGTATGACCTTAAACCATAATGCATGTTTGGGCCGCATGACGTTAAACTATTTTGTACGGGTCCCGGAGGCATGACCTTAAATACGCCCTCATAAAAAAAAAAAAAAAAAAAGAGAAAAGAAAAGAAATAACGGGCATGGTGTATACCTGAACAAGGGAACACTATGAGTAAAAATGACGGACGAGCATGGTAATGAAACCATGAGTAAAAGAGTTCCGTGAATAAAAACTGTGCACAATGAAAACCCGAAAGGGCAGCGCGAGTAAAAACGAACAAAAAGGGTGGACATGGCCAAAAGGTCATGGGTAAAAGTGCCCCAAAATAAAAATAAAAATAAGTTGGTGAAAACCTTCTTTATGGCATCGCTTCCCAAGTTCAAGCGAAATCTGCAAAGGATGCTGCTACTAATAAACATGTTGATGCAACATTCGTTTCCACCGGTAACTTCAGCTAGCAATCCCTTCATCGTCAAGACGTCCAATAGGGTGTAGACATCAAAATCATCCTTGGATATTCCTTCTTTAGTCCTGGGTGATAGATAGCCCAGTCGACGTCCTTCTCCAGAGTAGGTGGCCCAATCGACGTCCTCCTCCAAATCTGAGTGAACAGGTAGCCCAGTCGACATCCTTCTTCAGTCATGGGTGAATAGGTAGCCCCGTCGACATCCTCCTCCAGTCCTGGGTGAACAAGTAGCCCGGTGGACATCCTTCTTCAGTTCTGGGAGAGCAGGTAGTCCAGTCGACGTCCCTCTCCAGTCCTTGCTGAACAGGTAGCCCAGTCGACATTCTCCTCCAGTCCTGGGTGAACAAGTAGCCCAGTCGATATCCTCCTCCACTCTTGGGTGAATAGGTAGCCTAGTCGACGTCCTCCTTTAGTCTTGGGTGAATAGGTAGCCCAGTCGATGTCCTCCTCCAGTCCTGGGTGAATAGGTAGCCCAGTCGACATCCTTCTTCAGTTCTAGGTGAATAGGTAGCCCAATCGACATCCTTCTTCAGTCCTGGGTGAATAGGTAGCTCAGTCCACATCCTTCTGCAGTCCTGGGTGAATAGGTAGCCCAGTAAGCATCCTTCTTCAGTCCTGGGTGAACAGTTAGTAGCCCAATCGACATTCTTCTTCAGGGCTGGGTCACAACGTAGACCAGTCATTATCCTTCCCTTACGAGACCTCCTCCCCATGCATGGAGTACGTATGCCTTCTCCTTCTCTTACAAGACCTCCTCCCCATGTATGGAGTATGCATGCCTTCTCCTTCTCTTACAAGACCTCCTCTCCATGCACGGAGTGTGCATGCCTTCTTATTCTCCTACAAGACCTCCTCCCCATGCATGAAGTGTGCATGCCTTCTCCTTCTCTTACAAGACCTCCTCCCCATGCACGGAGTGTGCATGCCTTCTCCTTTTCTTACAAGACCTCCTCCCCATGCATGCCTTCTCCTTTTCTTATAGGCCCCTCTCTCCATTAGGCAAGGTTACAAAGTAGCCCAGTCATCATCCCTCCAAGGCAGAAAATGATAAAGTCATGGCAGAACCTGTCGAAGACTTCAGCTCTCCTAGCCGGCATGACCAGACCTTCAGGATCGGCTAATAGAAGCTGCCCCTGACTGGACTCGATAGACGAGACCAATAGTGGTACTCTGATCGTCAAAAGCAAACCTGGCATAATAGCAAACAAACACCACCAAAAATTCTCTTCTCCTCTTAAAGTCTCCACAGATGGACCGGTGAACAATGCATCCCTACTTCTGAGCAGCCTAGTTACAACATTACGTGAATCTCCTCAACATTCACATGGTCCTGTGACCAAGAAGGAAAAAAGAAGTAAAATCATAAGAAACTTTCCGATTGATTGTCCTTTCGCTTCTATTGAAGCATAACATTTGGCAGGGAAATCTGTTTGAACGTATTTTTCATCACCTTCATCCCTGGTAGGAAGCAGGTCAATAAAGCCTACAAAACAGTCGAAAATTCTTGACAATCTCAGAATGGCCCTAGAATTGCTCAAGATCATCATTAGCACTTCCAAAGACCACCTACCAACTTTCATCATGATTAGTCATGTCTAATACAGTGAACACAAAGAAACAGTTTTTGGAAAATTGGCCTCTAGCACCCTAAAATGAACCCTACAACTGAAGCTACATTTTTTGTGTCCCAAATTACTGTGGACTATTACCATTGGATCCGGCATGGTCGAAAACCCCTATGGGCCAAGTTTCGAATTGATCAGACACTTCAGAACAAATATATAAGCAAAATATTGAAACATGAGAGGCCACACGCTATTCCCGTATGGCCTCACTGCACCAAAACACCATTAAAGGTGGTTGTTTTTATAGTCACGAGCAGTCACTTTTAGGGCTCGTAACTCATTCGTTCCAAATCGAATCACTCTCAAATTTGGTGACCGTATTCATCTCACCAAGACGAACAATTTGATATGTGGCACTCCTTGAGAAGATATCCGAGTAGGGAGAAAAGCTAAAGAGAAGTTGTTGATCTGTGAAGAAATTGCAGAAAATTCAGCAGCAACATGCCTCACTCAATGAACCAAATCACAATGCTCACGCAATGGATCGACGCAAAACCAATTCCATTGTAAGGTTCAGGGCTATCATTTGACCAAACCACGTACATGATGGATGGTCAGATTTCATGCACGAATCTGACGAAGTTACTGAAATTTCAGCCGCCAGATTCTAGATTTCGGTCAAAACTCAAAAGTTGTGAAATCTTCGTTCGGGCTCCAAATCGTGTTCCGATTGTTATCATGCGATCGTGATGATATGCTTAGTGCTCTACGATGAAGAAATCTCAAAAAAACATTTAGGAAAGGTCGCACTATGGATTCAAAGTTTCCAAGGTTCAAACAAATTTCAAGTCTCGTGATCATGACTCGAAAATGTGATTCATGGCTCGAAGTTGGTATCAAAACAATCGCCATGTCGAGCCCTACAAGAAAACAAAAATCTTTCCATCAAACGGGCATCAGAACAACCCTGGGTCAGCCACGGAAGATCACGTAAGTTCTCAGGTAGCTATTGGGGCTGTTCTGGAATTCCACACATTGTTAGGCAAGGCAAAACAGTCTTTTTTCATCCATTTTTAGAATTTATTTTAATTCAATTAAATCCTAATTTTCAGCAATTAGGTTTAATTTTGATCAATCCACCCATGTTTGGGCACAACTCTATATAAACAGGCACCGCCTCATTGTAAAAGGACCGGCACGCAAACCCCCCACCACCTCTTAGTCTTGAGTGAATTCTTTGAAGATTCAATAAAATTTCGATTCATTACTTGATCCTATGAGTACGTCTTGGAGAGAGAGATAAGAGAGAGAAGAAAAGGGTTGGTACCCTTCGGGCAGGTAACTTTCTCTCTCCTCCCCTCTCTCTCCTTTCTTTCTCTCTCTCTTCTCTCTCTCTCTTCTCTCCCTGTCAATTAGTGAGACCTAGCACCAGTTGGCTTTCTCTCTCTTCTTCTGTCAACTGGTGCTACCTAGCGCTGATTGGCTTTCTCTCTCTTCTTTTATCAACTGACAAGATCTAACGTCGGTTGGCTTTCTCTCTCTTCTTCTGTCAACTAACGAGATCTAACACCGATTTGCTTTCTCTCTCTTCTTCTATCAACTAGCAATATCTAGCACTGGTTGGCTTTCTCTCTCCTTCTATCAACTGATGAGACCTAGCACCGGTTGGCTTTCTCTCTCTTCATCTATCAATCGATGAGACCTAACGTCGATTGGTCTCCTCTCTCTTCTTCTATCAGTCGACGAGACCTAATGACGGTTGGTCTCCTCTCTCTTCATCTATCATTCGACAAGAACTAGCGTCGATTGTCTTTTCTCTCTCTACTAGTAAACGAGGCCTAGCACTGGGTTGGTCTCCTCTTTGTTCTTCTACCATTTGACGAGGCCTAACGCTGATTGTCTTTTCCCTCTCTACTAGTCGGTGAGGCCTTGCACCAAGTGGGTCTTCTCCCTCTTTTTCTATCAGTCGGCGAGGCCTAGCGCCAATTAGTTTTCCCTCTCTGCTTTTGTCAGTTAATGTGATTAAGCACCAGTTGGCTCCCTTCCTCTCTTCTCATCTGGCACAGTCGGTGAAGCTTACCGTCGACTTCTTCCTCTCTCTCCTCTCTCCAGAAACAATCAGCGATGTCTAACGCCGACTGCATCTCCTCTTCCTTCTTCTATCTCCTTTTGTCTATCCCCTTCCTCTCTATAACCATTCTTCTGCTGCTCTCTCATTCGACCAAGAGGGATTGAGGTTAGTATCTCATGTCAGTCCTGTCGTCTAACCATAATGTTGTCATGCCAGGTTCGCTTGGCCCGCTTTATTGCCACGACAGACCGACCATCAAGCCTAGCTAGTCGATATCGGTAATAACGTCTAGTAGTGATCCCATGAGCAGGTCTCAGTTATCGAGCCAGTTTTGCCATCACATTATGTCAATTATCCACCAGTCTAGTAACTGCCTTGACCTTCTTGCTTGGTCGAATTCTTCTCTCCCCCCGTCTTCCTTTTTTCTTTAATATGCACGCTTGTGTATGCTCATCAGAGAGGAAAAGGGTGAGGTCGGACCCACCTGCCCCATAACCTTTTCCATATATGTGTGCGATTGCAGAAAGCAGAAAATACGATGAATACGAGCCAAGGGAGGCGATTCTGAACCAGTTTCATTATTGGAGGGCTTTCTTCATGATCTAAGACGGCGCCCATGCAAGTCAGCCCAAATAAGTCTCGAACCCACCTTTTAAATTCCGCTCTCATCAATTGGTAACACCTGCCCCCATTTTCTAACGAAGTTCCCGAGAGAGCGATCTCACGAACATCCCAAGTCTTCCCCGAAACCCGAGACGCGAGCTACCCGAACCCCTAGGGATCCGTAGGGCGAGATCGAGGCACCTAACCAGGAAGTACTTCTCGTTAAATGCTGCCAGGAAATTTTTCCAGGTGATCTCGGTTCCTGACTCCCTCTATGATTGTTTTACCTTGTCCCACTAGTGTTCTGCTTCCCCTTCTAGCATGAAGGTCCCTAATCTAACTTTCTGTTCATTCTAGCAATGTAACACTTCTAAGATCTTTTCTATCTATCTCTTCCACCTCTCAGCCTTCTCTACTCCTCCTTACCAGAAAAAGGTTAGGGGCGTCAGCCTTCTAAACCATTCTATTAGGCTATTGTCATTCTGCTCCGGGGTAGGGTTAGACTGAGCTAGCATTGATTTCTTCATCATCTGGGTCATGGTCCCCAGAGTTTAATAAAACTCAACAAGCGTCTTGGTGTTCTCATTGCTGAAACTCACATTATGGTTACGAGCTCTCGGCATCTCCAACCTAGTCACAGGAGCACCCAGTCACTTATCTACTCTGAAACTATCCTAAAGACTCTCATTAACTCCCTAGTCCAAGAATCATGTCCTGAGTGCTTTGATACCATATTTGTCATGACCCCGCCCCCGACCGTTCTACCATACGTGACAGAGGATGACCGGATGCGGTTTTGTGAGCTCGATGTAGCGTTTGTTAATTAGGTTGGGGGATCTCAACACCATTATTTGGTAATCAAAGAAAACCATGGAAAGATAAATACATCAACAATATAAAAACACAGGGGCAACTAATTGATTTAAGATCCATACATTAACAAAAGGGATTTACATAACATTCTTCCAAAATATTACATTGGAGTCTAGGGCAACAGGGCCCAAATTTATAGATTCACACAATAAACAAAATCCAAGACTAGACCTCTTAACCACATGCAAGATATAGATCCCACCTCCCAAAAAGTCTGGCTTCAAACTCCTCCCTGAATCCCTGCCGTTCCAACTTTTGACCTATTATTATCAGTCTACAAGAGGGAAAGAAGAAATGGGATGAGCTATACAGCTCAGTAAGTAGGTTTAAGCACTATGCATCAATGCAAAACCTACTCATGAATCATAAACAAATATTTAACTATACGGAAATTTAGTGCAGCAGTCATGCAAATCAGTGATCAAGTCAATACACCAATTATAGGCATTCTATCCATATATTAATGTTCATTCTAATGGATCAATCCTTGGCATTCACAATCACTATTCAATTATTACCCACTCACTCTCAAGTTCACCTACTCCCGTAGTAGAGGCCATATCCATCGGGCTAAGCCAATCCTATTGCTTAGAACCTCTACCATTTCTCAAGAGGGAGGGCAATGACAAGTGGGTAAATTCCACTTTGTAATGCCCTCATACTCAAACACACGGTCCCCAGCGTGCATTGGGGGATTGATAGGAACTTACCTTGCAAGGTGTCAGTCACTAGTCTCACCTTAGTAAAGCTCGGGGGGTGCGACCCTCCCATTTCACTCTTCCCCTAACTGCATCAAGTTAGGGGATATAGCCGGCATCACTTTCCTCAATGTAGAACATCCTTACTACCGATGGGTGCCCCACATCATAGCGAGCAGTATTAGTATCATAACATAACAGTGTCCACTACCAATGGGTGTCCCATTGCGTAGTGGTCATATCATAGCATCATATCATGTTCAATCATTTAACTCATTCATGCTAAATCAGTACCTTATGATAGATAATTTACATTTTCATCATACAAAGTTTGAGCCTTGTTCAGAAATATACAGCTATCATGTACACTATGCCACATAGCATAAAACATCCATTATAAGAGGGATATCACAAGGCACGTACACCTATTAATTAGTATTCATAGCACTTTATCACATTAGCACTACAACATTTGTCAAGTAACATTTATTGTAGAGCTATCCTATGGCAATTGCACTTATCGATTATCACTTATCGCATGACCACATAGCATTGTTCACATAACACCATGGCACTAAACGTGTAGCACTCATTATATGAAAACTATCACATGACTGAAATTGTAGTTGAGAGTGATAGTAACGTACTCGTCTTTTCGGAGGCATAACTCCCAATCTAGTGGGAATTTCGAAATGGTTTAAACATGCAACTATAAGCTTACTATAGACACCCCATTTTAAATATGACAAATTATGTGGTTTCCTGAACCCTTAGGACCACTCTTATCTTAGTAAACCCAAATCCATAGTTCACACAATCTACCCTGTGACTGAGAGCCAATCTCCCTACCCGGAACCCTGCAGAAACCCTGTTTTGACCCAGAATTCTGTAAGCGCCCTGTTTTACCAAAAGAACATTAAAAATAGTAAAAAAAATCCGTTTTGACCCAAATTTTATTTGAGAGCTTCACAAGAGGCTGAGGAACACACCCAAAGTAAAAACAAAATTCAATTTGCATAGTTTTTTAGTTTAGGCGACATTGGCAGTGTCGCCCAAACTATTTTTGCCCAAATTGGAAATTTTCTTTTGGGAGTGTTTTTCCTACCTTTTTCTTATGACATTTACCAATATTTTTTGGGTGACACTAGGCATGTCGCCCAGATCGGTACCCCCAAAATTTTTTTTTTTTATGAGGATCTGTTGGTTATGGAAACTTATCCTTCCCAACAGATCCTTGATCTCTATAAGATGTCTTTTCGTGGCCATTTGAGGGATGCCTTCAGAAAGATTGAAACCCTAGAGAAAAAGAGAGAAAACCTAGAACAAAGCTAGCTGAGAAACCTACCCCTAGCCTTGAGTCTAAAAAACCTAAACCAAGGGCACAACAACCCTATATTTAAACTATCCTTAGGGCACAACAACCCTTCTACACCAGATATTTGCTTGTCAATATCTGAATCAGAGAGGCAAAGAGGACGCTAGTGCTAATACCGGCGAGCCCTCGAAGGCTCGGGAGTCCTTGGCCATCTGGCCGGGTTTTCTTCCCTTTTTATTCTTCTTTTACTCTTTTAATTTTATTTTGATCTTATTGCGATTAGTTTGTCTTAAAATTTGTGTTTTTAATGCTTTGGATCATACTGGCTCTGCCACAGATCTGAGAGCAGATCTGCTTGTTTTCAAGAAGATCTGGCCTCAGATCTGAATTCGATTCATCCCACTTTCTCTACCACATATTTTTTATAAGTTTAAGGTGTAAAGATCCAAGATATCAAAATCTGTCTGATTTTCATCGTAAACAGTTTGGCGCCCACCGTGGGGCATTTCAAGCTTGATCCAAGCACCAAAATACGATTTTTATTCATTGTTTTTCACTGATTTCAATCACAAAAGGTCCCAAAAGTTGGCAGTGACCAGGATCCAGGGTATCGGTGCTGCGAAACCTTGGTTTTTCTGAGCAACACAAGTAGTGTCGCCCGGGCGACACCACCAGTACCGCCCAGATTAATTTATAGTTTCAAAATCTTCTGAAACTTTGTAAATCTTCTCTAGGGTCTCTCTTATGACTACCCATAAACTTTCAAATCAAAATAATTTTTTTAAAAATACCAAAATAATATTTTACATGATACATATATGTTCTATTTGCATTGTACTACTTTACTCTGTTTTAATTTATTTCATCATAAGTATTATTTTCTCTACTTCTTCAGGATTATTGTAGCCTTATTTCATCAAATAAACAAGATAAAAATAAAAATAAAACATTTTTTCGGGCTGCTAGTGTTGCCCAGCCTACAAGGGCGACACTAATAGTGCCACCCGGGCGACACCACCAGTGTCGCTCAACTGCAAGTGTCCCAAAAAACTTTTGGAACCCCACAGGCCTATTCTAGGGACTTTTGGCTCACTATTGACCATGTTTTGACTTAAAATAAAAATATAAAAAATATAAAAAAAATATTTTGCTTCAGATAGGTCTGTTTTGTTTCTAGCTTTTCGATTTGATTTTGGTTTGTTATATTTTGATTGAAATCATGTTTTCCCTGCTTTCACCATGCTTAGTTTAACTGTGTTTCATCAAAGGTAAAAAGATTACAAAAATAAAAAAATAAAAAAAATACATTGAGGGTTGCTTGCACCCTCCTTGAACCGTGTCCCCTTCGAGTCATCCTCAACTCGGGCAGCACTTGACCTAGCACGGACTGTTCTTTGAGCGAGTTTCACCTCGAAGCGCACATCGCTAGGCACGATTAGTGCCTAGCGCTCGCTCTATTTCTTTCTTGATTGCATTGTGTGCTTGACATTATTTTTGATTGCATACTTCTTTACACACTTCAACACACAACAGACGGGGAATGCCCGGGAAATCAACAAAAAAATATTTTGGAAACCCCCAAGATCGGCGTTAACGGTGTGAGGGGAACCTAGCTTTGAGAGTCGAGACGGTTGGGATTCGTGTAACTTTAACTGTGAACACCCTTCCATGATCCTTTGCCTCAAAGCAACTCCGCGTATAGTAGGACCTGGTGAACATCTTATAACAAGAGGTCAGGATCTATGTGGGAACCTATATCAGCCTAGCAGCATCTCAAAAGTTAGGAACCCACTCTAAAGCCAAGCCTACCTGTAATCTAGGTCAAAAGTTTTGGTGTGTTGTGCTTGCTTATTTCTGTTGGTTAATCTTAGATCTCAGTCCGGACCAGCTTTAGTCCGAGCTGAACCCCCTGGGATTAAGTCTAGGCTTGTACTCAGCTTAGCCTAGGTCTGAACCAGGTTTCACCTTGGTCCGAACTTAGGACCACTCTTGGTCCGAACCGAAGGTTAGTTCCTAGTTCATCTTTGATCTAGTCCAAGTCCATAACTGGTCTAATCATCAAAACTCTATACGTCCAAGTTCAGGCTTATACCCAGCTTAGCCCAGGTTAAAACTAGGTTCACATCCAGGTCCGAACCTGGGCCCCCATTTGGTCCAAGCCAAGCGCTCGTGCCTAGCATAACTTTGATTCAGTCTGGGTCCATACTCGGTCTGATTATCACAACCCTCTTGGTCCAAGTCTAGACTTGCACCCAGCTCAGTCCTGGTCCGAACCAGGCTCATGCCTCGGTCCGAACCTAGACCCACTGTTGGTCAGTGTCGAGACTCGTACCTATCTAGTCTAGGTCTTAGTCTAGGTTCTAGCATAGGTCTAAGTTTAGAGTTGCCTCTAGAGCTAGACTAGGCTGACCGTAGTCCAGGTTCTGAACCAAAACCCATTGAGTCTAGCAAGTTTAGTTTTATCCAGTCTAGTTTTTGTCTAGGTCTTAGTTAGGGTTTGGCCCCTAGAGTCAGGTTAGGTCTTCCCTAAGTCATCGAGTCTAGCTCTTACCTAAGTCTAGATTCTAGAACCCCATCATAAGAAATCACCATGTCAATCACTCAAGGTGACTATGATGATTGATCCACGGCCGACTCCAAGCCTAACCTTCCCAAACCTAGGGACCAATATGCCTCTATCCCTTGGGATTATCGACAGAACTCAGGTCAATCCATTATTCAATGCCCAGGTCTCCAATTAGAGGTAAAGTCACAAGGGTCCACGCCTAATCCTGAGATTTGTGTGGTCTGAAAAGCTAGTTCATCTCGAAAGACTCTGGATAGTCAGGGCAACCAATGTAGGAGCCGAATGAGGGAACATGTTCATGCACTATCAAACACCAATTCCCATAACTCAAACCAAGATAACCCTGAGGCATAGCGACCTCAAAACCAGGACCCACCTAGGTCTAAGGGATCTAACCCAACCTCGAGCCATCATAGTATAGCTCATGATGTTCTGAACACTGTACGAAGAAGAGGTATCAATCTAGACCAACCCTTAGGCAAAATAGGCATCCAAGAAACCCTTAAAAGTCTAGTTGACCTAGGTTACACTGTTCACGCCCCAACTTACGGGTCGATCCCAAACCAGGTTAGTGGCATAGGTCAACCCCTAGCACAACCGAGTCAGTCGATTCTTCAATCGATCCCTCTAGTTCATTGGGTCCAACAAACCATGCAATTTTCGCAATCGGTGGCGACACCTATAGGTTAGTACGCCCCTCGGGAACAAATGTATCAAACCGTCTCGATGACTACGACTCATCAATCTCAAGCCCATACAAGCCAACATATACCCCATGTCTCAATTCATCAGTCTACTCTTGGGAACCCACCAACTGGTGGGCCTACTGTCATGTCAAATACTCAATACGAAGGAACCCTAAAAGCAATGCAGGATATGCTTGTAAGAATGGGCATGCATGATATTCTACCCCTAAAGGCCTATGTTCATGAGACCCTTGGAGGAATGGAAGACCTTCCCCTGGGATTTGTCGTCCCAGAATTTAGAAATAGTTCAATGGGAAGAGCGATCCAGATACTCACGTCAACGCATACCTCCTCTCCATTTGAGCTTTGTGAGACAAGCCTAATCAACTGAAGGCCATATTTTCATAAACATTGACCAGTGAGGGCTTGAACTGGCATCGAAGAACAATGTCTGCTCGACCACATATCACTCAAGACGAAATGTTCAACCTATTCGTCTCTCACTACTGTGAGTCGACACCAAGACTTCTCTCCTTGGGCGAGCTCAGTGCAACAAAACAAAACCTAGGAGAATCATTTGAGGATTTCATTGATCGATTTCGCGAATCAGCGATGCGGGTCATATAAAACCACTTATGGACCAATCAAAAGATGGGTTTCTTCACAAATCCTCTCCCTAAAAATATGGTCACAATGACGGAAAAGCTAGGAGGTCAAGACAACTCGAAAGAGAACGTTGTCATTCACATGATTGAGAGTTGAGATGAAGAAGATGATTCCAGTCAATTCATATTTGCTTGTGATCATCACTTTTAAGAGCCTGAAGAAGATCTTTTGAGCCTTCTAAGAGGAAGCTCTTCACCTTCGAACCTTGAAAACCTTCCCAAATGGGACCAATATGGCAAAGATGATGCGCTAGAAATCGATATGATCAGAACTAATGAAAAGGTGTCATCTCCCAAACAAGGGGCCAACACCCGAAGTCTCCCATTACTTTTGCTAGGGCTGACCCGATCGAGCTTCAGGCTGGCGAGGTCGATTCCTTAACTTGAAGAAGTCGAGTGTTCAAACCCATTCAATTGATGGCCGAAACCCTCGATGAAAGAATGAGAAACACCTCAAAATCCAAATAACCAGTAAGGTCGCAGATCACGAACCGAATAAAGAAATTCAAGGATCTGCAACCACCTACGATCTACCGACTCATCTCGAAAAGATCCAGGCTCAAATCTCCATCTTGAAGCTGCTTGTCAATTCACTAGCACATAAAGCTCAGAACGAAAAGGTCCTCATGAAGACACACACCCCAAGCAACATATAGTCGGATGAGTTGTGCGGAATGATCAACCAGCTTATGGCATCAACAACAATTGTGTTCGTGGACAATGACATCCTAGCCAGCTTCAACCGCTTTCATGTCCAACCTCTGCATATCACCGTTTTCATGCAAGGATATGAGATATGGAGAGTGCTTGTTAATAATGAGGCATCCTTAAACATATGCCCTATGAAAATAGTGAAGCAGATAGGCAAAAGCCCGGATGACTTCAAGCCATGTCAACTAACTATCGCTGCATACGACGGGACCAAGAGACAAGATGAAAGCATACTGCCTCTCACGCTTAAGATCGGCCCGATCGTCCAAGTGATAATGTTTTATGTCTTGGACATAAAAACTTCATTCAACATATTGTTAGGATGACCGTGGTTAAATGAAAACCTCGTGGTCACCTCTACACTGCATCAATGTCTCAAATTTCCAACTAAAAACAACGTCACAAAGGTAATCTGAGTATACATAATGGGAAGCTAGTCGTAGGGGTCGAGCTTGGAGAAATCCCACTCGCTTCCTTCGAGCAAGCTGATTATACCACTTTACCCTGTTCCTCAAATTTTACAAACTTCTGCATCGATGGATGATATTATCCAATGTCAACATCGATACGATTTTGGGTCCCTCGAAGCTTGGCATATGCTCTTCTCCCAAGGCGTCCAACCAGGCTAAGGCTTGGGGAGTCAAGGGCAAGGCGTAATGGAGGTAATTTATGATTCACTCTAAGCTAAAACTGAAAACGGGGATCGAAAAGGTCTCAAATGTTCTCTCACCTTATTTCAAAGCCGGATGAAGCCTTCAAGCTATCCGGGCTTTGTATCTGGAGGCATTCAAAGCCTCGATCCTCTTGGTGCCCGTCCTTCAAAACGACCAAAGGTGATCCATGAATCCCCAACGGGGAAGAATTCTTCTTCCACATCTCATCACATGCAAGAACTGAGAATTGAAGACCTTTTTGTTGACCTGGATTTAAAGGAATGCACAATCGGCTCTAACACAACCAGGCGTGCTCATCCACTCCGGTCAATCACTCCCCTTTCTCGAGAATTGCTGGAAGCATATCAGCGGCACTTTCAAGTCCCGGTGCCAAAAAATGGATAGGCACAGGGTGGCCATCTAACCACCCTATGCATTCAGTTTCCAACATTTCTCTCACGAGTCTCATAAGGGATAACTTTTGTGTCATTTAAAAAACCGTTGAAAATTCAAAACATGATAAAACTGATAATAATGAAAAAGAGTTTTAAAAAACGGAGAACACTGAAGATAGCCCAATAACAGTGCACAATACCCAAGATGACGAATTGGATAGCCAAGACAAAGATCAAGAGACCTAAGAGACTGAAGAAATCCCACAACCTGAGGAACTCACTTCCCATGTTGAGCAATATAAGAAGAGGTTCGATGGTGACCCAACGACTATCATCAAAGAGACGATCTACGTAAACCTAGGAATTGAGGAAGACCCAAGGTTAACCAAGAATGGAACCTTCCTATCTCTTAAAGAGAGGGAAAATATGATTTCTTTTCTCAAGGAATATCGCGATGTCTTCGCCTGGTCATACGATGATATGCCAGGGTTAGATCCCACAATGGTGTAACATCACCTTATATTCAACGAAGGAGCAAAGCCTGTAAGGTAGAAACTCCGACATCAAAAGACACACATTGACCTCAAAATTAAGGAAGAAATCAACAAAATTCTCAACGCAAATTTCATTACCCCCGTCGATGACCCTGACTGGTTGGCCAACATAGTGGTTGTACCCAAGACAGACGCGAGAATCTGAATATCTATAGAGACCTCAATAAGGCATGTCCCAAAGACAATTTTTCAATACCAAACATAGATGCCCTAGTCGACAACCCTGTGGGGCATGAGATGTTGTCATTCATGGATGGATTCTTGAGTTATAACCAAATCCTCATGGCAGAAGAAGACCAGACCAAGACTTCGTTCATAACAAAATGGGGAACTTATGTACACACCCATTTTAAATCTGGCAAATTCCATGGTTTCTTAAACCCTTAGAACCATACTTAACCTAGGAATACCAAATCCAAAATTCACACAACCTATCTTGTGACCCAGAACCAGTCGCCCTGCCTAGAACCCTATAAAAACCCTGTTTTGACCGAGATTTCTGTAAATGCCTTGTTTTACCAAAAAACTCATTAAAAATAGTAAAAAATCTGTTTTGACCCAAATTTTATCTGAGAGCTTCACAAGAGCCAGAGGAACACACCTAAAAATAAAAAACTCAAACTCGACAAGTTTTGGTTTCGACGACACAATTTTGGGTGACACGCGGCGTGCTGCCCAAGAGACATGACCCAAACCTGAGATTTGCTTGTTATGCGTGCTTATCCTTCCCAACAAGTTTGGACCCCCATAAGACCTCTTTTAGTGGTCATTTGAAGGGATCGAGACTTTAAAGAGAAAAAAACCCTAGAGATAGAGATTGAAACCAGAGAGAGAATGAGAGAAACCTTAGAGAAAACCCTAGCTTTCTAAGACTCTAACCCCAAAGCAAAAGAAAACCTAGACCAAAGGCACAACCACCTTAGATCTACCCTTAGGGAAAAACCACCCTTCTTCAACCAGAGTCTTGCTGGTGAATATTTGAATCAGAGAGGCAAAAGAGGATCGGTTCTGATATGGGCGAGCACTAGAAGGCTCGGGAGTCCGGGGCCATCCGGCCCCGCTCGGTATCATCTTCTCTTATATTTTATCTCTTTTGTTTTATTGTTCTTATTTCATTAATTTAATTTTATTTTGCTCTGTTTTGGTTAATCTGCTTAAAATTGTATCTTGGATATTTTTGGATCATGCTGGCTCTGCCACAGACTAAGAGTAGATCTGCTCGTTTCGGGCAAATCTGGCCTCAGATCTAAATTTTATTTTTCCCACGCTCTTTACCATTTTATTTCCTTCATTTTTCATCATTTTAAGGCGACGGATCCAATAGATCTTCATTTTGAGTTCTATCTGATTTTGCATCGTAAACAGTTTGACGCTCATCGTGGGGAAAAATTGACCGTCATCCAAGCATCAAAATTTTGAAATTCTAAGAATTTTTTTAAACCTTTCAAGAATGTTCTACGTAGCATTTTGCGATAATTACCAAAGTTTCAAGTCAAAATAAAATATTTAAAAATACAAAAAAACTATTTTTCTGTTAGATCATTACTCCCCTCTTGCTGCTTCATTTTAATTTATTTTCATTAAAATAAATTATTTGCTATTTATCCAAGTTTAAAGTAAGCTTATTTTATAAATATCTAAAATAAAAAATATATAATCAAAATAAAAATAATAATTTTTTGGGCAACTTTAAGCGTGTCGTCTAGGCTACACAGAGCGTGCGGCCCAGGCGACACAAGTCGTGCCGCCCAGTTCCAGGGCGACACGCCCTCTGATGCCCCCCGTCGCCCAATTCATATTTTTTTGAAATTTTTCAGGATGGGTCCTAGGTCTCTTTTGTTACTGTTCACAAAATTTCATAGCAAAGTAAAATTTTTTAATATACCAAAAAACTATTTTGCTTGATACAGGTTTGTTTTATATGTTGTTCTTCTGTTTCACTTTTTTTTAATTTTATTTAATAAAAAATTCTGATTTTTCTACTTTTGCAAGTTTTAGTAGCCTTATTTCATCAAGATCAAGAAGATAAAAATAAAATAAAAACGTTTTTGGGCGACACGACCCATGCCTCCCAACCTACAGGTGCGACATGACGCATGCCACCCGAGAGACATAGTCCATGCCGCCCTATCACAGGGGTCCCAGAAAACTTTTGGGGACCCACAGGCCTGTTCTAGAGCCTTTTTTGTGCTTTTTCACCAATTTTTGGCTTAAAATAAAATTTAAAAAAATATAAAAAGAAAAATATTTTGCTTCAGATAAGTCTACCCGGCTCCTGAATTTTTCCTTTTTATTTTAGTTTGTTAATTTTGACTGAAACTATGTTTTTCTTGCTTTCACCATGCTTAGTTTAACTGTATTTCATCAAACTTACAAAAGATAAAAAAATTAAAAAAAGAACACATCAAGGGCTGCTCCCACCCTCCCTCAGCCGTGTCCTGTTCGAGTCACCCTCGACCTGGGTCGCGTTCGACTTAGCACAGACAATGCATGGTCTCATTGTTCTGACTTTACCTTATCAAGGGTTGCTTACCCCTCCATCTATACTGTTCTTCGAGCGAGTTTCACCTCGAAGCGCGCATCGCTAAGTACGATCAGTGTCGAGCACCCACTTATTTTCTTTCTTTGCATTGTGTGTTTGCATGCTTGACATTGTTTTTTATTACATGCTTATATACACACTCTTAGCACATACCAACTGGGAATCCCGAAAAACCAGAAAACAAATTCTTTGAAAACCCCCAAAATTCACGTTAACGACAAGAGGGGAACCCAGCCTTGAGAGTCACGGCTGTTGGGATTTGCGTAACATTAACTGTGAGCGCCCCTCCATAATCCTTTGCCTCAAAGCAACTCCGGGTATAGTAGGACCTGGCAAAATCCTATAACAAGAGGCCAGGTTCTATACAAGGTCCTATATCAGCCTAGCCGCATTTCAGTAGTTAGGAACCCACTCTCAAGCCAAGCCTACTTATAGTACTATACTAGGTCAAACTTTTTCGTGTGCTTGATTGCTTATTGATCTTGGGTCTCAGACCGAATCTACTTTTGGTCCGAGCTGAACCCTCTAGGTCAAGGTTCAGACTTGTACCCAGCCTAGCCTAGGTCCAAACCAGGTTTCACTATGGTCCGAACTTACCCCTCTTGGTCCAAGTCAAAGGCTCGCTCCTAGTTCATCTTTGATCCAGTCCAGGTCCATACCTGGCCTGATCATTAAAATTCCCTGGGTCCAAGTTTAGGCTTATACCCAGATTATCCCAGATCCGAACCAGGTTCACACCTAGGTTCGAATCGAGCCAAGGGCTAGTACCTAAACCAACTTTGATCCAGTCCAGGTCTACACTCGGTCTTATTATCATAACCCTCTAGGTCCAAGCCTAGGCTTGCACCCAGCTCAGTCCAAGTCTGGACCAGATTTGCACCCAGGTTCGAACTTATACCCACTCTTGGCCCGAGCCGAGACTCAGACTTACCTTATCTAGATCTTTGTCTAGGTTCTAGTATAGGTCCAAGCTTAGAGTTACCTCTATGGTTGGATTAAGCTTACCCTAGTTCAGAGTCTAAACCTAAACCCGTTGAGTCTAGATTTCAGGCTAATTTTAGCTTAGTTGTCACTCAAGGTTGGCCCCTAGAGTCTGGTTACGTCTACGCTAGGCCGTCGAGTCTAGATCTTACCCAAGTCTGATTCTAGAACCCTACCAAGGGCGATCACCATGTCAGTCACCCAAGACGATTATGATGACCGCTCCATGGCTGACTCTAAACCGAACCTTCCCAAACCTAGGGACCAATATGCCGCAATCCCTTGGGATTACGGCCAGAACTCGGGCCAATCCATTATCCATCATCCAGGTCTTCAATTAGAAGCCGAGTCCCAGGGATCCACTTCTAACCCTGAGCTCTGTATGGTCCGAAAAGTTGGCTCTGCTTGAAAAACATTGAACAACCAGGGGGTCCGGCCAAGCATTGTCTTACAGGGTACCTTACGTAGCCACAGTAGGAGTCGTATGACCTTAGGCAACCAAAGCAAGAGCCGTGCGAGGGAAGAAGTTCATGCTATATCTAATGATGCCCAAAAGTCACACCAAGATAACCCTAGGGCTCAGCGGTCTCAAAATCAAAAACCATCTTGGTCTAGGGGATCTAACCCAACCTTGAGCCACTGTAGTATAGCCCACGATGTCTTGAACATTGTACACAGCTGAGGTGTCAATCTAGACCAACCCTTAGGTGAGCTAGGCATCCAAGCTGCCCTCAAAAGTCTAGTTGACTTAGGTTACACAGTTCATGCCCCAGTTTATGGGTCAGTTCAAAACCAACCTAATACCATAGGTCAACTCATAACATAGCCGAGTCAGTCAATTCTTCAATCGGTCCCTCCTATGTATCCAGTCCAACCAACCGTGCAAGTTCCACAACCAGTGGCGATGTCAATGGGTCAGTACGCCCCGCAAAGACAAATATGTCAAACGACCCCGATAATTGTGGCTCATCCATCACAGGCCCAAGCAGGCCACATCTACCCCAAGTCTCGACTCATCAGTCTATGCTTGGGAACCCACCGACTGGTGGGCCTACTCCCATGCTGAATACCCAATAAGAAGGCACCTTAAAAGTGATACAAGATATGATTGTAAGGATGGGTATGCATGAAATCCTACCCCAAAAGGCCTATCTTCAAGAGACCCTTGGAGGCATGGAAGACCTTCCTGTTTGAACGTATTTTTCAGCACCTTGGTCCTTGGTAGGAAACAGGTCAATAAAGCCTACAAAACAGTGGAAATTTTTGACAATCTCATAATGGCCCCAGAACTTGTCAAGATCTTCATTAGCACTTCAAAATACCACCTATCGAGTTTCATCATAATCAGACATGTCTAAGGCAGTGAACACAAAGAAACAATTTCAGCAAAATTGGTCTCTCGCACCTTGAAATGGTCCCCGTAACTAGAGCTATACTTTTGGTGCATCAAACAGCTATGGGACCACTGCCATTAGATCTGACATGGACAAAAACCCCTTTGGGTCAAGTTTCAGCTTAATCGGGCACTCCAAAACAAAGTTATGGGTAAAAGACTAAACAGAGGTAGGCCGCACACTATTCCCGTATGGCCTCACTGCACTAAAACACCATCAAAGGTGGCTGTTTTTACAGTTACAAGCAGTCACTTTCGAGGCCTATATCTCACTCATTCTATGTATGATTGCTCCCAAATTTGATGAGCGTGTTCGTCTCATCAAGACGAACAATTCGATGTGTGGTACACCACGTGACGACGTCCGAGCAAAGAAAAAAGCTAAATGAAAGTCGCAGATTCGTGAAGGGAGTTGCAGATAATTCAAAAGCAGCACACCTCTTTCGAGCCGCCAGATCACGACGCTCGCATACCCGATTGGCACAAAACCAATTGCATTATGTGCGTGAGGTCCAAGGCTATCTCTTGTCCGAACCTGGCTTACGATGAACAGATAGATTTTTCACACGAAGGCGCCAAAGTTGTCGTAAATTTCAGCCGTCGGACTTCAAGATTCCAGCTAAAACTCAAGGTGACAAAATCTTCATCCGGACACAAAATCAAGCTACGTTCGTTGCAACATGATCGTGACGGCATGCTTAGCGTAATTCAATGAAGAAATCATGAAGAAACATCAAGGAATGAGCACACAATCTATCCGAAGTTTTCAAGATTCATTCAATATTCAAGTCTGAAGATCATGCCTCAAAAACATGATTCATGACTCGAAATTGGTATCAAAATGATCGTCATGTCAAGCCATACAAGAAAACAATAATCTTTCGAACAAACGGGCATCAGAACGACCTCGGGTCTGCCACAGAAGATCACGCATGTTCTCGAGTAGTAGCAGGGACTGTTCTAAAATTCCACACATTGTTAGGCAGGGGCAAAACAGTCCTTTTGTACCCATTTTTAGAATTTCTTTAATTCAATTAAATTGTAATTATCTTCAATTCTAGTTAGGCTTTTTTCCTACACCCACGTTTTAGCCCAATTCTATATAAACATGCAAAGCTAAATTGTAAGGGCCTTTGTTTCATTTTTGGATTGATTCAATAAAATTTTCATTCCTACTTGAGTTTATGAGTATGTCTTGGAGAGGGAAGGTCCAATACCCTTTGGACAGGTAACTTTCTCTCTCCTCCTATCTTTCTCTCTCCTCTTATCTTTCTTTCTTCCTATCTTTCTCTCTCCTCCTCTTTTTCTCTCTCCTCTCTTCTCATCTCTATCTCTTTCTCTCTTCTTCTCATCTTTATATCTTTCTCTCTCCTTCTCTCTTTCTCTCTCTTCTTTCTCTCTCCTCTCTTCTCATCTCTATCTCCTTCGCATCTCTATATCTCCATTTGTCCTCTTCTAATGCAAACGGCGAGGCTCAACGTCGATTGGATTTCTCCTCCCTCTGTCAGTTGGCGAAACCTAACGCTGGTTGGTTTTCTCTCTCCTTTTATCTGTTAGTCAACAAGACCTAGCACCGACTGGTTTTCTCTCTCCTCTCCTTCTATTTGTAAGTCAATGAAGCCTAGCACCAACTGGTCTTCTCTCTCCTCTTCGGTCAGTGGGTGAGACCTAACACCGACTGGTTCTCTTCTCCTTCTGTTTGTCAGTCGACAAGACCTAGCATTGATTAGTTTTCTCTCGCTTCTTTTGTCAGTAGATGAGATCTAACACCGACTGGTTTTCTCTCTTCCTCTGTCAGTCGGTGAGACCTAGCGTCGATTGGTTTTCTCTCTCTTCTTATGTCAGTCGATGAGTCCTAGTGCCGACTGGTTTTCTCTCTTCCTCTGTCAGTCGGTGAGACCTAGCGTCGATTGGTTTTCTCTCTCTTCTTATGTCAGTCGATGAGTCCTAGTGCCGACTGGTTTTCTCTCTCTTCCTCTATCAGTCAGTGAGACCTAGCACCAACTAGTTTTCTCTCTCCTCTTCTATCAATCGGTGAGACCTAACACCGACTGGTTTTCTCTCTCTTCTTCTATCAGTCGGTGAGACTTAGTGCCGACTGGTTTTCTCTCTCTTCTTTTGTCAATCAACGAGACTTAACACCGACTGGTTTTCTCTCTTCCGCTATCAGACAATGAAACCTAATGTCGACTGGTTTTCTCTCTCTTCTCCTGTCAATTGGTGAAGCCTAACACCAACTGGTTTTCTCTCTCTTCCTTCTAAACACAATCAGTAATGCTTAACCTTGATTGCGCCTTCCTTCCTTCTCCCTTCTTCTTTCTTTTCCTTCTTCTCTTCTTATTCTCTCCTCATAGTGTTATTTTTGTTACTCTCTCATTAGACTAAGAGGGATTGAGATTAGCCTCTCATGGTAGTCCTGTCGTCTAGTCGTAATGTTGTTGTGCCAAGGTTACTTGGCCTGCGTTATTGCCATGACAGACTGATCATTGTATCTAACTAGTCGGTATTGGTAACGACATCTAGTAGTGATCCTGTGAGCTAGTCTTAGTTACCAAGCCCGCTTTACTACCACATCAGCCAATTATCCATCAGCTTAGTTACCGCTCTGATCCTCTCACTTAGTCGAATTCTTCTCTCCCCCATCTTTCTTCTCGTCTTCTTTGTGAATGCGCATGCTTGTGTACGTTCATCAAAGAGGAAAAGGGTGACATCTGACCCACCTATTTTATAACCTTTGCCATAGATGTGTGTGATTGCAGAAAAGCAAAAAACAAGAAGAATACAATCCAAGGGAGGCGATTTCGAACCAGTTTTATTATTGGGGAGCTTTCTTCGTGATCTAAGAGGGCGCCCACGCGAGTCAACCCAAGTAAGTCCTGAACCCACCTTTAACTTCCTCTCTCACCGGTTGGTAATATCTGCTCCCGTCGTCGAATAGGGTTCTCGAGAGAGTGATCTCAAAAACATCCCCGGTCTTCCCTCGAAACCCAAGATGCATGCTGCCCGATTCCCAAAGGATCTGGAGGGTGAGATCGAGGCACCTAACCACTTCGCTCTAAGTTTGTCATCCCCGAGTTTAAAAAAAAATTCAATCGGAAGAGTGACCTAGATATTCACGTCAACACGTACCTCCTCTCCGTTCGAGCCTTGTGAGATAGGCCTAATTAGTTGAAGGCCATGTTTTCACAAACTTTGACTAGAGAGGTTTTAAACTGACATCAGAGAATAATGACCGCTCAACCACACATAACTCTAGATGAAATGTTCAACCAGTTCGTCTCTCACTACTGTGGGTCGACACCAAGATCTCTTTCCCTAGGTGAGCTCAGTGCAACCAAATAAAACCCAAGAGAATCCTTCGAGGATTTTATCTGTCGATTCCACGAGGCAGCGATGCGGTTCATCGAATGTCCACTTATGAACCTAGCAAAAATCTCCAGGGGAGCTCCTGAATATAGGACCTTCTTTAGGCAGGGACTTATCCCCCACTCTTTCGACTCCATGATCGAGCAGGTGGCGCAACATGAAAGGGCGAGAGGGGCACCCCTCAGTACTAGGCCCGATAACAAACCCATCATGACTCCCGAGAATAAAAATAAGAGCAACGGCAAGGGAAAGCATCCGGTCAGGTTAATTAAATTGTCGTTAACGAACCGGCTCAGGGTTCATCCACCCAACACAATAATAGGAATCAAAATCGAAGGGTCAGCCTTGAGCTAACGCTCAAAATAACAATCGAAGGTGAGAGGACAACTTCACTCTTCTCAAAGACCCGTTAGAAAAAGTGCTAGAGTTACTCTTGAAGAAAAACATGGTTCAACTCCCGCCACCATTTGAACCACCATTTGAGGTTAAGGAGAAGAACAAACGGTGCAAATGGCATAGAAACCCCCATGATACCCAAAACTATTTCTACTTGAAGCAGGTGATTCAAGGGTTGATTAATAGGGGCGACATCACTATCAGACCTAGAAATCAACCTGTTGAATAACTTAATCCAAAGATGGGTTTCTTCACAAACCCGCTCCTCAAAAATACGGCCACAACGATCGAAGAAATGGGAGCTCTGAGTAACTCAAAGGAGGATGTTATCATTCATGATTGAAAATAGATGCGAAGAGGATGATCCCAGCCAATTCATAATTACTTGTGATCATCATCTCCAAGAAGTTGAAGAAGATATTTTGAGTCTTCTTAAAGGAAACTCTTCATCCCCGAACTTTGATGATCCTCCTAAGTGGGACCAGTATAATGAAGATGATGCCTTCGAGATTGACATGGTCAAAGCTGATGAAAAGGGATCATCTTCCAAAGGAGGGGCTAACACCCCGAGGTCTCCCATTACTCTCACTAGGGCTGACCCAATCGAGCTCCAGGTTGGCGAAGTTGATTCCTTAACCCGAAGAGGTCGAGTGTTCAAACCCATCCAATTGATGGCAAACACTCTTGATGACAAAATGGAAGCTACTTCAACAGCCAAACCACCAGCAGGGGTTGCGGATCATGAACCTAATAAAAGAACTCAAGGATCCGCAACCACCTATGATCTAGCAACTCATCTCTGGAAGATCCAAGCTCAAATCTCTATCTTGGAGCTGCTTGTGAATTCGCCGGCACATGGAGCACAAATTGAAAAGGTTCTTGCTAAGACCCACATCTTGAGGAACACACAACTGGATGAGTTGTGTGGGATGATCAACCAACTAATGGCACCAATTCCACTCACATTCACGGACAATGACATCCCGGCTAATGTCAATAGCTTTCACGTCCAGCCTCTTTATGTCACTATTTTCATGAAAGGATATGAGATAAGGAGAGTGCTGGTTGATAATGGGGCATCCCTGAATACATACGTTATGAAATCGGTGAAGCAGATAGGCAAAAGCCTAGATGACTTCGAACCATGTCAGTTAACCATCGCTGCATATGATGGGATCAAGAGGCAGGCTAAGGGCATATTGCCTCTCACACGCAAGATTGGCCCCCCCATTCAGCCGATAAAGTTTTATGTCTTGGACATAAAACCTTCTTTCAACATGCTTGCTATTAGGAAAACCCTGGCTCCATGAAAACCTCGTGGTCGCCTCCACTCTACATCAATGCCTAAAATTTCCAACCAAAAATGGCGTTGCAAAGGTTTATGCTAACCCCCCTTTTTTTCTTAATCCTAACACACATAGCGGAAAGTTAGTCATAAGGGTCGAGCTCGGGGAAATCCCGCTCGCTTCCTTCGAGCAAGCTGATTGTGGCACTTTACACTTAGAAGCTGCCAACCCCGCTCCTCAAATTTTGCAAACTTCTGCATTGATGGAGGAGATTATCCAATGCCAACATCGATATGGCTTCAAGTCCCTCGAAGCCTGGCACATACTCTTCTCCCAAGGCTTCCAACCTAGTTATGATTTGGGAAGCCAAGTGCAAGGTGTAAAGGAAGCGATTTCTGCATTACCCCAAGCCAAAATTGAAAATGGGGATCGAAGAGGACTCGGTTGTTCTTTCACTTTCTTTCAAAGCCGGATGAAACCTTCAAGCTATCCAGGCTTTGTATCCGGAGGCATTCAAAGCCTCAATCCTCTCAATGCCCGTCCTTCAAAATGATCAAAGGTGATCCTTGATGCCCCAACAGGGAATAACTCTTCATCCACATTCAACACACACAAGAACTGGGAATTGAAGACCTTTTCGCCGACCTGGATTTGAAGGTATGCACAATCGGCCCTAACACAGCCAAGCGTGCTCATTCGTCTACTCAAACTCAGGAACGAAATTGGTCGATCACTCCTCAATCTCGAGAATAGCTGGAAGCATACTAGTGGCACCTCCAAGTCTTGGTGCCAGAAAATGGATAGGAGCAGGGTGGCCATCTAACCGCCCTACGCGTCCGATCCCCAACATTTCTCTCGCGAGTCCCATAAGGGATACCCCTTGCGACATTTCAAAAACCGTGGAAAATTCAAAACATGATAAAGCTGATAATAATGAAAAAGAAGTTTAAAAAACAGTGCTCACTCAAGATAGCCCAATAACGGTGCATAATACCCAAGACGATGAATTGAACGACCAAGATGGTGATCAAGAGAGACAAGAATATGAAGAAATCTCTCAACCTGAGGAACTTACTTCCCATGTTGAGCAATTCAAGAAGAGGTTCGATGGTGACCCAGCGTCTATCATCGAAGAGATGATTGACGTAAACCTAGGAACTGAGAAGGACCCAAGGTTAACCAAGATTGGAAGCTCCTTATATTCTGAGGAGCGGGAAAATGTGACTTCCTCTCTCCAGGAATATCGCGATGTCTTCGCCTGGTCATATGATGATATGTCAGGACTAGATCCCACATTAGTGCAACATCACCTAATATTCAACGAAGTGGCGAAGTCTGTAAGGTAGAAACTCCGACATCAAAAGACCCACCTCGAGCTCAAAATCAAAGAAGAAATTGACAAACTACTCAAGGCGCAGTTCATAACTCTCATCGATTATTCAGAATGTTTAGCCAACATAGTGGTCATACCCAAGAAAGACAAGAGGGTCCGAGTGTGCGTCAATTACAGAGGCCTCAATAAGGCATGTCTAAAGACAATTTTCCTTCACTAAACATAAATGTCATGGTCGACAACACTGCAGGTCACGAGATGTTATCATTCATTGACTGCTTCTCGGGTTACAACCAGATCCTCACGGCAGAAGAAGACCAAACCAAGACTTCATTCATAATACAATGGGAAACCTACTGCTACAAAGTCATGCCCTTTGGCCAAAAAAATGCAAGAGCAACTTATTAACTAGCAATGACTAGCATCTTCAACGATCTAATGCATACTATTATGAACGACTATGTCAACAACATTCTGGTCAAGTCAAAGATCTGGTCTGATCATCTCACCAACCTGAGAACCATTTTCAAAAGACTATGAAAATATCAACTCAAACTCAATTCACAAAAATGTGCCTTTGGAGTTGAATCTAGCAAATTACTAGCCTTTGTAGTAAACCAAAGAGGCACTGAAGTGGACCCGTCCAAAATACGAGCCATCACTGAAATGCCTCCTCCCAAGAACATCAGAGAAATCCGTGGGCTTCAAGTTCGCATACAAGCCATAAGGCGTTTCATTTCACAACTAGCGGATAAGTCCGCACCATTCAATAGACTCCTTAAGAAGGACACCCCATTCATATGGGACAATGAATGCCAGGAAGCATTCAATCAAATCAAGGAGTACCTCACAAAACCTCCCATCCTTAGTCCTCTTGCTCTAGATAAATCATTGTTCCTATAAATGTCAGTGAAAGACAAGACCATGGGGGCAATGTTAAGACAATATAACGACCATAGAAAAGAACAAACGATATACCATATCAGCAAATCCATGGTTGACTATGAGACAAGATACACGGATGTGGAGAAACACTGCTTAACACTTGTGTGGGCCATGCAAAAACTAAGACATTATGTCTTATCTCATTCAGTCAAGCTCATATCAAAAATTGACCCACTCAAGTACTTATTGGAGATGCTAGTCCTCAACGGACATTTGGCGAAGTGGAGAATGCTATTTAGCGACTTCGAGATCAAGTATGTCACTCAAAAATCGATCAAAGGACAAGCCATTGTTGACCACATAGCTGAACATGCACTGCCAAACAATATTCTCGTTAACACGGATCTCCCTGATGAGAACCTCTTCACAATTGAGGACTCAATTTGGGAGCTATACTCCGACGGTGCAAAGAACGCATACAGGTTAGGTATAGGAGTCATACTATGCTCACCCGAGAAGATTTTAATGCCAACAACCATCAGATTGCATTTTCCATATACCAATAACATTGCGGAATACGAAGCCTTGATAGTCTGGCTTGAGAATGTCATGGGAATGAAAATCCAGCAAATACGAGTGATTGGTGACTCCTTACTCGTAATAAACCAAGTTCAAGGGATTTGGAGGGTGAAAGAAGAAAAACTCAAACCCTCTCAAGAAAAGGTGGAAAAGATGATTCCATATTTTCCATGGAAAAACATCAAACTCGTGTGACGTTAAAGAGCCGAGATAGGAAAAATGTCAAACTCGTGCGACGTTAAAGAGCCGAGACAGGAAAAATGTCAAACTCGTGCGACATTAAAGAGCCAAGACAGGTAACGTCTAGCCTCGTATGACATAAAATGTCAGATGTGTTTAGGGCACAACCACCCTGTTCAATGTGTTCTGGGCACAACCACTCTGTTCAATGTGTTCAGGGCACAACCATCCTGTTAAAACGTCTAGCCCTGTATGACGCTAAAGGTCAGGTATATTCAGTTCAATGTCAAACTCCTGCGATATAAAAGAGCAGAGACAGGTAACATCTAGCCCCGTATGACGTAAAATTTCGGATGTGTTCTGGGCAAAACCACCATGTTCAATGTGTTTAAGGCACAACCACCTTGTTCAAACATCTATCCTCGTATGATGTAAAAGGGTCGAGTGTATGGTCCATTATTGCATGACGTTAAACTGCTTAGAAGACTTTATGGTTGCAGGAGTTAAAACTGCTAACCAACTTTGTTTTTCAAAATATCTTTCTCTTTTCAAAATTTTCACTATATGTCTGTGATTTAAAAAACTTTAACTTCTTTATTAAAATCGTAACCTGTCCTTGCTCTTGGTTATATTTCAAATCTCCCCCTACTTTCAAAATTTCTAAAACACTTTCTAAAATGAAGGAGCTTGGACACCCGTATATGATGAATACCGTGTTTGCCGCGTTGCTGCCTTGTCTCTCACTTCGGATTCTTCCAGACAAGTCTCTTCCTATCGAAAGCCTTTCCCTATAGACTGACTTAGGAAACCCTAAGGAGATCAAAGAAAATGTCAAGGTTAAAATTTTCAAATTATGAAAATCCCTGAAGTTAAGTGGCATGGTCAGAAAATCCAACTCAAGTTTCAAGCTTGTGTAACTCGTCAATATCTCACGTCGAAAAACCCAGGAGGAAAAATGCCCTTGGTGGGTGAGCTCGGTGAGCGCAATGACTTGGAGGGATAGTTGGTATGCCCCCTGACCACGTGACTTCATAATGAAATTTAAAATGTCTGCTTTATATTTGATGTTCACCTACTCCCCAAAGGATAGGGAACGCCAGAGTGTCTACTTCTTTGCCACTCACCGGTCCCTCAAAGGACAAGGAGTGCCAAAGAGGGGCAACTGTAGACACCCCATTTTAAATCTGACAAATTATATGGTTTCTTGAACTCTTAGGACCATACTTAACCTAAAAAACCCAAATCGATAGTTCACACAACCTATCTTGTGACCCGGGACCAGTTGCCAGCCCAGAACCCTACTGAAACCCTATTTTGACCCAGATTTGTAAATGTCATGTTTTACCAAACAAATCATTAAAAATAGTAAACAAATCCGTTTTGACCCAAATTTTCTTTGAGAGCTTTACAAGAGGCTGAGGAACACACTTGAAAAGAAAAAATCAAATTAGAAAAGTTTTGGTTTGGACGACAGGAGGCGTGCCGCCCAGATCTGGGACTCTCAAACTTTGACTTTTTGACCGAGGATTTGCTTGTTACGCGTGCTTATCCTTCCCAACGAGTTTGGACCCCCATAAGACCTCTTTTAGTGGTCATTTGAGGGGATCGAGACTTCAAAGAGAAAAAAAACCCTAGAGATAGAGATTGAAACCATAGAGAGAACGAGAGAAACCTTAGAGAAAACCCTAACTTCTTGAGACTCTAACCCCAAAGCAAAAGAAAACCTAGACCTAGAGCACAACCACCCTTGATCTACCCTTAGGGCATAACCACCCTTCTTCAACCAGAGTCTTGCTAGTGAATATCTGAATCAGAGTGGCAAAAGAGGACCGGTTCTAATACGGGCGAGCTCCAGAAGGCTCGGGGGTCCCGGGCGATCCGGCCCAGTTCGGTATCATTTTCTCTTCTATTTTATCTTTTTTTGTTTTGTCGTTCTTATTTCATTACTTTAATTTTATTTTTCTCTGTTTTAGTTAATCTGCTTAAAAGTTGTATCTTGGATATTTTTGGATCATGCTGTCTCATCCACATAAATGTAGGTAGATCTGCTCGTTTCCAGGTAGATCTAGCCTCATATCTGAATTCAATTTGTCCCATGCTCTTTACCATTTTATTTCCTTCATTTTACATCATTTTAAGGTGACAGATCTAAGAGATCTTCATTGTGAGATCTGTCAGATTTTGCATCGTAAACAACTTACTGCTACAGTGTCATGCCTTTTGGCCTCAAAAATGTAGGGGCAACTTATCAAGGGGCAATGATCAGCATCTTTCACGACTTGATGCATACCATCATAGAAGACTATGTCGACGACATTATGGTCAAGTTGAAGACCAAGTCTGATCATCTCACTAACCTAAGAACCATTTTTGAAAAACTCCGAAAACATCAACTCAAAGTCATTCCACAGAAATGTGCCTTTGGAGTTGAATTCAGCAAATTACTCGGCATTATAGTGAGCCACGGGGGCATCGACGTGGACCTATCCAAAATACAAACCATAACTGAAATGCCCCCTCCCCAGAATATCAGAGAAATCTTTGGGCTTCAAGTTGCATACAAGCCATTAGGTGTTTTATTTCACAACTGGCGGACAAGTGCGCCCCGTTCAATATGCTTCTTAAAAAGGATACCCCATTCATATGGGAAACCTACTGCTACATATTCATGCCCTTTGGCCTAAAAAATGCAGGAGCAGACTAGCATCTTCCATGATCTAATGCATACCATTATGGAAGACTATGTCGTTGACATTCTAGTCAAGTCAAAGACCAGGTCTGATCATCTCACCAACCTGAGAACCATTTTTGAAAGACTTCAAAAACACCAACTCAAACTCAATCCACAAAAATGTGCCTTTGGAGTCGAATCTAGCAAATTACTAGGCTTTATAGTAAGCTCAAGAGGCATTGAAGTGGACCCGTCCAAAATACGAGCCATCACTGAAATGCCTCCTCCCCGAAACATCAGAGAAAGACAAGACCATGAAGTACCTCACCAAAATACGAGCAGTCACTGAAATGTCTCCTCCCCACCATAAGGCATTTCATTTCACAACTGGCGAATAAGTGCGTACCATTTAATAGACTCCTTAAGAAGGACACCCCATTCATATGGGACAATGAATGCCAAGAAGTGCTCGAACAAATCATGGAGTACCTCACCAAACCTCCCATCCTTAGTCCTCCTAGTCCAGATAAAGCCCTATTCCTATACATGTCAGTGAAAGACAAGACCATGGGGGCAATGTTAGGATGATACAACGAACATAGAAAAGAACAAACGATATACTACATCAGCATAACCATGGTCGACTATGAGACATGATAAACAGAAGTGGAGAAGCATTGCTTAACGCTTGTGTGGGCCACGCAAAAGTTAAGACACTATGTCTTATCTCATACAGTCATGCTCATATAAAAAATTGACCCACTCAAGTACTTATTGGAGAGACCAGTCCTTAACGGATGTTAGATGAAGTGGAAAATGCTATTTAGCGAGTTCGAATATGTCACTCACAAATCGGTTAAAGGACAAGTCATTGTTGACTACCTAGCTCAACACATACTGTCAAATAACACTCCCATCAACACGAATCTCCCTGATGAGAACCTCTTCACAATCGAAGACTCAATTTAGGAGCTATACTTCGAAGGTGCAAGGAATGAGTACGGGTCAGGTGTAGGTATCATATTGTGCTCACACAAGAAGATTTTAATGCCAACAACTATCAGATCGAATTTCCCATGTACCAATAACATTGTTGAATATGAAGCCTTGATAGCTGGACTCGAAACTGCTATGGAAATGAAAATCCAGCAAATACGAGTGATTGGTGACTCCTTGATCATCATAAACCAATTTCAAGGGATTTGGAAGGTGAAAGAAGAAAAGCTCAAACCCTATCAAGAATAGGTGGAAACGATGATCTCATATTTTAGGAAAATCACCTTTCAGCACGTAACTGGGGAAAATAATCGGTTCGCCGACACTCTTGCGACTCTTTCTTCAATTGTTGATATTCCTTCATAAATCACCGCGCTACCATTCTACATCAAGAACAAACATGACCCTTCCCTACCAAGGATCAAAAATGAAATAGAGCAAGAAAACGAGAATGATGGGAAAGTGTCTCTTGTGGCTTCGGATGCGTTAGTTAAGGTAAAACCATGGTTCCACGATGTTCTGTCCCTGTTGAAAGGTGGGTTATACCTTGAAGGAGCCACCAAAAAGGATAAAGAAGCCCTTTGAAGATTTTCTATGGGATTCTTATTAAGAGGTGATCTCATGTACAAGAAATCTTTCGATGGTATTATTATACGGTGTCTCGATCAGTAAAAAATCGACCAAGTACTGATAGTGTTACATAATGAAAGACGTTATTCTGGAGCAACCACCTTAGCTCAAAAAATCAAGCGTCAAGGCTATTACTAGACCACCATGGCTGAAGATTGTTGGAAGTTCGTTAAGAGGTGTCCCAAATTTCAACTTTATGGAGACCTCATCCATGCACCATCCGTACCGCTCAACTCAACACCGCCCGTATGGCCCTTTACCATGTGGGGTCTTGATATCATCGGAATGATCTCACCAAAAGCCTCAAACGGCCACCATTTTATATTAACGGCTACAGAGTATTTCACCAAATAGGTAGAGGCTGCATCGTTTGCCAAAATTGAGGGACAACATGTTGCCTGTTTCATAAAGAACAACATTGTATTCAGATTTGGTGTTCCTGAGTCAATCAGTACTGACAATGGATCCAACTTCAAAAATGAAAGGGTCACTAAGGTATGAAAAAAGTTCGAAATAATGTAAAAATTCTCCACACTTACTACCCTCAAGGAAACGGATAGGCGGAGACCACAAACAAGGGACTTCTCAGAATTATAGACAAAATAATAGAAGGTGGTAAAGATTGGCATGAAAAGCTAAATGACACACTATGGGCCTACCGAACAACTGAGAAGACTCCTACTGGCATGACCCCATACTCATGGGTGTATGGGATGGAAGCAATGCTACCCATTGAAGTTGAGATACCATCTCTTTGAGTGCTCATTCATAAAAATTCAGATGAGGAACAAAAAAATTGAAGCACGAATCGTTGCCCTTGTTACTTTGGATGAAATGCGACTACGAGCAATATAGAATATCATTGCTTACCAGTGTAGACTTGAGAGGGCATACCAAAGAAAAGTTGTTCCTCGACAATTTAAAGAAGGGGACATGTTACTCAAGAAAATTTTCCACACTCCTGCAAATCCACACCCTTTAAGTAAGTTCAAACCTAATTAGGAGGGGCCATTCGTGGTTACCCAGGTGCAAGCAGGAAATTCTTACAAGATAAAAAATCAGGAGGGGTCAACGACTCCATTAATGCAAAGTTTCTCAGAAAATACTACCCGGAATGGGCTCAAAGCCATGGTGAAAACCTAAAAAGTAATCACAAAGAAAAAGAAAAAATAGACATGGCAAAAACTTGAAACAGCATCATGAGTAAAAAAAAGAATAAAAAAATCTCCAAGAAGGAGCTTCCGATTCAAAACACTCAAGTACAAACAAGTACTTGCAAGTTCTAACAATACTACACAAGCACACCTTGAGGATGAAGACTCCTCCTAAACCCCGCAGGTTCCCAACAGAACCAACTCAAAAAGATGTGGGAGGGTGACATGAATGGAAAACTGAAGTGACTTCGACGAATCCTGGAAGAACGTCGCAACTTCTCTAAGATGGAAGCCCGGCAAGAATCTAGAGAACTCTTCATGGACCCGTGAGGCATAGGATGAAAGCTCCAAAGGTTAAAAGACAACTTTGAGACTTTGGAGTTCTCACGATCCCATAAGGAAATCTTTTCATCATCTTTGGGGAAAACATAATAAAGAAAATGGCCACCAAAGGGGCCACAGGTGTCAAAACTGTAAGGCCCAACCTTTTTGAAAATGCTTTCCAAATTGACTTTTAAATCATCCATTTTAAAAAACAGAACCCTTTTAGAAATGACTTCTCCCATCACTACAAGAGGCTAAATTGTTAGTCAATTTGACCTAATTCTCGAAGCCAACTTCCTATGCCTATTTTGAAGGCATGAAACTAGTCAGGCACTCCATGGTTGTATGAGGATAACTACCAACTACCACATATCAGAGATGGGTGAACCTCGCCAATGACGAAATTGGCTAGTCTGGGAGCATTTTCCTCTCGACTAGATCTCTTGAGGCAAAATGAGGCAAGCTCATCCCTGTATGTGCGTATGATGACCCAATAGCTGGGAATTCAGGACAAAAACCCTACAACTAGGGGGCTGAGTTTGTAAAAAATTACTTTCAAAAGTGTGTGCGAAGAAAGTGTTCATTATGCTTTGATGAATCAAATACACATGTAGAATGAACAAGAACCCCCCAACAGGGGTAGCAAGAAGGAGAAAAAAAAAATATGAAAGGATTCCACAATCCCAGAAGACCAATATAAATTGGAAATAAAATTCTGATTTTATTCATCCATTGAAAATGGACTTATTACATGTACTTACACAATCAACTCCGGTCTCGAGAATGGTACTGTCCCAACAGACTTCAACAAAAATAAACTACTGAAAAATAATGCTGACCATGAGATCAACTTATTCATGCAGAGAAAACAATAAAGAAAAAGAAAATATTTGGCTATTCAGTCTTCGGCTTCGGATCAACATCCTTCTCCTTGAGTTCCACCACGAAGGCCATCCATCGAGCCAATTTGAATTCGGCCTCTTCCAAGCAGATGTCAAACACGTCCTCATTGGATTTGATTGATTTATTTGAACAAGAGGCACCATGTTCTTGAGGAGGCACGAGATCTTGAGCAGGAGCAAAAGGTTTGCCAGGAAGTCTCGAAGATCTTGGACATTGTGGAAGAGGATAGGCACGTTCCCACCAAGAATTGTAGTTGGTGGTGGTCGTGGGCTTGTCTTGCTTAACCAACCCCTCACTAGAAGAAGACTTCTTCCCCTTCCATGACAAACTCGCCTTGACCAAAAGGGTAGAAGAATGTCGTCGAAGAGGAAAGATAGGGTGGTGATCGATCGCCTCTCCAGGAAAAGTATAATGCTGAGTATGGTGAAACTGACAAAGTACCCTTTGAGGGAAATACCCCTCTGTGAAGTGCTACCCCGCCAGAATAAGAAATGAATGCCCCATGGCAGGTAGAAACAAGGGCACGTTCTTAAGATCCTTGATCACTCAATCAAATGACGATAACTCGTCCAAAACCCGACGATAATAATTGACATCTAGAGGTCGGGTGGTATCATTGACATACGCCAGTCCCAGAGCAGTATATACAAATGTTGTTGATCGAGGAGGACGGACAATGGTAATGTGTTCGTAGGCCCAAATATGCAGAAAACAGAACCGAAATCACCCCAAAGGGTTACAAGATAAGAAACTAGAACCCCGGAACCATTCGGGGCAGATTGACCTGGGCGACACTAGTGGTGTCGCCTTTGCCTAGCCTGTGTAGGAGACACCACCAGTGTTGCCCAACTGAGACTCTCTTGATTCAGTCTGGGCCTTCTCCGATGACTTCCTATGGAAAAAATAGGGGTTCTAGAGCCCAAAACCAGAAGAAAAACTGAGTTAGAGGAACAAAAATTAGTTAAAAAATATACCTGCAAAACCAGGATACTGCCCTCAATAAATTAGTCCCCTCATGTGACCTGGTCATGAAGACCCTGGTAAATGCCTGCCAACACGGCCGGAACAATGGGGTAACCCGCTCTCTCCCAGAAGGCATGAGCTAAAGGAATGAGGGAACTTCGAACCGTCTTATAACCACTTGGAAGAAGGATGGATCCTAAAAGCACAAAAAGAAAAATACGGATCTGTTCGGCGACCCGAGACTGCTCTCGATTTCGGACCAGCAACTCCATATCGACCCACTGACCGTGTGAAGAGTAAGCAGCTCCCAACAGTTGTGCACCCGTGATGGAATGATCGTCAGTGGCAGTAGAAGGTGGATATGCAATTTCGACCAAACTCAAGCCAGAAATCCTAGCAATTTCCTTCATGGTTGGCATATTCTCGCCCATAGGAAGGAAGAAGGTGTTCGTTTGATAGTTGAACCTCTCAGCAAGAGCCTCAAGGAGCGAGAAGTTCACATGGCAAGAGGCCATGTTCAAGATGCTTATCATCGAAACTGAAGCCAAAAAGGCCATGAGCTCGGGCCATTGCCGAGCGAAAAGAAACCAATCCTTGAAACAGGGTCCAATAACAAGGAAGCCATTGACGCGGCGAGGAATTTCACCCGATCGAAGGCCCTGCGAGATATGGGAGGGCAGACCTTTAGGGAATTGCCTAACCCTAGGAAAAAGTGGGGAAGCCTCCTCCTCTATTCCATTGTCAACCCGCTTGGAAGCCTTTCCGTTACCCTTGGAAACAGCTTGGTCCTTCCTAGGAGCCATGAAAGACTGAGGGTGAGAATAAGAAAAACTAGTAAGATCAGAGGGAAGCTGATGAAGAAGGAAGAAAATGAAGATGGGAAGAAGAAAAATGAGTTTGAAGGATGAAGGGAGAATGGGAAGGAAGATGATTTTTATATGAAACAAGAAATCCAACACAAAACTCGTCCTGTAACTATCCACTTCAGCCAACATAGGGTTTAGATAACCCTAAAACCTTCCGAAACGATAAATCTCAAATTTGGGGGATTGTGGTTTGGGCGACATGCCTGGTGTCGCCCAATTCCATACTCAGGCCAGGCGACACCACCATGTCGCCCACAAAATTTTGAAACAAAACCCCTTTCTCATCCCCATGTTCAAAATAAAATAAAATAAAATAAGATTATTTTTTTTGGGCGACACACCTAGTGTCGCCCAACCTGTGGGGGTGACACCACGCGTGTCTCCCAATTCATTTTTTTTTTTTTTTTACAAAGCTTTATTTTTAACCCCCACAACAAACACTTAATAAAAAAAAATAAAAATAAAAATTTCATGGGCGACACTATGCATGCCGCTCGGGCAACACAGACTGTGTCGCCCACCATAAAAAAAAAATTGAAATGGGCAACATGTTGCCTAGCCTGTGAGGGCGACACTACTCGTGTCACCCAAATCTTTTTGCCAAATATTTTTTTTTTTCAATACCCCATGTTTCCACTTAATAAAAACAAATTTTTTTTTTTTTGGGGGCGAGACCAGCCGTGTTGCCCACAGACATGGGCAACACCACCAGTGCCGCTCGGGCGACACCACCAGTGTCACCCAAAACGTTTTTGTCCAAACAACCCCATTCAATTTTGGGATATTCCGGAAATCAAGTTTGGTTTTACCATTGGTTTTTATGACTGTTTCCAAACATTTTTATTAATTTTAAAAAAAATTAACATACTCCTCAGTGGCACTAGCCTAAACTACCAACCAATTTTCCAAAAATAAAAATTTCAAAAAAATAAAATCAAAAAGAAAATGCTCCTCGGTGGCATGAGCCTAAACTGCCAATCAAAGTCCAATTCAGAAAACGTCAAATTTGTGCAACGTAAAAGAGCTGAAACAGTATCCAGTTCAACGTCAAACTCGTGCGACGTAAAAGAGATGAGAAGGAAAAACGTCAAACTCCTGCGACATAAAAGAGCCGAGGCAGGTAATGTCTAGCCTCGTATGACGCAAAAGGTCGGGTGTATCCAGTTCAACGTCAAACTCGCACAACGTAAAAGAGCCAAGGCAGGTAACGTCTAGCCACGTATGACACAAAAGATCGGGTGTGATCCGTCTAGCCCCGTATGACGTAAAAGGTTGGGTGTACTCCATCTATCCCTGTATGATGTCAAAGAGTTGGGTGTATTCTGTCTATCCCCGTATGACGTAAAAGGGTCGGGTGTATTCCATCTAGCCTTGTATGACGTAAAAGGGTCGGGTGTATGGTCCATCGCTGCATGACGCTAAACTGCTTAGAGGCCTCTATGGTTGCAGGAGTTAAAACTGCTAACCAACCTTGTTTTTCGACATATCTTTCTCTTTTCAAAATTTTCACTATATGTCTTGTGTTTTCAAAAACTTTAATTTTTTTGTTAAAATTGTAACCTGTCTTTGCTCCGGGTTCTAATTCAAATCTCTCCCTACTTTCAAAATTTCTAAAAGACTTTTTAAAATGAAGGAGTCTAGACACCCGTATATGATGAGTACCGCGTTGTCGCGATTGCCATGTTGCTGCCTTGCCTCTCTCTTCGGAATCAGCCATACAAGTCTCTTCTCATAGAAAGCCTTTTCCTATAAACAGTCTTAGGAAACCCTAAGGAAATAAAAGAAGATGCTAGGGTTAGAAATTTATAACTGTAAAACCCCTGAAGTTAAGGGGCATGGCTAAAAAATCCACCTCGAGTTTCAAGCTTGTGTAACTTATTGACATCTCACGCCGAAAACCCTAAGAGGAAAAATGCCCTAGGTAGGTGAGCTCAGTGAGCACAATGACTTGAAGGGATTAGTTGGTGTGCCCTCTGATCACGTGACTTCAAGACGAAATTTAAAATATCTATAATATCTTTGACGTTCACTTGCCCCTCGAAGGACAAGGAACGCCAAAGTGTCTAATTCTTTGCCACTCACCTGTCCCTCGAAGGACATGGAGTGCCAAAGAGGGGTAACTGTAGACACCCCATTTTAAATTTGATAAATTTTGCGGTTTCATGAACCCTTATGAACACACTCATCTTAGTAAACCCAAATCCATAGTTCACACAGCCTACTCTGTGACCTAGAACCCTGCACCCAGAATTCTTTAAACGCCCTATTTTACCAAAAAAGAATTAAAAATAGTAAAAAAAATCTGTTTTGACCCAAATTTTCTCTGAGAGCTTCACAAGAGGCTAAGGAACACACCCAAAGTAAAAAAAAAAATTCAATTTGGACATTGTTTGGTTTGGGCGACACTAGCAGTGTCGCCCAGCTACACCACTGGTGTCGCTCAGACCATTTTGGCCCAGAATGGAAAGTTTCTTTTGGAAGTGTTTCTCCTACCTTTTTTTTAATGATTTTTACCAATATTTTTTGGGCGACACTAGGCGTGTCTCCCTGATCCATACCCCCAAAAACAATTTTTATTGAATGAGGATCTGATGGTTATGGGAACTTATCCTTAATCCCTGTAAGACGTCTTTTTGTGGCCATTTGAGGGTTGGCTTCAAAAAGATTGAAACCCTAGAGAAAAAGAGATAAAATCTAGAACAGAGCTAGTTGAGAAAACCCTAACCCTAACCTTGAGTTTGAAAAACCTAGACCTAGGGTACAATCCTAGATCTAAACTATCCTTAGGGCATAACAACCCTTCTACATCAGAGATTTGCTGGTCAATATCTAAATCAGAGAGGCAAAGAGGACGCTGGTGCTAATAAGGGTGAGCCCTCGAAGGCTCGGGAGTCCCGGGCCATTCGGCCTTGTTCGGTATCGTTTTCTTCCCTTTTTATTCTTCTTTTATTGTTTTAATTTTATTTTGATCTTATTGCGATTAATATTCTTAAAACTCATGTTTTTAATGCTTTGGATCATGCTAGCTCTGCCACAGATCTAAGAGCAGATCTGCTCGTTTCCAGGTAGATCTGGCCTCATATCTGAATTCGATTTATCCCAATTTCTCTACCACATCTTTTTATCAGTTTAAGGTGTCAAGATCCGAGAGATCTTTATCGGAAGATCTGTTAGATTTTCATCATAAACACTTACATATAGATCTTAAAAACGGCAGTGGTTTGAAGATGTTCGGGAATCGTTTGATAGGTCAAAAGTACAGCACAAACAGAGTCACAGTTGCTGGAAATTGCCCCGGCTGTGGGTAGTGACATGCCCCAACATTTTGAAGCTCATCTCTCGGTCCATGCATAATTTCGAAATGGTGTAAAAAGCGTGATTAAAATAGACAAGCATATTTTTCATTTGAAACTTGGACATCGTTTGGCTATTGAAAAGTGCTGTATAAGAAGAATCATGGTTCTAGAAATTCACACCCTCAAGTTTCGCATACATTCGAGAGCATTCAATACATCATAAGCCAAAGTAAATCTTGATGCAAAACTAAGTTCATACAAAACTAATCCCACAAGAGAACTACGTCGCACACTTCCACCACAATTAAAACCATATACAGCGTTCATCAATCATGGCGTATGAGATTTCAAGCTCATCACAATGCATTCAAACTCATACAACTCATTCTATTCTCTTACTTTTCATATCTATTGAAATTAAATCTTTATGTGGTTGAATGATGCATGCCACTAGACCCAGTTACCTGGTCCCTCACAATGGCTTCAATCTCCTCTCACGACCTTCCCTAGCTTCTCCCCCCCATCTTCACTTGTTGGCTGGCAGCAGTCGGTTTCTAGAGAGAGAGAGAGAGAGGTGGAAGAATGAGGGAAAACGGGTTGCCTGAAGAGGGGAAGGCTTAAAAAGGGAAGAGTGGTTGGAAAATATTGTCACGCGACTCTAACATTTACGGAGCGACGTTGACATGTACGACGACCGCACGTTTGACAGAGACACTCCTGGCGTTGCCCTCAGTTCACACACAGTGTTGCTCTCTCTTCGTTTCACAGACGGTGTTGGATCGCAACTGACAATGGGTCTCTTTACATAACCGGTGCTACATCTTCTTACACAGCCGATACTACGTCTTCTTACACAGCCAGTGATAGTCCACAGGTGGTGCTAAGCCCTTCGCTTCATAGCTGACGCTAGGTTTGCATTCTCAGATGACGATGGGTCACTTACACAGCCAGCGTTGTGTCTTCTTTTTCTCTCTCATCCGCTTCTTCACCATAGATGGTGCTAAGCTCTAATACACGCACGACGATGCTTCAACAAGCGCTAGGCCTCTGCGTCACCCTCCATTGCCATGCGCATCACTGAGCTGAGGAAGAATTGTGGTCCTTACATGAAAGGTGTTAGAAACTTTATCCCCCATTTCCTAAGCCATTTTTCATAAATTAATTTAAATACGAAAATTTCTATAATAATATTATACTTGCGAATTTCATATGTAAGCCTCCTCATACTTTTCATATTGATCTCAAAGCTTCCTCAAAATCAAGCTTTCCAAAAATCTATTGTCTTTTCCCTCAAGCCATGATGCGTGATCCAATAAAATAGAAAGTGCAAGGGGTGGGGCATGCCACCCTATGGAGGCTTTTATGGCCCCCACCAAATTGCCATGGTGGGCCCATATATATTATTAGGTTTGTCATGTAATGCTAAAATATTTAAAAATAAATTATATGATTTTTTAGACTTTCATAAAATCCCATTTGAATATTTAAATCAATGTAAAATCAATATCTTTGTTAATATAAATCCAAATTTCATAAATAAAATACCCAAAGATTCTTAAAAATTCAAATAACAATTCTAAATATTAAATATCATTAAAACAAATATAATCAAATACTTTTGCTAGGAAATGAATCCATATAGTATAAGAATAAATAAACAAACATGGGGCACTCTACTTTTTATTGTGGATTACGGTCCACACTTGCTTTCTTAAATTGACTCAGTATTTTCTATGACCCACAATCCATTGTAGGGGCTCATTAGTGGGTCATCAAAGTCAGCCAATGGGCAATGAGACGTAATTCCACTTTGTGGATTTCAAGTTCTCCCCTAGAGATATACCAATGTCACCTAGACCTGATGCGACCACCACTCTATGGTGCATAAGGGTAATCTCTCACACATACACAAGCTTCACCCTGAAAGGTGGTTCAATTTTTTGAAATGACTATCATATGCGCATGTTATGTGATGGCACGTGGATGAGGCCGTGACCCGTTTCTGAAGACCACCATCACATAAAAGGGCTACACAATCCCTAGACTCATTCATGTGGGCATATTCTGACTTTATCAAGGGATGACCCATTATAACCCTTATCGGTTTAATCTCTATGTACAAGTAACATAAGTTTTTTTCCAACCGACTGGCCCAGCTCATCAAGCTCACCTCGGTATCAACAAATATCTTTTGCTTTCTTATGGTCCACACAGGACCAAACTCTTTCTGAGCTCATGTTCCATTATATTAAAAGTTTATTTACAAGCACTCATAAGGCTTTTAATGGTCACAAATACCCAATAGAAACTATATCATATTTCAAGTTTTAGAGAGATAAAGTATTTGTACATTTTAGAGAGTGGAACTATCAAATTTTAGAGAGAGAAAGTACCAAAATTTATTTTGAGAAAGAAACTATCATAAAATTTCTAGAAAAACTATCTCAAATGTTAGATTTTAGAGAGGGAAAGTATCCTAACCGTGAGATAAACTATAATAAATTTTAGAGAGATAAATTAATTGAAAATTTTTAGAGATAGAAACTCTCAAAATTCCTAGAGAGAAAAATTATCAATTATCTCAAATTTCAAATTTTTAAAGAGAGAGAAATTGTTTCAATTGTTTTTGGAGAGACAAACTATATCAAATTGTAATTTTTTAAATAAAGAAACTATCTCAAATTTTTTAAAGAGAGAAACTATCTTAAAATTTCAAGTTTGATATGTTTTTTCTCTGCCGGCAATAGTAAATCAAGTTATACAAAAAATAAAATTTGCATAACTTAGAAGCAATTCAAACAAGTTTTATTTGAGTAGATAAGTTTTAACATTACCAATGTTTGATATAACAAGGTTTTGATTCATGTTCCTATATGTTTTAAGATGGAATGGAAATGAAGGAGAGGGCAGCAGGACGTGCTAGAAGCATCTAAAGCCAACCTATACATGACTTGATCGAGTGTAACCACTCCGGATTGTGAAAGCCGAGCAATAAATCAAATCGTTGGTGCGCAGGAAACATATGTGTATGTATCGTATTCATCCCTCTCCTGCCTCTTTGCTGTATCTCGCCCACCCAGCTTAAGAGCATCAGAGAGACTGGCATAATTGTCTACTGAGTGTGTAAATACACATATGGTGATGGATATGGACGAAGATTTTCAGCCTCCTTCTCCTGGAGAAGGAGGAGGAGGAGGAGGGGACCAAAATGCACTGCCGCTAAGCGAAAATGAAGAGAATATAAGAGGCTTGCTTGCATCGGCTCGGCAGCTCATCGACCAAGGGAAGCCCTCCCTTGCTCTCCAAGCGGTACCCATCTTCTCTCCTCTCCTTTCTTGGAAGATTATATATTTTATGATTTATGCTTTCCGCAATCTCTCTTTTTTTTTTTTTCTTTTTCTTCTTTTAGTAAGATACTCTCTCATTTTCTTCTTATGAATTCTATGGATGAAGAGAGCATGAGTTGCTGGTAACCTCGAATTGATGTTAATTTCATTTAGGAAACCTCTGATTACTGATGCCCAGTTTAGGCTTTCTCTTTTATGCATGCGTTTGCGGATGTCATGATTTTCTTTTCCATTTATTGATCTTGAGTTTATTGTTTGTGAGAATTCTGATATAGAGGTAACTTTCCCCTATGTTTGCTTTTTTAGTGGGCTTTCTTCTTTGTGGAGAAAGAAAGAAAGTTTTATCAATAGGTACTAGTTTTATCAATATGTACCTCTTATAGGGTGAATGATTCTTGGTTAAAGGTGGAGGAGATACTGAATTAGGTTCTCATTTCTCATTGATGGATTGAATATTGGTGAGTCATATTCATGTTTAAAGAATTATCTTGGGATCCTTGCATTTTCCATATGCAAATATTTTGTTCTTCTATCACATGGACATTCAGTTTCATTGCAAACATAAGAAGAATATGTATTCTAAGAATACCATGTTTCTAACTTGGTGCTCCTACATCTGGGTTTTTCTCTATTTTCCTCAATCAAACATGAGTGATAAGTTTCCTTTTTCAATTCCAAAAGGTTTACATCTGCCATCAGCATTATATTCTCTCCAACTTTGCAGACCCAAACTCCATCATTTGAGAGATGTAAATCACTTTTGTATAATAAACGAAACCATTATTTTTTATTTTTAATCATAATGGGTTGTTTCCTGATAGAACTTTTTAAATGACTAATTCTCATCTAAATATTCCATTAAATATGAATGTGCCATTTAGTGATGAAAAATTTGGCCGCCTGGCCACATAGGCAGTCTAGGGAGCCAACCACACCGAATAGGGCCTAGGTGGGGCCCTAAGTGGTTATGTCTCTGGTCTCCCTCATAGGCGGCTTGAGGATTCACCTCGGCTGAGGGTGGAAAAAGCCCTCGGCCAAGGTTCCCGCGCAAAAAGAAAGAGAGGGTTTTGGAGGCATTTTGTGTTGATTTGGAGCTTGAAAAACACCCAATAAAAGAAGAAGAGTTGTTTGAAGTTAAAAAAAAATTACAAACTTGTCAATTTATTGCAAAATTGAAAAGTATGCAATCAAATACTTTTTGAGACTTGAAGTGGTCACGAAAGAGGTCTTTTGGCAACCAAAGGTTCACCAATTTGAGCCAAGTTCGAATGGCTTTTGAGAAGTTGGTGTATTTCATTTTTTGGTTTAGGGTTTTGTAATGCTTATGAATGTTGGGTATTGATTTCGTTGTTCTTTTTCAATTTGGTTATTGTTTATTTGGATTTTTTTTTATTTTTCGTTTATGTAACTTGTAATGAAAAATTGACATGGATGGAATCTTTGGCAATTTTGCACTCATTTAATGTTTTAGTCATTCAATTTCACAGTTCAAAGCCATGTATATTTATGTTCAAATTGAGGAATAAAATAATACAAACAAAAACCTATGAAAAAATATTCTTCAAAGGAAAATAGATGTTCTATTCACACAATCATGGGCGTTTGGTAACCAATAGAGGCCCCCAAATATCTTCATCCTTAGGGGCCTAGAGCAGCCTCCCCCTCCCCCCTTCTGTCTCCCTTCTTTTACTTACAGGCTCTGGTATCTAGGCGCCCGCCTAGGTGGCCGAATCTGCCTTCTCAAGGGTATCGATTGAGGTAGACAGAAGTTTAAAAGCAAAATACTAATGAAATGTAATTGGGACGGGGGTTATGTTTGTTAGAGCAGGCCTCCTTGTGTATAAAAGGATTTCAACTTTCCAACCTTTAAGCCTAGACATGGTTTTTTCTAATACGGGTTGGCGAAGTTGGTGGATAAGTTTCCCGTTGAACAATATCAAACCAAGATATGCTGAAGGTAAATCCGATGGATTGCAATTCAAAAGATCAATGATTTTGATTTTATCATAATTGGTAGAGTTAATAAATAATATATTTGTTTTAGATGGGTATTTTTGTAGGGTGGAGAGAGAGTGGAATGAGTCAAGAGTGGCTTTAAGGGACTGGAAGGTTTGTCGGTTTGTTTTTCCAAAGAACAAAAGGTCATTAATATAGAAAAGGTGGGAAGGAATGGATGTGACTCCCAGGATCTTATTGAAATCTAACCCTCTATTCTTCGCATTTTCAGTAATTGTTTTGAAGCATTGCATGACCATGATGAAGAGATATGGGGAGAGCATCTCTCCTTGACCATTTTTTCTTTTAAAATAACCAAAAGGGAAGAATTACAGAGTACTTGGGAGTGGTGATACACATTTTAATCCAATTAACAAGGTATCCCCAAAACCTTAATTTTTGGAGTTCATTTATGAGAAGAGTTCATTTAGGAGAAATCCCAATCAACTTACTAAAGGCCTTGTGCAGGTCAATTTTGAGGCAAAAGGAACTTTAACATCTGTTGTTGGCCATGCTATGGATGAGTATGGGAGCAATTAAGGCTTGCTTAAAGATAGTCCGTTCATGAATAAAAGCAAATCACCTTAATTTGGGTGCATGATATGGCTGAGGACCGAATTCAGCCTATTATCAATATTTTTTCCTAATTACCTTGTAAATGACATTGTAAAGGTGTATAGATCTAAAATCAGGCATGGAGGGAGGCCTTTTTTCTTGTTGATGGTGATGATTAGTGCTGAGTTGAGGCTTTGTATGATGGTTTGTCCTTGAAAGTGTCTTTTATGGCTTGGGATATTCTTAGCCAACAATGTGCCAAAATCTTTGCAATTTGTGGTGGGAAACCATCCCATGGACACTTCCCTTTGAACGAGGGAGTTTTCTTCAATGGAGATTTAGGATTCATAGGGGTTTTAGGCAAGTGTGAAGATGGGTTGCTTGGTATAGAGGAGATTGTTGAAGAAAGCAGCGGCTTCCTTGAGAAATTTGTCATTCTTGTTTCTAATTGTTCCATGAACTGAAAATTTCAAGTCATGGTCTTGGAGAGAATTAGTATAAGAGTCACCTTTAGTAAGTCAATTTTTGCCTTGACTTTTAGTGCAACAAGGGAGCTTTGGTAGTGAGTGCTGTGGAAAGCAAGCTTGAACGATTCCTTTCATCGTCTTGAAGTTCAAGGCTCGTTGGTTCAGTTTCAAGTTGATCTTGCATCAAATGTAATTTGCTATCTAATTGCCTTGCTGCTTGATGAACTGAGCCAAAAATTTCCTACTTCCACTTTTTTATGGATTTTTTAATTTTTAAGTTTACACTGTAAACATTGTACATCTTATTTTTTCTCTTTAGCAATTGTGTATATCCTCAGATTCATCGTGATCAAACCGCATGTTAAATCATTTGAGAGGTTTCGGACCCCAGTCCATCAATTGCCCAATTGGGAGTTGGATAAGGTTGTGATAAGTGATAGATTTATAGGGCAAGTTAGGTCTAGGTAGACAGGAGGTTTAGAGTTTGGGAAACAATTTGACCATTGGCTTAAGAATCAAAACTTAAGCTAATCTTGTTAGATAGAGGTACAACCTACATGGTTGTATCTTTATGAATACTTTTAGGAGTGTTTCCCTAAGTCTAAAAGAATGAAGTTCTAAATTGTTTCTAGGAAATCGATTTTATGGTTCGTAGGGATAAGTTGCACCCCTCTTTTCTCATCCTCATAACCCAGACCATTGAAGTCACCGAAGACTAACCATAGTTTTGTGGTGATGTTGGGAATGAGATTAGAGAGTTCAGATTAATGGTACTTTTGAGTAATACTGTCATTTTTTCATAGATAGCTGAATGTGTACGACTGGTAGATGTGGAGGGTTTTGTGAAGTTTATGTGTATGGCTTGAGGGAAAGAAGCAAAAAATGGAAGTTAGGTCCCTTGTAAGATGCACTTATATTTGGTGCCTTCAATTTCATCATATTTTATCAAAGATTTATGAGAAGTTTATAGGGCTAACTTAGATTTCATCGATGACAAGGATTTGGGGATTCTGCTTTAGAGATGAATTTGTCTAAATTTGGTTTGTTTCTCTCGGTTATCAAGGCCCTGAATATTCACAGTTATGATACTGCTTGAGGGGTGAATGTTTGGATTCATTGGTAGGATGTGGTTATTGTGGCTTGGTGGGGTCGCTATCATTAGAGTCTTCTGGAATTATCTTTGGAGGTAAGAGAGAAAAGAGAAAAGGGGTAGTAGTAGTATCTCTTGGGCTTTGTCATGCTAGTAGTCGTGGGGTTCTTTTGTTTTTGGTTCATTCTACTCTTTTTTGGGGTATTTTAGAAGGAAATATTGTGTTGCTTAACGTTTATATAGCATTTTTCCAATTTATCCGTCTTCTTTTGGTACTCTTGGTTTTATGGGTATGGCACTAGTATTTCTTCCTTTGTGTAGGATTATTGCAGTTTCTTCATTTTTAGGGGACTTATATGGTAATATGTGCCTTTACGTACCCTTTTGGAATTTGCTTGTAAGTGTAGAATGGCATTGGCATAAGATCAATATAAGGGGTACCTCTTGTCTTTTTTTTCTTTTGGGGAGCCTTTGAAATTAATTAGCTGGATGATACGGTAATTTAAGCTTATTTGTTGGGAACCTATCACTTGAATTCAAATTATTCCAGGGTGGTGTAGTTTTATTTAGCAATTTTTGGGGATCCCGTGCGTGAATTCCAACTTGAATTCATATTTCCCCTAGTTAGCATGCTCATTTGCTGTATCTTTTGGGGTCCTGTGCCTCGATTTGAAAGTTGAATTCCATTTAAGGAATTGAAGTGGGTTGTGTGTGCCAAAGGTGTGCTTTCACAAGAGAACTCTTGCTCGTTGCTGAAAGCATCATTTCCTTTGCGTGAAAACTGCCTCTCATCCCATTCAGGCAGATTTTTGTGCTTTTCTCTCCATATTTTACCCCCTTTTCTTCATATTTCTTATTCTCGGTTCTCGGTTCATTTAGTTTCCTATTTAAACACGTTCCACTGAGTTATTGTGAGGTAAACTTGGGGTTTCTTCATCTGGTTGGCATGGTTTTATCTCCTCTTCCTCTAATTCCTTTTTTTTCTCAGAGATTTGAATCAGTTTGTCAGAGTGCACCAATTCATTTCACTACAAAACTGCAGACTTGTTGCAAATGGCTTCAATGACCCCACGTATGAAGATGAAAAATAGGGGATGACAACCTATCCCTAAGAAGCATAAAAGTGACCCGCTCGATATGATTTAAAGTTGTGGCCATTTGGACTTGGGGAACCATCGTACAAATTTTCATTGAGAAACAAAGTGGAAAATACGTCTATGAAAAATTAGATAGAATTTTTAGTGTTTTCTTGATTCTAAAATCTTCAGCTTTTCTAGACGCAATTTAGCCCAACACTTGTCTCTGATCACCACCTTGTCCAAAGTTCAATTTGAACAAACAATTGACTTTGAATCAAAACCCTTCAAGTTTTTCACCATATGGATTAAAGTTTATACACAATATTAAGAGAGGCCTAAAAACGTGGAAAAAGTTTGGATTGGTACATCAAACAGTGAGGCAACTTGAAAGGCAATTACAATTAGCACAAGACAACACGTGTCTGGACCATTGAACCTTGTATTTCAAGATGATGAAAGAAGCTTTGTAGAGAGCTATCCATTGCACTCATAACGAGACTTTCTTAGGGCATCAAAAGTCAAGTCAAAACTAGCTTAACCAAGTCATGCTTGTACCAATTCTACCTGTCATCTACCATGACTGGGAGGTGCTAGTCCACCATCCTAAAACTTGAAAAACAAGATGGTCCATAGATAACAAAGAGGAAATTGTGGATATCGGACAACCGATCATAATCTACTCCATATCTACCATGGTCCCCAAATCTCGGAAGAAGAAAGCTCCATTCTTCAAAAGGAAGTGACTTCTTAGGAAATCACCAAACTGTCATGAGCTTTAGCACTAGCCCAAGTAACTCCCCTAGACTAATGGTCTCCTGCTACAAGTTTCCAAATATATTGGTGCATAATGGGCATTGAAATATCCCAAGCTATCAAAGGCATCTTTAAAAGACCAACTATCATGCAAAGTGGAAACTAAACATTTATCACCTTGATTTCTAATAAAAAAGGTGATTAAAGAAATTATTGCTAATAGGTTAAAATTGATCCTTTATTGTATTATCAGCCCAACCAAGGTGCTTCACTAACTTATACACAATATGGCTGATGAAAAAGTGAGCGCTTCTTTTGCCTTAAGATTAATACCTTCATAAGGCTTTTGATAAAGTTAATTGGGATTTTTTCATAGATGAGCGAAAAAGATATGGTTTTTGGGAGAAAATTTTCGTCAATTGGATTAAAAATATGCAATGCACCCCTAGGTACTCCATAATCCTACATGGGACCCCTTTTCCTTATTTTAAAGGACAAAATGGGTTAATACAAGGAGACAACTCCCTCCATATCTCTTCGTTCTAGACATGGAAAACTTCAACAAAATTGTTACTAAGTAGATGGTAGAAACCAGCTGGATTCCTATCTAAGATGGAAACTTCTCCCTCAAGTTTGTGCGTGAAGCAATTCGAGAGCACAGAAGCAGCCATATGGAAAAGCCAATTCATCATAGTGCCTCGAGGTTCACTTGGTTGGCATACCAAAATAGGCTACCCACTAATCATATAATCCAAAGATGGGGACTTCGAGTATGTAGCATTTGTTACTGTGCAATACTGAAAGGGCGAATCAGGACCACTTGTTCCTCACCGCCCGTCACATTTGCCAAACAATGTTGGAAGTTGAGCACTCACACATAGCTTTCTCATGTACCCAAAACTGTGTAGAAAACTGGTTCAAAAAGAAATTCTCAAACAAGTTCCTTAAAAAAATCACGAAGTTCTCTGTCCTTACCATAATCTGGTTCACTTGGCAAGAAAGAAAATGAAGGGCAATAGAGGAGCCACTACTGCTACATTCAAGTTCTAGTTAGAGAAATAATATGGAAAATTCGAACCTGCATCTAGGACATTTACGTGCCATTCTCAGAAAATGATAATTAACTATTTGAGATGGGAGTTGTCTCCCGCACACCTAGAGCCTTGGGTACATAGTTTTTGGAAGCATGATAGATTTGGAAGGGTTTAGGAATTTGAAGCATGGAATAGTGAGCTGTTAGAAGATTCATATGGTAGGAGGCACCGTTAGTACAATGCAATATCACAGGAGCGAGATTCCTACTTTTTGGGAATCACGCTCCAAGAAGTGAGATTCCTACCCTTTTGGAATCGCGCACCCAACTAATTGGAACGACAACAGTAATCATCTATAAACAAGCTTCACATGGCAAAAGTTTCGAAGTTCTAGCGTATCCTTAGCCAATAATTCTTTAGTATTGGAATCGATGCATTGAGTACACTTAGCAAAGGTTTCCTAGTATTGGAATCGAGGTCCTAGACAGTCCTAAAGACCTGTAGAAAGGTTCCCCTAATATTGAAATCGATGTATTGAGTGGCTTTAGTCACGGTTCCCCACAGGTATTGGAATCAAGGCCGAGTGCCCTTAAAACTAGATTTGAGGTTACTGAGGTTCTATATTAAAAATACTTGATTTATTAATAATGAAAATTAAAAAATAAGACATTTTTTTTGTCAACACTATTTCAAGAAAAAGAAAATATATATTTAATTTTGGTTCTCGAAATGCGGGGATGATATTAGGTAGAGTTTGGACACCCATAGAGTTTCTGAACACTGATTGTATAAATAATAATAAAATTTAAATAATAGAGTGTTTCACTAGGCCACTAGGGAATTCCTGTTTTTGTTTACAAAACATACAAGTATTGTCTTATTTATACTTGAAAATGAGATCTCATTGAATTTGGATTCCCAATAACTCAGATCAATAGTATTGAAAATTGGAAGGGAGGTCCATGTTGATCGAATCATGGTTTGTGCACTTATGAAGTGTGGTATTTGATGCTGTGGAATCTGAATTCCAAATGAATGGGATTGAGATTCTATAAAGGTGGACTTGAGATCCCTAACTTTAAGGATTCGGGTTCCATGAAGGTTTGTTGATTGAATTGCCGATTTGGGATCTCAAAGCGGGATTGCCACCTGGGGTGGAAGATTCTGGTAACTAGGATTGGGTGTATGACTTCTCGAGTGTCATAGTACATAGTGAGCTCTGGAGAGCTCCTTACACTTCAGCCCTTGTATAATCACTTTGTACATATTTCATGCATTAATACAACAGGCAGCATAACCTCTAATCATTTTGTACATATTTCATACGTTAATACAACAGGCAGGATAGCCTCTCAGATACATTAATACAACAGGCAGGATAACCTCTCAAGCCCCTCTGACATAGTGACAGCTTCTCGTTGATCAATGATACAACAATGCTGGCAGTAAGATGGAAGATTTGGCATTCTTATCCAAGATGTGGGGTAGTTTTAGTTTTTAATTTCAGGGAAAAGTCTTCCATTCCAAGGCTAAAATATTAAATGTGGCCAGTGCCAAGGTCCCCCTTTCAGTACTTTGTCCAAACAAATAATCTTTATGCTCAAACAAGGTGAGATGATTCTCATCCCTAGGAATGGCTGTAAACCTCTATGTCATCATCATCATCAGTAGAGCATATTTCCAACTATTTGTGGTCGGCTACACGAATCAAATTTCCAAATTGCATAGAGCCTTTTAATTGTAAAATTCCAATGGGATCGTGGGGCCTGAGAAGGTACCGACCAGAATATTTTTGAATTTCCACTTGGATTTGTTTACAATGTCTTTGAAGATGGATTGCCAAATTCTGATTGTCATTTTGCCCAGGCTTAATGTTCCATTCTTCAATTTCTTGTAAATTAGTTTTTTCAGTCAGGACTTTGGCATATGTTCAGTCATCACCAGAATATTGGGTGGGAGACTTGTCATGGCGAAAGGATCATGCCCTGATTGTACTGAATGTTCCATTCTTCAATTTCTTGTAAAATAGTTTTTTCAGTTAGGACCTTGGCATATGTTCAGTCATGACCGGGATATTGGGCGGGAGACTTGTCATGGCCAAAGGGTCATGCCCTGATTCTCTGTTTAGTTTTTCCCCAACCTCTTCACTACATCAATATTTCATAAAACTGACCCTTTGCACATCAGCATGCACCACGACGAACCAAGGACACACCAAGTGGCCTCACCACCAATGTAATAGGAAACACATTACCAATTGCTGACCACTAACATGGGGATACAACTCCTCTTGCTCCCATGAACCAGCAAATGTTACAACATGAAACCAACGCCTTTCTCACCATGAATCAGCACCTTGTGCTAACACCTCATACCAGCACCTTGCTCACCATGAACCTGCATCATACTCACCACCAAACCAGCACCACGAGTGTTGGGGTTATGTTGCCATTTAAGGGCCTTATGAGAGCATGTACTGAAGTTGTTTATAGAGATACATTGGCTCTAGTGGGAGTGTGGTCCAGTTTAGATGGTTAGGCATTGCTAATGCCATGACTTACTTAAGCTTTGACTGGCTATGGCTCAGGTTGATGTCTAAAACCCGTAACCCTGGGCATTTGTGCACAACCGATAAAGGTTTTGATGTGGGGTTTTCGCATGATGAGGTCAGAGTTGTGCTTAGGGTGGTTGGCCAGAGGACTGGGTGTGATCCCTAGGCGTAATGGTTGGCCGGAGAGGACAAAGGCCAAAATCCTCATCATTATCATCGTACAACATGTACACTAGATAGCTGTTTAGGAAGCAGCCCTCTGGATGAGGGTGTGTGTTGTGTACATTTGCCGAAGAGATGACTCCCTGCAACACTAGACTGTGTTGGAAGGACCCATGTGGTATCGTGCTAGAATGCGGGCCTGGACTTGTCCTTAGGCAGGGATCTGTAATCCATGGGCTAGGATCGTGTCTCCTTCATTTATTGAATGACTTTGATAGTCCAATCACGAACCCCTGCAAAGGGTTGTGCGTCATGGGAACTATTGGGTTAGTTTGAGAAGATGCAGTGAGATGAGGTTTTCAGAAGGGATGAGTCCTCAATATATTTCTTATATTCCTACCTCTTTGGATCCAATTCTAGTAAATTTTCTTTAATATGTTTAATTATGTTTTAATTATATTTTAGATAGTTAAAATTTTTTTAGGCCTCTCTGGATATTTTATTTTATTGAAAAACAATTTCTAAATAATGAAAAATTAATTTTTTGGATTTATTCTACTCAGAGAGAAAATAAAATATTACCATTTTTATAAAATTCCTTTTATTACCCTAAAATATAATTTAGGGCGTGGCGGCCATTGGGACTTTTGGGCCCACACCACATATGAGCCCACAATTTGGGGCGTGGGACCCACGTGGCCTTCGATGAGTGGGACACCATACTCCGTCTTTCCTATTTTTGTGTGGCTTGTAATGAAAATCACCCATTTGCTTTAAATTAAAGGAAAGTGTTATGAGATGGATTTGATTGTTTTCAAATAAGCAAGTGTAGAGATTGATTAAAATTAGATTTGCAAAAACATAGGTATTTTCTACACAATTGTTTAATGGGAATGGAGCTATGGAAACTAAGGGATAATGGTTCAACTTCATTCCTTTTAATCATGATAGCTGATCCAAGGAATAAATGGTTGAGATCTCGTCACCCCACAGTTCTCCCTGATCAAAGGTCATGATAGAACCTCATAATGATGGCAAAATTAAACCACAATTCCGTAGCCTCTGTTCTATAAATACTCTCTGCGGATCTATTTTATATACACCTTGATTGGATTGGACTCTCTCTAAGCCTTAGAGGCAAGTACACCCACTCTCTCTTTACTTTCTCTCTCATTTAGTAATGGTTTTATTTTTGTAGAAGCTAGAAACCGTAAGGGGCACGCCCAACCCACAAAGGTGGCACGGCCGAAACCTATGTGTTGGGTATACGAAGTCCTTGGGGATAACCTGAGGTAAAATGTGCAGTATTGTTTTATTTCATGCTTTCTTGAATTCATTCAAAGTATTATGTAATTTTCAGATTTATATTTAGAATGAAAATTTGTTTTGATGGCAAGCAAGTGAGAGTCCTTGACACACTTTGTGTTTTATTTTGGTTCACATATGGTATTTGGACACCTACAAGTGATCTGAGTGGTAAAATAAAGAAAAAGAAAGAAAGTTTTTATCAGTTTATACTTGCTTGGGTCACATAGTTCTACTTTCAAGGAGCACTGCTGCTAGTGAACTAGCACTGTTGACACCACGAGCACATGTGGAGTTATTGACATCACGTACAGATTGTTTGCCCTGAACCAGATGCCTATCTGAATCATAGATGTGCAATGAAGCAACCATATTCATGATTTTTGTCCTACAGGGCACAATGCATAGAAATCTGTTAATTTGAGCAAGAATAGAGGGTTTATTATTACCAGATGGACTTGCTGTTCAACAGTATCTTGCCTTGCTTTTTTTTTTGGTTGAGACTGTACCTTACCTTTCTTTCTTGAGCATTCATGAGCCATTCGTAACCTCCTTGTTTGGCCTTATCTTTCTAACCATAAACTGGCTAGTTCGGAGAAGATTGGACCCTCCAAAGTCCCTATTGATTAATCAAGCAACCACCTTCTGCATGGTAAATTTAATCCTTAAGAGCTTTAACTTATCCGCGTTGACAATAGCCAGAGTGCTCCCTACAAAATCTGCCCTTTATCTATTACCTAGACATCCAATCAGTTCCTAATAAAGAGCAAGATGGCAAGAGCTGTTGCTCTGAAGTCTATCAGGAATATACCACCGACCATTGGTATGAACTGGATTTACCAACAGCAGACTTAAGGTGCATGATGACTTATGAGGCCCAGGAGCATTGGCAAGCCTCAATGAGGCCCAAGAGCACTGGCAAGCCTCAATAGAATGTGAGTCTAAGCCCAATAATCACCCGGACATACATGCGTGTGGGTGGCCCAAGAATTCCCAAAGGAAAACGTATTTAGGAGAGTTTGACCCAAATGTTGCAAATACATTCTCTTGAACCTTGTGAACAATCTCAAAAAATAAAACTTTTTTAAAAACAAAGAAAAAAAAAAGCGAAAGAAAACCTAGAAAATAAATATTTTTTTAAGTGAGAGAATTCGGTGAACTTCACCTATGCATTTAGATCTAGTCCTGAAGAACTCAAAATCAGTAGTGTTTGTTTCTTCAAAATCAAAGTATTTCACTCATGGCTCATGACCGCCCAAAGTCCACTCAGATTCACATCCAATGGTCAAGATTAATTGTGACCACCTTCTGCATGGCAAATTTGATCCTTAAGAGCTTTAACTTATCCGCGTTGACAATAGTCAGAGAGCTCCCTACAAAATCTGCCCTTTATCTATTACCTAAGCATCCAATCAGTTCCTAATAAAGAGCAAGATGGCAAGAGCTGTTGCTCCGAAGTTTGTTAGGAATACACCACTGGCCATTGGTATGAACTGGATTTACCAACAGCAGACTTAAGCTGCATGATGAGTTATGAGGCCTAGGAGCACTGGCAAGCCTCAATAGAGGTTATCAGAATGTGAGTCTAAGCCCAATCATCACCCCCACATCAGTGATTCAAAAAGCGGACCGCCCAGCGCCTAGGCCGCCTAGGTGGTCCAGACGGCCTGGGTGCATCGCCCAGACCTAGGCGGCCAATCTGGGCGTTCGATCCCTGGGGGTTGCCTAGGTGGGCGCCAACGCCAAGCCCTGGGCGGCCGCCCACGGCCTGCGCCCCGCCCAAGGGTGGAAAAACCATTCGGTGAGGGTATTTTTCATTTTTTTGTTTTTGTTTTTAAAGGCTAAAAATTAGGGTTTTAGGTTCATTTGAAATCTAAAACTTGTTGGAGCCAAATTTAGAGAGAGAGCCCGCAAAAAACTAGATTGTGGTTAGTTTTTTAGGATCGAAGGGTTACTCAAAGTTAACAAAAATTGATCAAAACATCACCCATTGGTATTATATTTACTTTTTGATGTTTTGCAAAGTTATTAGGGGTTTTTTTAGAAGATTTTTAGTATTTTGAAGCATCTTTGAGATGGAAATTTGAAGATTGAGCAATCAAACTCAAAGTAAGTTTGAAAATTTTAAGTTTTTTTTGGATATGGAGTATGAACTGACTTATGGATTGTGATTATGCTTATGGAGTGTGTGCTAAATGCTAAATATGATGTAGTATAATTTGAATTATGTATTGCAATACATATAATTGATACTGACATAACTGCAGAATGCCAGAATCCTTATTTAGATTCAACTGGGCCGCGCAAGTTCTGAGCACCCGCCTAGACGCTGGGAGGCCTGGGGGGCCCAGGCCGCCCAGTACCCGCCTAGCGCATTTTGAAACTATGCCCCACATACACGCGTGTGGGTGGCCAAAGAATTCCCAAAGGAAAACTTATCTAGGAGAGTTTGACCCAAATGTTGCAAATACATTCTCTTGACCCTGTTAGCAATCTCGAAAAATAAAACTTTTTAAAATAACAAAGAAAAAAAAAGTGAAAGAAACCTAGAAAATAAATATTTTCTTAAGTGAGAGAATTCGGTGAACTTCACCTGTGCATTTAGATCTAGTCCTGAAGAAATCAAAATCGATAGTTTTTGTTTCTTCAAAATCAACGGTATTTCACTCATGGCTCATCACCGCCCAAAGTCCACCTAGATTCACATCCAATGGTCAAGATTAATTGTGACCATCTTCTACCAAAAATAAATGGTTTCATTGTATACTTTTCCATTTATATATATATATATATATATATATATATATATATATATATATATATATATATATATATATATATATATATATAAACATTGAAAACCACTTATGAGTGACCTTTTACAGTATTTCACTCATGGCTTCTCACCGCCCAAAGTCCTTAGTAATATAATATAAAAAAATAATTTAAATAAAAAAAATGACCAAATTACTCCATGCATATTTCCAAGGTATCTTTGTCGTTTTATTTTTGGTTAGTATTTCTTGATATTTTATTTTTGTGCGAGATGGTCGGATGTACATATGCCCCAAATTTCAGATAAATGAGAAATATATTCAATTCAAATACTATTGGATAATCATGACATTTGATGGATAGAAAATTCACTCATAAGTGTTTCTATATATAAAAAAACACACACATACACACACACGAAAATGATTCGATGATGATTAAGGGCTAATGGAATACGATTAGCCTACTATGCAAATTCAATCTTGACAAATCCAAATGACCAGCATGCATGGACACTGTTTGATTTTTAATTTTTTAATTTTTTGTTATAAATCCTTTTGACTTGGTGCACTAGAAAAATATACAATATGCAAAACCTAAATTGACCAAAATACCCCTACCATGTTGACAAATATGGGGGTATCTTGATCATTTTTTAATTTTCCGCATTTTTTTTGTTCGCCTTTGTAAATTGAATATCCCTCAAAATTCAATTATCAAGCCAGCATGTTGGGTGTTAGATCAGCCCATATTCATATTCAATGCACAGAAATAGAGAGAGAGAGAGAGAGAGAGAGAGAGAGAGAGAGAGAGATTGGGCAACACTATCCTACTGTTGATATTAGAATTTCCTACTGCAAATTTTTTTTTATCATAAGATAACATTATGGGTTTAAAATTGCCTTTTGACAATATATTGTTCATGTATTTGTGGAATGGTAGTTTGGTCTTGGGCTGGTAATTCTTCCCAACAAAAATTCTGCAACCAAACCACTCATTCCTGGCGATGCAAGAGTGGCCATCTTATCATCCTAAAAATCAATTTCAAAGTTAAAAAGATTCCTTTTACTTTTTGAATCATGTATGAATTATGGACAGTTCCCAATCTTGCTTCTTTTAAATTTTCAAACAAGTTATTGCTATTGCAGTTCTAGAACTGTAAGGGTATTTTGTGTTTCATATGAAAATCAATTTTTAAAAGATTGCTTTTACTTTTAAAACATATTTTAGTTTTAGACAATTACAAATTTCCCCTTACTCAAAAATTTCAATCAAGTTATTGTGATTTAAATTATGGATTTGTAAGGCTACTTTATGGTCGAAAATTGTGGGCACCATTAGAATGGTGAAGCACAGAAATGACAAAACATCCCCCGCACCCACCCAAAACACCCAAGAAACCAACAAAAAAACCACGCACATGCACACAAATTAGCTGGTTATCTTTGGGGAGGGGGTAGCCAATGAAGGGGGGCTAGATGATGGTTGTATAATCTCATGCTTGGTTTTTGGAGTTATAGTCCAATCTAGAATCTCATTATGTGAATCTTAGGAGTAGGTTTGCTGAGCATCGGTTGCAAAGAAGGGTGGCAATCCTCACTTGTTTGATATTCTCTTTGCTCAATCCAACACCATGAAATTTCATGCTTGATCAAACGGGTAGGACAGTTTGAAAAGTCCGCCTGACCTTTTTGAAATGTTTTTTTTTCCATTTATTTGATTTTTGAAAATGTTTTCCTTTGTTTTTTCTTCCAAACCAATCCAACCGGTTAGAATGCTGATCAGACCGGTTTGGATGGGTCCATACAACTCATGAACTCAACGTCCAGTCCAGTCGTGATAGCTTTGGTTTATAGAGCTCTCAAGATCTCTTGGAATTCCAATGATGCCCTCTTCACATCACTCGACAGAAAACTTTAGCATGTTGCCCTTGGATCACAATGCGTTGTAAATGCTTTTTATTGAACCCACTCTACTTCCTATCTTTTTTCTTTTGCTTATTATGCTGAATCTCCATTGGCTGATCCTATCTCAAAGGCTTGAACTGGACTAATGTGATGCACGATAGTCCTTTTATGACCATTTCCTCATATGGTATTTATACCTTTTAGCAAACTTATCCCAGTGATAGCCTTTATGGGTTTTGCATGAGTTGTAGCACCCTCATGAATGACCTGACTCTGACCCAGATCAGACTCAGTATTTTATTAGTTGAGCCATTTTATTAAAGGAGCCCTATTCTGTACATTGAGGCCCCCATTTGGATGTCTTGGTAGTTGTATCAAAGAAATATCTTTCAGTTCCTTCATGGGCGATCCTGGACAGCTCTAGTCCTAAGTGTTCATAATCGTATTGAAGAAGTTCCTATTTTGGGAGGATGGAGGGATAATAAGTTTTTTTCCTTTGTAGTGTTAGGGGAGTCTCAGGGGAAAAGCATGGTTGCAAAAGTATTCTTTCCCATGAATCATGGCATGCCAACTTGGCATGGCTCCCTCTCTTTAGTTGGCGTAAGATGAAATTAACACTATGGCATAAGAGAAAATTAACTCTATGGCCCAAATTCTGGTTGTCCCCCCAATGGGGCTGTAGTTTATAGCAAACTTCCCCTGCTGTTATAGAATTCTGTTCTGAAATGAGAAAGTGCATTCCCATAAACATTTCTGCTTTGCACATTGTTTTAGTCTTTGATTGACTAGTTACATTAGACTTTGATGAATGGGAGACTGAAGCATTTTCGACCTTTTTTGCATCAGCACTGACATTCATCTCCATCTCAAACTCTGTCCCAAAAAAACTCAAATGAGGGGCAGAACAACATTGGAATCTCCATGAGTGTGGATCGCCTTGTTCTACGCTTAATTTTTCTACTGCACTCAACATTGATGCCATTAATGTCTGTTGATTGACTTAGCTTTCTACGATATCCATTGGTTGTTCGGTCCTCTTATACACCACCTCTCATTAGGGTTTCCGTAACCTGATTAGGGCATTCGTGCCCTGATTCCTCCCCTTACAACTTTATGGGCTGTGGAAACCTTTACAGAAATGGATTGATTATTAGGTTAACAAGGCATCAGAAGTAATGGGAGCCTCAGTCTTACCTTACTCCACATTTAGGGGGTGCCCCAGCTACTGGAGTAATTTCAGTTGATGGAGGAGATGCATTAGATGAACTCCATTTAAAGAATCGTGGGAATATATTGTGCAGTAGTGGTCTGTTAGCATGCATTCAAACGAATAGAGAATCTGGTTTGTTATTTGAACTTGGCATGAACTTAGCTGCAAGCTATATCCCAGTTGTTGGGTGTAGTTCTGATGGAATCCCGTACTGTCTATGAGTGAATCATGATCAATACGGCATACTGGTATGTAGTGTTACAGTGTATTTTAAATGTTTATTCACCTCTTCCTCTCTCTCTCCTTGTGCTTCTTATGGCAACAACAAAATCTCTATGCTCTTTCTCTCTTATTTCTCGACTCGTGCACTTCTCTGTGAATCAGATTTCTTTCTTAATCTATCTCTAAGCTTCGATTGTCAAGATGCCCTTCTCCCTTTTCTGCTTCTAGTTGAGATAAAAAGCAGGTAGCAATTTGGGAACTTCTAGCACTGTTGAATAGAGAGTTAAAGAAATAAAGAGATTTATGAGTTGCTCAGATGAATGATGAGGATCTGAGAAGATCATACACTGTCTGCAAATGACTAATTTTTCGGTTTTTTGCCTTTACATTCTTTGCTTTTGGGCACGCGGTCTTCTCTGCATTCAGCACCATCTCCATGGAATCAATTGAAACCTTAAGGCTCTTTGACAACAAATAAAGACATGGTTTTTACAGGCTCTTCGACAATAGAACCTTACCTTGGACGACCGCTTCATACCACTAGCATCTAAACCCTAAAACTTGGAGGAATCCTGGTCTCCATACAACATATCCTGTATCATGTGGGGATGGGCATCCTTCTTGGTTTGAGCCTTGCCCTTCACCTTCGCATTGTTTTGGCATGGGGAGAAAAAGGGTTAAAAGGTGAAATAAAAATTTTAGGTAAAAATATTAAATAGATATAAAATAAGTATAAAGTGGGCGGTCCACAAGTCCCACGCCTAGCAACAAGGTGTATTTAAAATACACATGATCATTCCTCTTTGTGTTTGAGGCTCGTAGTCATGTGCTTAGCGACAACTATTGGTGATAATATCAAATTATTAGATTTTTCTCGCAATAATATAAGAAGGCTGTATTATCTGTGATATTACCCTGATAATATGAAATTATTGCAATAATTAAGAGCATCCTAATAATTTTATCTGATATAAGAAGGAAGTATGAAGTGGACGGTCCACAAGTCCCACGCATAGCAACAAGGTGTATTTAAAATACACATGATCATTCAACTTTGTATTTTAGGCTCGTAGTCATATGCTTAGTGACAATTATCAAATTATTAGATTTTTCTCGTGATAATATAAGAAGGCGGTATTATCTGTGATATTACCCTGATAATAAGAAATTATTGTAATAATTAGGAGCTTCCTAATGAGATCCCTCTAATTAATGTTTCCAATAATATTGGGCTTGATTAAAATTGCCAACTCACCAGGAAAAATGGATTTACCAATATAGAATGATTTATAATTGATTGCTAGTTGCTATATCATGAGGATTGTATTGATGTATTGTTGGTTCTTTTTTTTTTTTTTTTTTTTGAATAATTAAAATGAAGGTAGACATATTTCATTATAAAACAGTTCCCCTTTTTTATGGTAAACATGAAATATGGAAGGTCCAACTGTCCAAGAATTTTTGGGATTTTTTCATGTTAATATTCAGTTATTATTTTATAAAAATTTCACAGTAAATAAATTTTTGAATAGTCTAATTTCTTGATATATTACCAATAAATATCTTATAAAAAGGACTCAGTCACTAATATCCCAACGAAAACAATTGTTGATAATATCCTAATAACAGTAATTGTCACTTAGCTCAAGTGATTTGAAGTTCATCATGCTTGGGTTGCATCTGGATTTCGGCATTGTTAGCTTCATTGAACTTGCCCTTATCCTTCTCCATGTAGTAATCCTTAGAGGAATCCTTTCCCTTGGTTGCTTGCAGGTTGTGACAGCAGTGAAGTCTAATGGAGGTGAGGTTGCGGTCATGCAAACTCTCAACAGAGCACGAGAGATTTACAGGAACAAAGTGAGAGAGAGTGCAGCTGCTGAGGAATTGGCTTCTTTGTTTGCTGAGTGTGCCATCTCCCAAGCTGAACCTCCATTGCTTCGTAATAACAACAATGACACCAGGATGGATGCTTTGGGTGATGTGATGCAACCAGCTGGCGGGTCCATACTCGCAAAGAGTGGGCGAATGCAAGTGGTATTGGATGCCTTTGCTGATGGGAGCAGCTTCATCTGTCTTCAGTGTGGCGGACTCGTGAGTAATCTGCGCAGAGAAGAGCACTTTGCTTACTGGTGCTGCCAAAACTGATGAGATTGAGATACAGTGATGTAAATGGGCGTGTTGTAACTTCTGCTACTCTATAATGTAAGAAGTAGATGCGCAATATTAATAGATATGGCTGGTTTGAATCTGAGTTGTTTACGTACTATATGTGTGTTTGCCCAACATCAATATGTTGCACAATTTGGTCGTATTAGGTTTATGGGTGGTGTGAAACAGTGAATGGCTCCTTGGAAGCTGTTTCTTTGCCATAACTGTGGAAATTCCTCAAAATAATTCTCTCATGAACTTCTCTGTTTGGATTTGGCAATTGACCATCGAATTTTGGGATGGGAAAAGTTGCTTTACACAGGTTTTTATAACACATCCACCGTTATTTTCCACCAAACCCAAACTGGCTTTTTGGATCTTTTATGAACGCACAAGGTACAAACTCATTCGGGGTAGATCTAAGTGGCTCGGTACTTGAGATTTAACTGTCATATTTTTTGATTCTTAGGTATTTAGGTAGCTAATATCCTGTTTTGCTTTTGCTTTCCAAAATTCTCATCTAGTCGACTGTGAAGTAGATCAGATACAAAACACTCATCTAGTGATCTTGGAGTAGATCATATAAAGAAAAGTCCTCCCAAGTTGATCATTTGCCTGAGGAAGTTAATGTGAATTTTGCACTTGCGTGAGATTTGCTTGTGCTCATATCGATATATATTGATGATTCAGTTCTACTAGTCTGACTAAATTAAAGAGAAGAAAAAGATGGAAAAAGTTCCACTTTTAATGGCTGGGCTTCTTCCCTACATGGTATCTAAAATGATATTTACTCTACGAGCATTATTTACTCTAAAATGATATTTACTCTACGAGCATTATTTACTCTACGAGCATTACAGTCTTTAAAGTACCGTAGTGCTTAGCGTAGTCATTATGGTATTTAAAAGACCGCAAGTCTTGAAATACTACTAGAAAACTATTGGAAATTTGAGCATTACGGTCTTTGAAGTACAGTAATGCTTAGCCTGATTATTACGGTACTTAAAATATCAAATGCGGCAGTCACTACGGTAATACGACTATCGTGAAGGCCATTTCTAATGTGAAGGCTATTTTCATAAATGAAGTTACTCTAAATATTGGTCCTAACTTGGTCAAACTATTTGATATTCTCGGATGAAAATTTTTTTTTTTGCAGCAGAAAATACAGGGTGACCCTTACTAGAAAATAGACCATAACTTTCAAACCATAAAGAATTTCATTATGAGTCCAAAACTAATTTTATACTAGAATCATGCATCTAATATTTCAAATTGTTTCATCTCATTTTAGTAAATTTTGGTCAGTCAAAATCTTCACATAAAAACATGTTAAGTCCTTGGATTTTCATTTCACAAATATGCCATGTATTAACAATCGTTAATAACTTTCAAATTACATGAGATATTAATATGGGATCTTTTCCATGTGGAAATAGATTCAACATTCTGCTGACATACTAAAATTAATGGTCTAAGTCAAGCTTAAGGTACCCTAACAATCTCTCAAATAAAGACCATAATTATGGAAATTAGAATACTCTTTAACCAAATTTTTAGTAAGATTGCATCCATACTCACTCACACACACACACGCACACACACTTGAACTTCACATTAGAAATCGAAAAATAAACATGCATTAATATAAGAGCAAAACCATGGAAACTAAATCTACTTACATGTATTAACATAAGCGTGAAACTATGGCAACTAGATCTACTTACCTATTCTAATAGAAATCCCCTAGATGAAATGTTCTACAAGCTCCACTTTGGTTGAAGCTTCAAATGGATTGGGTTCAAGCTTCAGAGGATTAAGGCTTAGGGTGGGGGTTGATGGGTTTGGAGGGATTTAATGGTTAAGGGAGAAGAAGAAGAACAAGAGGAAAAGAGGGGCAAGTGAGGGAGTGAAGAGGTGAGGAGAGAGAGAGAGAGAGAAACCAAATTTATGAGTGGATGGGGTGTATAAAAGTATGGGGGGGTTGAAGCATGCATGTGCCACATGGTACTTAAGTGATCTTGTATGAGGAGAGAGAAGGCATGCATGAGGAACACAATGATGGGGGTGGAAGCATGCATGTGCTACATGGCACTCAAGTGATGATACATGAGGAAAGAGAAGGCATGCATGAGCATGTATGAGGAACACAACGATGGAGGTGGAATCATGCATGAAGAGAGAGTATGTGAGAGGAGAGAGAGTGCATGCATGTAATCATTGTGGGACGACATGCATGAAGTAATCATGTGCATTGGGATGGGTGAGTTTTCATGGGGATTCATGCGCATAAGAGTGTGTGCATACATGGGGATACATGCACGATGCATTGGGATGCATGGGAAAAAAATATTTTGGGTACAGATCATGGATTTTTTATGGTAGCTCGGATTTGAGCGATTTTCGTACTGTCGGAAAGCTCGCGATCCCTACAATAACATGGTACCACTCAAAACACCAGACAGAGGTTGTACAACAAATCAATAAAGAAAACTCAGATAATTATTAATAGAAAACGATTTAAGATGTAAACAAGATCAATCACTGGAAAAGTCCCGTACCTTACATCGGGGCTTCAAAATAGTACCAGACCATCGACATAGAATTCGAACTGTAAAAAAACCCCAGGGACCAAATTTGGGCTCAATCGAACTTCCTATGACCATTTTGGGCCCAAATTACCACAACACTATGACCATTATGGGCCCAAATTACCACAACACTATTGCAGTGCAGCCTCGGTGAACTAGTTTTCACTTCTGGATAATGCGTTTTCCCCTCTCGGGATGATTTTCAAGCGCTCATGGCTCGCTCATTTGGAATAAAAATAAGCTCAAATTTGGACACAAGTTAGGTCTCGACGATCTAATCATTTCGACATATGGAACGCGCCATAACATGACTCGAGACAAGAGATTTTCTAAAGGGAAGCTGAGCCCAAAACCATAAAAAGCAGAACTTTAGAAGAGATCCCATGCTTCGTGAAGTGATAACTCTAAATCCGTAAATTGGATCCAATGAAAATAGGTCCGTTGCAACCGCAACACGAGGGGCTAGAGGCCATATAGTGCGAATTTCAAGGTTGAAGAAGACAATATTTCCTGGTCGCTGAGATCTCATTTTCTGGTGACTTCCCGAATTCGAAAACTGTTTAAGCGAAAACCAAATCGGACCAAACTTGCTGCAAAATGATTGTAACAGTCTCCTCTTTAATTCAAGATAAAAAGAGGACTCGATAAATCATAGATCGCACTGCATTGGTGGCCAAAGTTATGAACTTGGCCGGCTTTTACCCTTTGGGAGAAGTTCGTTTCAAGACAATCAAAAGACATCAAAATGTTCAGAATGGATCAAGTATTAATTCTGCAATGATGGATCGTACAAATCATTGCCACAAGCATCTGAAAAAGCTCCCGAAGTCTAGCAATAGCAAGAAGCCCCTCAGGGAGAGATGGTTTTGTCATTAGGGGTATTTTGGTCATTACATCCAAAAACGGGAATTTTACTTTAATTCTATTTAATTGTATTTTTCCTCAATTTGGTTTTGTTTTGAGCATCCACCGATGCTTTGTGGTTGCTCTATATAAGCAAGTTGAGGTCATTTGTAACAGGGCTGGATCATTCATTAATGAAATAAAGATATTAAGCTTGCTTTGCCTCTAACTCTCAGGTCCAACAATGAGGAGAGAGAAAATTTTAGCAAAGAGAAAAATTACCCTTTACCCTATGGGCCATAAGCTCTAGTCCGCTCATCTTAGCTCACAACGTTCACCTTAGCCTACATCCTAGCCTACACTTTAGCTCGTGCCAAGCACACACCCCAGTCCGCACACTCTAGCCAAGACCCAAGACCACACGCTACACCACGCACCATAGCTCACATTCCCTACTCTTAAACAACACCTGTACCTTCTCTCTCAAGTGCATGCAAAGAGGCCCACGAAGGTGCGCCTAGGTTAGGTCACAACCCGAGCCTACTCTTTGTTCTCTCTTTCTTCTCTTTACCCCCTTATATCATGTCTTACCCGCGCATCCGCGCGCAACTTCGTGCATTCGTCTAATACCCGCACATCTGCGCACATCTTCATGCATTAGTTTTGCACCTATGCACCCGTGCATGCGTGCACAACTTCGCGCATTCGTCTAGCACCTGTGCATCCACACACAACATTTTGCATTTGTTTCGCACCCATGCATCCACGCGCAACTTCTCACATTCATTTCGCACCCGCGCATCTATGCATAACTTCATGCTTTCACCCACACGTAATTCGGACATTCTCCTTGGACCCGAGTCTCTGCACGTGACTCTCCATTGCTCATGTTCATGCCCACGTCGTTATGGACAACCTCCCACATCGCGTCTTGCATGCCCACCTTTGTACACGCATCCTCCTTGTATTAATCGCGTGTTGGACTCAGTGCACCTTAGAGCTACTTTAAGAGTTTTGATGCTCTGATTGCCACTCTAACTTCCACTTCGTACAGTCAAGTTGAGTTACAAGAGACCTAGCCTCTCTCGCACTCGCTCACTTGGGTGGAGTCATCTTGAGTTAGTCTATCAAAGAGTTTTAAACCTCTAAGTGCTCTAATTGTTGAGCCTTGTTGCACTCGAGGAGTAAAAGAGCTACTGTGCATGCAAACCCCCCCCCCCCTTTTTCTCTCATTTTCTATTTTTTTCAACCATCCCTACTCAAGTGAACCATTACAGAGGAGTGACATATGAAATTACATTGAAAATTACAAGATAGAGGAGCGTGGTGATCTGTTGAAGCTTGAGGAGAATTCGTGTCCAAACTGCGCCAAAAACCGCATTGACAGACACCTAGAGGGCTTCTTCATTGTTCTAAGAGGGCATTGCCCGGGCGTATCCTGGAACCCGAAATGACGAGGTAAGCATCTAAACACGTCCTTGTCATTAAAAATCTCTCTTGTTGTTGGTTCCTATCCGCATTCGGAAGAGCACACGTGCACACTCAAATGCTCAAGCGCGTGTTCCCTTTGCGGTTGTTTGAGAGAGGATTTTCCCCACGCCGGCACGCCATCGTGTGTGAAGCAAAAATCAGGCCCTGAGCACTTACACTTTACGTCCAGGGCCACACTAGATAGTGGTCCAGGTTCTGCACACCCGCCCTTCTTTCTTTGCCTCCCTTCTTTTCTTGTTTATTGTGCATACCTCAGGGCCGCACAAGACAGCGACACCATCTTCTTATCCTTCTTTTTCCTTCTCCATCAAGTCTAGGGCCACATTAGACATCGACCTCATTTTCTTGCCCTTCTTCTTCCTTCTTTATTAAGTCCAGGGCCTCATTTGACTGTGTCCCCGTCTTCTTGCCTCTACACTTATCCCCTTGTTCTTCATTCTTTTCCCCCACTCACATGGCGCCACACACTAGAGTGGACTTCTACCTTCGCCCTCTCATCTTTGTACCCCCTCTCTCATTTACACTTGAACTTGTGGCCACACCTCAGTGCGGATATGACTCTCTCCTCCATCCATCTCTTGTCTTTTTCCATACCAAGCTCATACTTAGCTGCCCATACCCATAACCCTAACCCCTCGCTTTCCTACTTCTATTCCCTTGAGTTGATAGCTAATCCCACTGCTCGTGTGTTTGACTTTGTGTTATTTTGGGCTGTCTTAAGAGTGTTAATTATTAGATTTTTGTGTTGTAAGTCATTTTTGACATACTTACATCACCCAAGCGAACAAGGAGAGTGTCGGCAACAGCCTGGTCTTGCAAACACACAAGACACCGGCAGGCTGAAGTTGTGACGTAAAATAAAGCCTCGAACTTTATGACTTGGGTACGCTACCATCTCATCAAGGAAGATCCTTACAACTGTAGCCATATGCTAGAGGCTTCAAAACCACCACCATCGCATTCAGAATGTCGAAAAACCCTCGAGGACCAAATTTGGGCTCAATCGAACCATCCGAAAGGAGTCTACGCCCATGCGGCCTCGCAGCAGGCAGGTTTCACACTAGCACGGTGCGACTTCACCAAACCAGTCCCCAAACATGGAGCTTGCAACATGATATTTCGGGAGTAGCTTCAAGAACCCATGGTACCTTCCATTGAAACCAAAAAGGACCCAGATTCAGATATGTGTAGATCACCTCAGTATCATCATTTTGACCTAAGTCACCCACTGTGGTGCGACCTAGAGTCAAACTTGTCCTAAAAAGAAGGTGCCTGTAAAACTAGATAAACCAAGGTTCAAGAAGAAGAAGAAGCCTCGAATCCTATGAAGCACAACTCAACATCCAAGCATTGGATCACAGCGGGGATGGCTTCAATGCAACCACCTTGGGAAGAGCTGCAATATGGTATAACTCTTGCATTTACTCCAAGGTCCTATGAATGCAAGTCTTCAAGTCATGGAAGAAGTAAATCTGCCCGATTGCTAGAATCTCTCTTTTTGGCGACTTCCAAAATAAGGCAAAAGTGCATATCAGGATCAAATTAGCGCAAACCTGGTACAAAATAACTGCGACTATCTCCTCTCTCATTTGCAACCAGAGCTAGGAGCTAGAACATCACAGGTAAAAGTGCATTGGCGAACAAAGTTCACGAATATGGCCGGACTTCCACCCCGTAGGAAAAGTCCACCACAACACCACTAAAAGGCATCAAAATGCTCAGGGTTGCAAGAACATTGAAGATATGCTGACGAATGATTTGAACCATCTCCAAAAATTGTAGAAAAAGCTTCCAAGATATTGCCATGGCGGAAAAACCTGCATGCAAAGACGACTTCATCATTAGCTGAAAAGATCTCAGGGATATTTTGGTCATTATCCCTAATTTCGAGATTTATTCCCAATTTCTTAAATTGTAATTAAGCTTTGTTTTTGGGTATTCACCCCTGTTTGGGGGATCCTCTATATAAGCAAGCTTAAGTCACTCGTAAACAAGGTTGAAAAAATCCTTTGGACAAGGTATTTACCCCTTATAAAATAGGGGCAATATGCTTGTCCTTAGCTTCTGAGTCCTCAATTTAGTCGAAAGGAGAGAGAAAACTTTGAGAGAGAAAAATACCCCTGAGTGTGTGGACTCCTTCCTCCTCTCTCCTAAACCGAGTCACACCCTAACCCTGCTCTTTCTCTCTCTCTCTCTCTCTCTCTCGCTCTCTCCCTTTACATGACATATCGTCCACCCCGCGCAACTACCCGTGTCATGAATAATCATGTGGACGTGAGTGAACCCACGGGCAACAACCCTCAGGTTTTCTCATGCTCCTCTATCGACCACCCAGCACCTCCCTCAAGGTCATAATAATAAGGAGGGACAGTCGGATCCCATATAGGTCCCAAGTAATAGAGAGAGAGAGAGAGAGAGAGAGAGAGAGAGAGAGAGAGAGAGAGAGAGAGAGAGAGAGAGAGAGAGAGAGAGAGAGAGAGAGAGAGAGAGAGAGAGAGAGAGAGAGAGAGAGAGAGAGAGAGAGAGAGAGAGAGAGAGAGAGAGAGAGAGAGAGAGAGAGAGAGTGAGAGAGAGAGAGAGAGAGTAGAGAGGTTGTCAACCTGAAGAGAGTCTTTGTCCAAACCGCATTAATGCACAATTGAAGGGCTTCATAACTGTTCTAAGAGGGTTGACTTCCCAGACGTGTCCCCCAAACCCCAAGCGATGAGGCTAGCACTCCAAAGCACTCCCGCCATAAAAAAAACCTCTCCCATTGTTTGTGTCTATCCACCCATAGGAGCCCCGTGTGCTCGTGCACACCTCTCACTGGTGCACGCCCTCATATCCCTGTGTAAGCAACCCCACGGTTGTCTGAGATAGGGTTCTTGTACCAACCCACCGAGAACCAGGTCCGACCAACTGGCGACTCCACTAGGGATACGTCATCCTATCATTGGCTTGGGTTGTTTGCAGGTACCAATCTCTCTTTCTTCTCTCTCTAAAGTTGCTATGGGATCCCACTGTCTCTCCTTTGTCTGGATTGGGGATTTCTGCATCCACATATCTGTGACCTCACCTGGGGCGAGCAGACCATCTGGTTCTGCCTCCCTCGTGTCCTACTCAAGTAGGTTAGCTGACCCTGCAGGGCATGGGCTCTCAAGCTCCCCACCCCTCTTCTTCCGACGTCAAGGGAACATCCCTTGATGTCAACTGCAAGGACGGTGCCACAGCCGCCCCCTCACACAATCACCCTGTCACTAGTGGACACTTCGCCAGTCATATGCCTCAATGTGGTCCTCGAACCATTACTTCTCCTCGCCCGGTTGGTCCCAATGAGACCATTGCCTCTACGGGTAACCATAAGGTGATCCCACCCATGTCTCATAGGGGCACTGCCAGCGCTGGCACCCATGCACACACCATATGCTGGCCAGTTCGTGTGGCTGCCAGACCGTTGCGCGCTCATACACATATGTTATTTCTGACGGTCCAATCTTCACAATAACGAATCGGGGCAAGCAACAGCCCACACCTCTCTTTTCGACTGTTTCGGGTCTCTTTCGAACCCGGATGCAACATGGGTGATCCTAAGACTGCCTATATCTTGCATACTGACCTTTTAGTTCGGAGCAGCCCAAAGGTTGAGACCCGACAAACACGTGACTTTCGAGACAATCGAAAGTCCCCGAAAATGGTGCTCATGCATGTTCAAGGCCATGTGGCCTTACCAACTAAACGAGCGAATACCACGAGTACTCTGGCCCTCAACCCTCAAAGGGATGGTCCTGCGTTTGTCCCAAACACCACCATGAATGGCACACACACTTGTAGGTCCAAAGATTCTACCTACTGCAAAGAAGCATGAGGGCCCACATTTTCACCAACTTCTTCCAAGCCACACGCTGTGTGGTACTCGAAGAAGTTCCCTTCAAGCACCATCCTTTCTATTCCTCCCTCCTTGTAACCATGGGCCAGCCCTCGCCCCTGGGTGCAAAGATGGAGGACACCGTCTGTAAGGACCGGTCGTCTTGCCCCTCTCCCACACGATCTTTGGCCACCGTCACCACCTTCAAGCCCCTTCCTTCCTGAGCACTACACCTTGCCCGAGCTAATGCCTGCCAAAAAGAAGACTGAGATTGCTTCCAATTCTAGGGGAAGAATCACTAGAATTTATAGCTCAAACATGCGAAGGGGATGTAGGTGCCACTCCTACAGGGAAAGATGGAGACCGCAGCCCCGCAGGGTCTGCCGGAACAGAATAGGTTTGACCCATTGCAACACACAGAAGGGCTTGGAACCGATAATTCCTCTCTCTACTGCACCGCTAGAGCACCTGATCGGGTGCCTCGTCCATCTGACCTGTGACCCCAAGGCCGTCGCGAGAAAACCAAGGAAACATGGCCCAAAGGATGTCTTGAGCCCAATTGACCCAAATGGAACCCTCAAAGTCTTCAAACTCTAAGGCCTACAATGGCAAAGAGCCAGTAACCCCCTAATTCCGGTCATGGAAGGGCATTGAGAAAGTTTGATCAGACCGGCATCTCGAGTCACAAGACTTGTCACATGCTAGTTTTCCACCAAGGGTGCGTGAAAACTCAGGTGGACCGGATGTGATTGCAGTTGGGGAGAAGGCTAAAGTTGGATAGGAAACCCCCTCTGACAAAAACCTCGAAATACACCTACCCACCGCCAATCCCTTACATGGAACCTACTATCTCCCTTAAACGAACCACCCATTCTCCCCAAATGTCCAGGAACTATGCCAATACCTCAAATTGGCACCTCAGGCATCCCTTTCCAGACATCCACACCCACGCAGTCTCCACGCCATCTCACCCCCGCCGCACCTTCTTCGAACATGTAGTGTGGTCAACCTCCATCGCTTGAGCCGGTGGCAGCGTTTGCCACTCCCCTGACAGTCGCGACAGGCCCTCCTCAACCAAGGACCATTCCTATACTGCCTACTCCTCTCAGGACAAGAGGGAGCCGTGGAACTGCCCATCCCAAAGCGGGCAAAGTTAAATACGACGTGGTCAGACATCTAAGAAAACTCCCTACCCTCTTGAGTATCTACGATGCCTTCATGTTGTCCAACGACCTCCAAATGGCCCTGGTGCAAGCACTCTTTAGTCTCGAGGTGTACGAAACTGAGGTCGAGCAAGTCGAGGTGGATCCTGTCATACTCAACAATTCCATGACTATTACCTTTTCAAATGACGACTTGCAACTACGTGAAAGGTTGCACAATCGCCCCCTCTTTGTAATTGGCGAACTCCACGCCTCTAAGCTCAACCGCATCATGCTGGATGGAGGGTCTGCGGTGAACCTAATGCCCCGCAGAGTCCTTTCGTGGATTGGATTAAGCATAGACCAGCTCGAACCCAGCGGCTTAATTGTTCAAGGATTCATTCAATCCGGGGAAAAGCCGGCAGGCACGATTTGGCTCAAACTTAAGATTGGGGATCTAAACTCCACCACCCTTTTCCATGTTATCCACACGGATACCTCCTATAACATCTTGTTCAGTCGCCCTTAGCTTCATGAGCATAGTGTGGTTCCATCCACACTTCATCAATACTTCAAATATAGTCGCGATGGGAGGCAACATGTGGTTTACATTGATGAAAGGCCATTCCCGATTGCTGAATCGCATTATGCAGATGGAAACTATTACTTTGCAAACCCAACTCGCACCTAGGGGCCCGTGTTATCTACAAAATCCCAAACATACCCAAAATTGAGGGAAACCGCTACAACCTCTCATGAGGATATGGAAGACATGAATCTCTCCGCACCCTTGAAAGACCCGCCAAGTCAAAAGAACGAGGGAGACACCCCGCTCTCCCTCCCCTCAGCGTGAGAGGCCCTGCCTATAAAGGCCTGAACTAAGCCTGCTGATGGCATAATCATGAGTCTAAGCCCGCTGGTGTCCATGCCCACTTTCCACCAAGGAGACAGGAAACCACTACAGTTTCCTGTCCCCCTGCCCAAAGCTGAAGTGGCACGAACAATTGAGAAAGGGCCAAATGCTGATAAAAAAATCTTACATATCTCGACCTCTTTAAGAGGAGCGGATGACACTCCTACCCCTCAGATCGGCTATTCCACAAACCGGCTCAAAGTTCTACAGATACTGGACATGCTACACGTAGAAGGCGAACCACCCCAACCATCCACGTTGCGTCAACGGAGTTCAACCAAGACCCTCTAAATTCCTAAGGTCTTATCCTTTCGTGGATTGGAGAAAGGAAGAAGTGAAGTCCAACCATGGTCCAGTCTTGCCATACACTGAAGTCCCAAAAGACTATGTCCTCTCCAATCCCCCTGCCAAAGACCCGACTCGCCTGTCCGGAGGCGGGCCACAGCTCTGCTGAAGATCACTGTCAGCCGTATGGGCCTTCCTCACGAGATTGGACGCTTGTGCCAGGGGAGCATGAACAAAGTTTGCTTGACCAAGAGGAAGTAATAAGAAAGGGAAAAACCAAGATTGAAGGAGCTGCCCTTCTGAACCCTCCGAGCACTCCATTGCTAGGGTTCATCTCGGAAAGTCGAAGGACATTTGTTCGGACAAGCTCACGATGCGACCCTTTCCTAGAGGCCACGACTAAGCCAAAGTGGGACTTATACAGCCGGAGGCTCATCGAATCATGAAGAAAATGGACTACGACCATATGGCAATCAAGGCCTAAATGATAGTAATGGAATACTGGCCCCCTTCGCCATGGTCGAGGCCGTGTCGTCTCAACACCGCTAAAAGGAAGGCCTTGGCTACCTAGGACGGCCAAGCCATCCACCATGGCCTTTCTCTGTTGAGCACATGGTCCACATAAAGGTGTCACAAGGATCACCGTCGTCCCCTTGAAAGCCTGATCTTGAGGACCCAAGGGCCCCAAGCAAGGACAACAACCGGTCAAGTCGAGCAGGAGTCCACAGAACCCGAAATGTCAAAGACGTACGCCCTCATCAAATACCTGTTACCCCTTGATGATGATGAAACAGAGGAAGGCCCAGATGTCCTAGAGGATGGGGACATGTCACTGCAGATGTCTTAGAGAAATAAACTTGGGTGATCGAATCAACCTAAAGCCCACTTTCATCTTTGCCGTCATCACCCCCAAAGAAAAACAAGAGTATACGAAGTTCTTAAAAGCCAACTGAGATGTGTTCACCTGGCATTATGAGGAAATGCCCAGCTTGGATCCGCGTGTAGTGGTCGACAAGTTGGGGATTGACCCAGTATGTAGGCCCATCAGCAAAAACCAAGACGATTTAGGGCTGACCTGGAGATGGAAATCAAGGCAGAGATAGACAGACTTAAAGTGGCATGCTTCATTCAAGAAGTCAAATATCCGAAGTGGCTGGCTAACATTGTACCCATAAAAAAGAAGAATGAAGAGATCAGAATCTGTATTGACTTTCGAGATCTAAACGTGGCCTACCCGAAAGATGACTCCTTGCCCCCTGCACAGAGTGCTTGGTGGACTCGACCACTAACTGCCAAGCCTTCTCTTTCATGGATGGATACACTGATTACAATCAGGTCAGGATGGCCTTAGAAGACGAGGAATCCACGACCTTCCTGACACCAAAAGGAGTCGTTTTCTATACGGTGATGCATTTTGGCCTAAAAAATGTGGGGGCCACCTACCAAAGAGCCATGACTACTGTCTTTGAGGATATGCTCCACAACGAGGTCGAGTGTTATGTGGATGACCTGGTAGTCAAATCAAACAGCAGAGGAAACCACATAGCAAACCTCAGAAAGGTCTTTGAAAGGCTCCGCCTCCATCAACTCAAAATGAACCCCTTGAAATGCATCTTTAGAGTACAATCAGGGAAATTCCTCAGATTCATAGTTAGGTATAGAGGTTTGAAAATTGAACCTGTCAAGATTAAGGCCATTCAGGAAATGTCACCCCCGAGAAACCTCCGAGAGCTCAGATCTCTCCAAGGCTAGTTGGCCTACATAAGAAGGTTCATTTCTAATTTGTCGGAACGGTGCCGACCATTCTCGCATCTATTGAAAAAAGGATGTGTCCTTCGAATGGGATGAGGTGTGTCAAATAGCTTTTGATGACATAAAAAATTACTTGCGTAAACCTCCAGATCTCTCTGTGCCAATTCCAGGGGGATCCCTCATTTTATACGTTGCCGTGCTCGACGAATCGCTCAGGGCCCTACTGGCCCAAAATAATGATGAAGGGAAAGAGATGGCCCTATATTACCTGAGCTGAAGGATGCAGGGAGAGGAAGAAAATTACTCGCCAATAGAAAAGACATGCTTGGCTCACATATTCACAATACAAAAGCTGCGTCACTACTTGTTCGCACAGCTAGTTCAACTCATCTCCCTAGCAGACCCTATAAAGTTCCTCCTGCCATGACCTTGCTTGATTGGTCGGCTTGTGAAATGGTCACTACTTCTCATGGAGTATGACATCACATCTCATAGAGTTTGACATCACGTAAGTGCCGCAAAAGACCGTCAAAGGCAAAGCCCTTGTAGATTTTCGGGCTGCCCATCTGCTACCAACAGGCACCCCTTCGATCAACGAGCTATCAGACGAGGAAGTCTTCCACATCGAAGACTTGTGCCGATGGAAGATGCACTTCGATGGTGTTGTATGTCATTTTTGATGTCCTTTCATAAGCCCATGAGAATAAGGAGAGAGCCGGAGATAGATTGGTCTCGCAGGTTCATGAAACATCTGCAGACCAAGATTGTGCTCAAAATAAAACCTTCAGCCTAATGACTTAGGTGCAGTGCCCTCGCACCAATGTAGCTCTATACTAACAGCTACAGTAGGGCACTAGATCACTTCCATTGTGCTCAGAATATTGAAAAACCATCGAAGACCAAATTTGAGCTCAATCGGACCTCCCTAGAAGGGTCTATGCTCATGCGGCCTCGCAACTCGTGGGTTTTACTATAGCGCAGTACGACTTCACCAAACCAATCTTGGAAATGGGGATTGTGGCAATGTTTTCTGGCAATAACTTCGCCAACCCACGACACCTTCCTCTGAAGCTAGACGGAGCTCAAACATTGACATGTTTTAGATCACGTCAGACCCGTCATTTTGACTTATGGCACACACTCTGGCATGACTGAGAACCCCCATTGCTCTGAAGAGGAAAGTGACTGGAGAATCCAAGGTTCAACAAGCTCCGGATTCGGTGAAGCATAGCTCAATGTCCAAGCCTTGGATCAATGCGGGGAGGAGTTCAATAGAACCACCTTGTGTAGAGCTACATTCTGGTACAACTCTTACAATCAATCCGTGGTTTGATGAATGCAAGTCCCCAGGTCGCCAAAGAAATAAATCCAGCCCAAACATGGTCTAAAACAACTGCAACAGCCTCCTCTCTGACATGCAAGTAGAGACAGGAGCTAAAACAATGCAACTCAAAGATGCATTGGCAAACAAATTTCACAAAACTGGTCGGACTTTCACCTTGTGGAAAAGGCCACCATTGCACAATTAAAGGGCATCAAAATGCTCACAATCGAGAGAAGAACGAAGATATATTTCTGAAACAGTTGAACAATTGCTGCAGGTTATAGGACCAGCTTCCAAGGTCTTTCCATGGCGGAGCAACCTGCATGCAGGGACGGTCACGTCATTCAGGCAAAAGAGCATAGGGATATTTTTGTCATTTGCACCTAATTTTTGGATTTGTTTCAAATTTCTTTAATTTTAATTAAGCCTGAATCTTGAGCATTCACCCTCATTTAGTGAATCCTCTATATAAGCAAGCTTAAGTCGTTAAGGGAATCACCTTTCTCAAGCTCCAATACCCCTAAAGGCAGGGAAGAATCACGGCTAGATTTTGCTTGTTAGCTTGTCTTTCTTTGTGAACCCCCAATCTTTAAGGAAGAGGAGAGAGAGAGAGAGAAAACTTTGAGAGAGAAGGAATACCCTTGAGTGCGTGGTCACACAGGCACCCCAATCGCACGTGTCAACCCCCATCTCCCTTAAGCTGAGCCTTTCTTCCTCTCTCTCTCTCTCTCTCACTCTCACCACCATGCGGGTGACCCTGCCGGTGCGGAAGCCTATCTGCAAGCCTGCGGACGTAAACAAACCCATGAGCCTCAACCCTTGGGTTTCCCCATGCCCTCCCCTTTAGCGGCCAGCAAATTCCTCCGAGAGGGCGACCAAGGAGGAGGGTCATTCGGATCCCATCCCAATAGCATAGAGAAAGTGAGAGGAGAGAGGTTGTGAGCTTAGAGAGGGCAACCATCCAAACCGCTTTGACAAGCAGCCGAAGGGCCTCGTAATTGCTGTAAGAGGGCCATCCACCTGAGTGTGTCCCCGAACCCCCAAAGCAGCATACGAGGGTCTGTGCTCCAGTCGTAAAAATCTCTCTTACCATCGGCCTCATATCCATTTGTAAAAGGGCCCGTGTGTGCACCACATACCGGACCTTCGCGGTTGTTCGAGAGATGCTTTCCACCTCCTCACCCGGAGGGAAACTAGGACCCCACTGACATCAACTGGCGACTCCACTGGGAACTCGTCACCCTATCGTTGGCTTGAGCTGTCTCCAGGTATCAATCTCTTGTTCTCATCTCTTCACTTTTGTTATGGGATCCGTTTATCCCTCCTTCCTCTGGGTCGGGGAGTTCTTCATCCCCATACCCACGGCTACTCCTGGGGAGGTTGGACCGTTCGGTCCTCCCTCCCTTGTGTGCCCTCTATGCGATCATGCTGGGACTAGGAAAGTTCGGGGCACAGACTCTCAGGCCACTCGCCTCACCTCTTCAGACGTTGGGGGGAGACCCCTTAATGCCCACTGCACGGGCGACTCTATTGCCGTCCCTCAATAAAACACCCTGTTGCCCACCACAGATCCCAAGGTGGCCTGCATGCTGCCACTCCTCCTCACTCAATCAATCCTAACAGGACTGTTGTGGCCGCAGATATCCAAGAAGCGACCCTGTCTGCTTCACATGGGGACGTCGCTAAAACTGGCGCCTCCGCACACATATCACCCTCTGGAAATTACCATGACAGCTCGCATGATTACTCCACCATGCATACCTATATCTATAGACTTCCTGGCAGTCCGACCGCCAAAATAATGAATAGGGGTAGGCAGCAGCCTACCCCGATCTCTCAAACCGTTTCGGGTCACTGTCGACCCGGGCATAGTGCTGGTGGCTCTCACGCCACCTGCACCATGCATGTCTGCTCCATGACTCGGGGCAGCCTAAGAGCCAACCCATGACCGACACGTGACTTTCGAGACAATCGGAAGTCCCCCAACTTAATGCACATGCATCCCGGAGGCCTCACGGCCGAACAGGCGACCGATTAGGAAGAAGCAACAACTGCCATTGCCTCAAAGTTCAACTCCTCCAGACGTCGAGAGTGCATGGTCATCACCTCACAGTAGCGCTGACGGCACCTGCCAGACGGGTCTTGTGCCAAGTGATCTCGTCCTTGGATGTTTGAATCTCTCAGCACACCTCTGCTTCCTCCCTCACAAGCTTGGCATAGCGGGAGGCAATCTGCTACTTATTTTCCTCATGATTGTGCACGATTTTCTAAGCAACTGGCCAGGTGCGCCTCATGGGACGCTCGCACTGAGGTTTTGCATGAAAGGGCATCAACTCCCCAATCCGCGAGGTTCCACATAAGCTCTTCAATTGGCTAAAGGCCTATACATTTGGATCCACGACCCGTAAACTGGTTGTATAGGCCTCGACACTCTTGATCGCTTCCCGAAGGTCCGAGAGTGGGCATTCCTTCAGCCATTGAAGCCCTGTCTGGATCATCTGCCTTCCGGTCGGAGCCCTAGAACCTGATCTCGATGTAGCTAAAATTGGGGAACTCAGGGAAACCGGTGGGGGTGTGCTGGGAACTTCCCTCCCACCCTCAGCGACTAAAGACTTTAGAGGCATAGACGAGAGCTCACCAACCTCGTACTGACTTTCGACATCGAACAACTGCGACGTCGAGTGAAGGGGCTCCGCTGTTATACGCTTGACTGCCAAAAGAAAGGGGTTAGATCAGAAATGACACACCAGCCATGTGCCCAGACCTAAACAAGCAGCATTATCTGGCAGAGGAGACAGACTGATGCCAGCCATGGTCCCTCCTCAAAAGTTCTGCTTTGGAAAAGGGAAAATGCCAAAAAGGAGGCCTGAGTGGAAGGCACAAAGGGTGTTTACTCTTACTTGGGATGCAGACCCTGGGTAAGAGCGAAAAGCAACCACCCTTCCTTTTATAAAGCCCTGCAGCAAAAGAGCCAATCAACGGGTGATCCGCTCTTTGATCGCAAAGCAATGCTGGTGGCACATGAAGCGAAGCATCGGAAGCAGGGCACCAAAGCACCGTTGGCGTGTGAATCGAAGCGTCGCAAGAGCAAGCACCACGCGCCTTGAAGGTATGGTCGTACGAACAGCATGAGAAGCAATGTGCCACATATGCAAAAGATTATGCTCAGTCCTAAGGAAGCACTGAGGGCACGTAATAGAACTATCGTATAACATCGACACCGCCTCTCTGGCCCAATATTAACTAATTTGCATGCATAATACAGCCCATCTGGAACGGCATGCTTACCGTCGTTCAAACGTTGCTCATGCATGCAATTGAACTCAGTCGGCCTGCCTACAACATGGGCCAGCTCAGAGCGCTCAGGGCATGCCCTTGCACCACTCTCTTTCACGGGCAAGCGCCCCCCGTTTCTTGTCTCTTCCACATATGGGACTCCCTACGGTTCCCCAAAAAAAAAAAAAAAAATGATGATGATGTGGGGGCTTGTGAAATTAGCAATGACACATTCCCCAATGGTCCCCCAATGGTATCCCAACCATTACACAACAGGCATCAATCGCCCCACGGGCACAAGGAGCATTCCATCGAACGTTTTTTACCCCCACCATCAGCCAGGGTAATGACTGCTCCGGCTTAAATATAAAAGAAGAAGAAGTAGCGATCAAGCATACAAGCAAAGGCTTAAGACAAAGGAGGCAATAACGCAGCTGAGGGTCTTATTATATGAACAAAAAAGATTACAGAATTGTGGTTACAACAAATCAATAACTATAAGGAAGTACATCTGTTCTAAAATGAACCCTTCCCCATTCAAGGGTCCATCGCTTTCTCATAGTGGTGGTGGCTGCAAAGAGGTTGCATCCATCTCTTCAAGCAAGGCTTGAAAAGGACCAACGAGCACCTCCTCCTTCAACTCATCCTCCGATGAGGATGACTGGCCACATGCACCTCATATAGGGCCGCGAGCCTCACACCATGGGTCCGGCACAAACAAAGGTGCTCCGAAGCAACAAGCTCGCCTTATGTCACGGGTCCATTGTCGCTTCCGCATGGGAAAATACCTTTACAAGGATGCCCAACGGCCGTGCACACCCCCAAGGCCGATGTCAAGAAGTCAGCCCCTGCAATGGGCATCGCTCACTGGCCACCTTCTTCAAAGAAAACGAAGTCTCCTCGCTGCCTCCACATGAAGGAGCATCAAGAAAAAGAACTTAGTCACAAAGGGGAAAATTTGCCCTCACGCTGTCCTTCCTTCCCCTTTTTAAAGGTCCTAGGCTCATCAAGGCTTGCTGCTTCCCAAGCACAATGCCTCCCAACTGCTTGTCCATGTGTCACCACAATGGTGCCTCATTAACGGTGACATTTAAACCTTCTCATGCCTCACCTACTAGGCATTACTCACGAAGCATCACGATCAAATCTCACGTCGCCATACTGTCAGCCTGACGTTATCAGCAGATCATGTAAAAGGATTTGCGCAAGGCACCGCCATCCACGTGGCACTCTCCATCTAACCTCGCCCCAGCATGCAGGTGCCTTGTCAGCCGAACGCCACCTCTCTAAGCACGCTTCCCTCGGGGTAACACTTCATTCCATGCTCCGTAGGTACCATATTCATTCCACCCCCCGTGAGTGCGATCTTCATTCCATCCCCCGAGGGTACCATCTTCATTCCACCCCCCACGGGTACCATCTTCATTCCACCCGCCGTAGGTACCATCTTCATTCCATCCCCCGCGGGTGCCATCTTCATTCCAACCCCGGCAGGTGCCATCTTCATCCCACCCCCTGTGGGTACCATCTTCATTCCACCCCCCTCGGGTACCATCTTCATTCCACCCCCCATGGATACCATCTTCATTCCACCCCCCACAGGTGCCATCTTCATTCCACCCCCCGCGGGTGCCATCTTCATTCCACCCCCTGCGGGTGCCTCCAGCATTCCACCACCGCGAGCGTCATCTAACACCTCCCGCAGACACCACCATCATTGACTCTACGTGAACACATCACCTGGGTCACAATAAAGTTACTCTTCAGGGCAACACCCTAGGAGGCAAAAAGACACCCCGCCTCGCCCACCAGCTTCTACAATCAACCCGAGGGTTGGGCCACACCCTCAAGACTCTCAAGACTCCTTCATTAAGGCTCACTACATTAGTGACCTCTTTACCCCTCAAAAAAAAAAAAAAAAAAAATAGAGAAGCCAGACGCGATGACAACAATTGCAAGTAAAAGGAAAAGAGCTTCAAGCAGACATAGGCAAAAAAAAAGGGGGCTATGGGTAAAATCACCCAAAAAAAAGAAACAAGGGCATGGTGAAAACCCGTAAAGGGCACCATGAGTAAAAATGTCAAGCGGGCATGGCAACAAAGCCATGAGTAAAAGAGTCCCGAGAAAAAAAAATCTGGGCATGGCGAAAACTTACAAAGGGAGCCATGAGCAAAAGCAAAAAACAACGGGTGGACGCGACCTCAAAGCGGGTAAAAGTGCCCCAATAAAGGATATGTGAAAACCACTCTGTAGGCGTCATATCCACTTGGTTCAGATGAAAACCCGCAAAGGGAGCCTGAATCGAGCCTTCTTCTTCCACCCTTCGGGCCAAACCTTCTTGTCTCTAGCCCGAGTGCCTTACAAAAATTCAGGCCCTAGTGACTTTCAAAAAAATTTAGGCCCTAGTGCCATCCAAAAAATTTCGGCCCCAGTGCCTTCCAAAAAATATCAAGCCCCAGTGCCTTCCAAAACAATTCAGACCCCAGTGCCTTCCAAAAAAGTTCCAACCTCAGTGCCTTCCAAAACCATTAAGGCCTCAGTGCCTTCCAAAAAAATTCAAACTCCTTCCAAAAAACATTCATGCCCCAGTGCCTTCCAAAATAATTCGGGCCCCAGTGCCTTTTAATGAAATGTTTCGGCCCCAGTGCCACCTTTTTCTTTTTTTTCAAGCCTTAGTGTCGCCATGTCAAAAAAACAAAAGTGAGAAAAAAAATCTTCTCGTCCTCTTCTCTTCCATCAAACTTGCAGTCAGGGTGAAGGCCCCAAATGTGAGACTTCCTCAGAGGCCATCCTCCTATCAAGTATGGGTAATTCGGGCGATCCTCAATTTACCTAGTAGGACGTAATCCGAAGCGGTACCTTGCCTACCGTTCATCAAACTCCAGCATCCAGGTTGAAGTCCCCTAAAATGGGACCACCTCAGAGGCCATCCTCCTGTTAAGTTTGGGTAATTCGGGCGATCCCCAGCTGGACCAGTAGGACGTAAGTCGAAGGGGTATCTTTCCTGCCTTTTCTTCCTCCATGAATTTTCAAGCATCAAGGGTAAAATCCCCTAAACTGTGACCGCCTTGAAGGCCATCCTCCTATCAAGTTCGAGTCATTCGAGAGACCCCCAATTGGACCAGTAGGACGTATGCCAAGAGGTACCTTGTTTTCTCCTGAAGTTTCTATTTGGATAGGGATAAAGCTCACAAGAAGGGCCCTCGCCAATTGGAACACTAGGATCTCCCCAGCCAGAATGAGATAAAGCTCACAAGAAGGGCCCCCACTATTTGGAACATCAGGAGTTCACGATGAGAAAAACGTCATAAGCCCGCCGAAGGCAGACCATCAACGTGACCTCCCAAAAAAAAAATTGAACTCTGACGGAACCTGGAGAAAGCCCCTTAAAAGGCACTGGACCACTAGAAACCACTTTGGTCACCCTCGAGTCAAGGGAAAAGCTCAGCAAGGTCTACCCCTTGAGGATTGCGCTCTGCCGGTGATAGAGAAAAAAAAAATTGATTGAGTGGTAATAAACACGTCTTGGCAAGGAATCATCAGAGGAACTACGACTTTAAATTTTTTCAAATGTTGCACTCCTCGTTGTTGAACGTATTTTTCAGCACCTTGGTCCTTGGTAGGAAGCAGGCCAATAAAGCATACAAAACAGTGAAAATTCTCGACAATCTCAAAATGGCTCAAAATTGTTCAAGATCATTATCAACGTTTCAAAAGACCACCTGCCATGTTCCATCGCGATCCGACATGTTTAAGGGAGTGAACACAAAGGAACAGTTTCGAAAAAATTGCGTCCATCACCTTGAAACAGACCTTACAACTGGAACTACATTTTTGATGTCTCAAATCACTATGGGACAATCGCCATTAGATCCGACATGGTCGAAAATGCATATGGGCCAAGTTTCAACTTAATCGGACACTCCAGAACAAAGATCTGAGCAAAACATTGAAACATAAGGGGCCACACACTATTCCCATGTGGCCTCACTGCACCAAAACACCATTAAAGGTGGCTGTTTTTACAATCACAGGCAATCATTTTCGGAGTCCGTAACTCACTCGTCCCAAGTCGGATCACTCCCAAATTCCGTGAGCGTATTCGTCTCATCAAGATGAACAATTTGATATGTGGCACGTCCCGAGATGATGTCCGAGCAGGGAGAAAAGTTAAAGAGAAGTAGTCGATTCCTGAAGAAATTGCAGAAAATTCAATAGCGACACGCCTCGCTCGATAGACCAAATCACGACGCTCGCACAACGGATCATTGCCAAACCGATTCCATTGTGTGCGTAGGGTCCCTGGCTATCATTGGTCCGAACTCTGTACATGATGGTTGGTCATACTTCATGTAGGAAGCCGACAAAGTAAATGAAATTCCTTTTGCCAGATTCTAGATTTCAGTTAAAACTCAAATTTGTGAAATCTTCGTACGGGCTCAAAATCACGTCCCGTTTATTGCCACACGATCGTGACAGCTTGATTAGTACAGTACGATGAAAAAATTATAGAAAAAAATCAAGGAATAGCGCTATCGATCTAAAGTTTTCATGATTCAAACAAATCACAAGTCTCGTGATCATGGCTCAAAAACATGACTCATGGCTCGAAGTTGGCACCAATAGGATCGTCATGTCGAGCCTTACAAGAAAATAATAATGTTTCGATCAAATGGGCATCAAAGCAACCTTGGATCAGCTCTGAAAGATCATGCAAGATCTCAGGCAGCATTAAGGATTGTTATGGAATTCCCCAGGTTGTTAGGCAGGGGCAAAACAGTCCTTTTGTACCCATTTTCAGAATTTCATTTAATTCAATTAAATCTTAATTTTCAGCAATTAGGTCTAATTTTGATCATTCCACCCATGTTTGGGCACAATTCTATATAAACGGGCACTGCCTCATTGTAAAAAGGACTCTAGACGCTCGATTCATTCTTTGAGGATTCAATAAAATTTCGACTCCTTGCTTGAGCCTATGAGTACATCTTGGAGAGAGAGAGAGGACAAAGAGGAAAAGGGCTGGTACCCTTCGGGGAGGTAACTTTCTCTCCTCCCCTCTCCCTCTCCTCTCTTTCTCTCTCTTCTCTCTTTCTCTCTTCTCTCTCTCTTCTCTCTCATTCTCTCTCTTCATATTTATCTCTTTCTCTCTCCTCTTCCCATCTCTATTTTTTCTCTCTCATCTTCTCGTCTTTATCTTCTTTTGTCAATAGGCCAGACCTAGTGTCGGTTGCTGGTGAGGCCTAACGTCGGTTGGCCTTCTCTCTCTTCTTTTATCAATCGGTGAGGCCTAACGCATCATGATCTTCCCTCTTTTCTTCTACCAGTTGGTAAGACTTAACGCTGATTGGTTTTCTCTGTCTTCTTCTATCAGTCGGTGAGGCCTAGAGTTGGTTGACCTTCTCTTTCTTCTTCTATCAGTAGGAGAGGCCTAGCATTAGTTGGTCTTCCCCCACTTCTTCTATCAATCGGTGAGACCTAGCGTCGGTTGGTCTTCTCTCTTTGCTTCTATCAGTCGGTGAGACCTAGCACCTGTTGGTCTTCTCTGTCTTCTCCTATCAGTCTGCGAGACGTGGCACCGATTGGCCTTCTCTCTCTTCTTCTAACAGTCGGTAAGGCCTAACGCTGATTGGCCTTCTCTCTCTTCTTCTATCAATCGGTGAGGCCTAGTGTCAGTTGGTCTTCTCTCTCTTCTTCTATTAGTCAGAGAGAACTAGCACCGGTTGGTCTTCTTCCTCTCTTCTTCTATTAGTCAAATAGACTTAATGCTGATTGGACTTCTCTCTCTTCTTTTATTAGTTGGCGAGGCCTAACACCGACTGGTCTTCTCTCTCGTTTTCTATCAGTCGGTAAGACTTGGCACCGATTTTTCTTCTCTCTCTTCTTCTGTCAGTCGGCGAGACCTAGTGCCTATTGGTCTTCTCCTTCTTCTGCTATTAGTCGGCGAGACTTGACGCTAATTGGTCTTCTCTCTCCTCTTCTGTCAGCCGGAGCGACGTAGCTTTGGCTGGTTTTCCCTCTCTTCTTTTGTCAGTTGGCGAGACTTAGTGCCTGTTGGTTCTCTTCATCTCTTCTTATCTGACACAGCCGGCGAAGCCTAGCGTCGACTGCTTCCTCTCTCTCCCATTTCCTGAAACAGTCGGCAATATCTAGTGTTGACTACATCTCCTTTTCTTTCTTCTCCCTCCTCTCTTCCTTCTTCTCTCTCCTTCCGTCCATTCCCATCTTCTCTTTAACCATTCCTCTGCTACTCTTTCATTCGATCAAGAGGGATTGAGGTTAGCATCTCATAACAGTCCTGTTGTCTAGCGGTAATATTGTCGCACCAGGTTCGCTTGGCCCGCTTTACTGCCCTGGCAGACTGACCATCGTGCTTAGGTAGTCGATATTGGCAATAGCATCTGTAGCAATCCAGTGAGCCAGTCTCAGTTATCGAGCCCATTTTGCTATCATGTTTCGCCAATTATCCACCAGCCTAGTCACTGCTCTGATCTTCTCGCTTGGTTGAATTCTTCTCTCTCCCCTGTCTTTCTTTCTTCTTGTTGAATACGCATGCTTGCGTATGATCATCAAAGAGGAAAAGGGTGAGGTTTGGCCCACCTGTCCCATAACCTTTGCAATACATGTGTGTGATTCCAGGAAAGAAGAAAATAAGAAGAATACGAGCCAAGGGAGGTGATTTCGAACTAGTTTCATTACTGGGAGGCTTTTTTTGTGATCTAAGAGGTCGTCCACGCGAGTCAGTCCGAGTAAGTCTCCAACCCACCGTTAAATTCTTAAAAATAGATTTTGTCCTCAAAATCATCACTTAAAGAGGTGGGGTTACTTCTCCTTGATTTCATCTTCTCTCTCCCAGGTTGACTCTTCCCTCGTGTGATATTGCACTGTACTCGCATCATGGGAATCTCTATATTCCATAATACTTGTACCTTTCGATCCAATATTCCTATCGACCACTTGATATAGGACAAGTCTTCTCGGAGAGGGATCGGTTGGTACTCCAAAACATGGGAAGGGTAGGGCGGATATTTCCTTATTAGGGATACTTGAAAGACATCATGAATGCTGACCAATTCTGGTGGCATGGCAAGTTGGTACACCACACTTCCAATCCTTTCCAAAATCTCAAACGGCCTACTGAATCATGGGCTCAATTTCCCTCTCTTACAAAATATTGTAACACCCTTGGTCGGTGATAACTTTAGGAAAACTTGATCTCCCACCTCAAACTTGAGGTCTCTTTGGCGATTATCAACATAACTCTTTTGTCGACTTTGTGCTTTCTTGAGTCGTCCCCTAATCAAAAAAATCTTGTCGAAAGTCAGCTGAACAATTTCGGACCCTAATAATTTCCTTTTGCCCACTTCTTCCCAGCAGATGGGTGACCTGTGTTTCCTCCCATATAAGGCCTCGTAAGGTGCCATCTGGATGCTAGCTTGGAAGCTGTTATTGTAAGCAAATTCTACCAGGGGCAGGTGGTCTTCCCAGCTTCCTTTAAAATCCAACACACATGCCCTCAACATGTCTTCTAGGGTCTGAATGGTCCTCTCAGACTGCCCATCTGTTTGGGGGTGGAAGGCGGTACTAAGGGTAAGCTCAGTTCCCAGGGCTGATTGTAGGCTCATCCAAAATCTAGAGGTCAACATGGGGTCTCGGTCTGATACAATGCTGACAGGAATTCCATGTAGCCACACAACTTCTCTGATGTACAATAGAGCGAGCTTATCCAATGTATAGGCCATGTGGACCGATAAGAAATGAGCAACCTTGGTCAGTCAGTCCACTACAACCCATATATTATCATGCCCTATTTTCAACCTCGTCAACCCTGAGACAAAATCCATTGCGATATGTTCCAATTTTCACTCCAGTATTGGCAGGGGTTGTAATAGTCTAGTAGGTTTCTGGTGTTCCTCTTTCACTTGTTAGCATGTTAAACATTTAGCTACGAACTGTGGCACATCTCACTTCATGTTGTTCCACCAGAAGACTTTTTTCAAATCCTGGTACTTCTTTGTACCCTCAAGGTGTATTGTATAACGAGAGTGGTGTGCTTGCTCCAGAATGGCCCTCTTTACTCCTTCGTCATTGGGAGTACATATCTGGCCCTTAAACCTTAACAATTCATCACTGCTTGTGGAGAAATCTTCCCTCTCCCCCATCCCCAACTCTTTGAGGATTTTCACCAGATGGGGATCTTTCCTTTGAGCAGCTTGGCTTTGTTGGAAGAGTTGGGGCTCCATCCTTAATCATTACAATACTTCTTCTCCTTTACTTTGGGGCTGAGAGGGGTGCCACTCCACCATATCTTCTAATAACTTCCTTTCTCAAGCCCTCAAATGTGACATGGAAACCATGACCTTTCGACTTAGGGCATCGACCACCACATTTGGCTGCTCTGAGTGGTATTCAATTGTGCAGTCAATCATTCAATAAATCCATCCATCTCCTCTGCCTCATATTCAACTCCTTCTTGGAAAAAACGTATTTAAGACTCTTACGGTCTGTGAACAACTTAAACTAGGCCCCATAGAGGTAGTGTCTCCAAATCTTCTAGATCATGAGTGGCATAATTTTGCTCATATGGCTTTAACTGCCTAGAGGTGTAAGCAATGACCTTACCTCTCTGCATTAGTACACCCCGAGCCCTTTATGCGATGCAACAGTATAAACCACAAATTCTTCACTTACCTCGGGCAGTTCCAGAATTTGGGCGGTGGTCAATCGCTCCTTAAGTTCTTGGAAAACTTTTCTCATAATCCTCTGACCATATGAACTTCACATTCTTCTGGGTCAGCTGGGTCAAGGGAAGTGCTACGTTTAGAATCCCTCCACAAAATGCCTGTAGTATCCGGCTAATCCCAAAAAACTACGAACTTTGGTCAAATTTATTGGTCTCTCCCATTTAAGTACTGCTTCCACCTTGGAGGGGTCAACCATGATTCCATCCTTTGAAATAATGTGAACCAGAAAAGTTACGTTGGGAAGTCAAAACTCACCCTTACTAAATTTAGCATACAGTTTTTTGGACTTTAAGGTCTATAGAACGGATCAGATATGCTGCTCATGTAATTCCAAGCTTCTTGAGTCGACCAGAATATCATCAATAAAGACTACAACAAAGTCATCAATAAAGGGTCGAAATTAGCTATTCATCTGATCCATGAATGTAGCCGGGCATTGGTTAACCCGAACGGAATCACGAGGATTTCGTAATGTTTGTATCGAGTTCTAAAGGCAGTCTTTGGGATGTCTCCTTCCTTCACCCTTAGTTGGTGATATCCCGAACGGAGGTCGATCTTAGAGAATATCTGGGCTCCCTAGAGCTGATAAAAAAGATAATCAATTCTAGGCAGAGGGTACTTGTTCTTCATAGTTACTTCGTTCAACTGTCTATAATCAATACAGAGTCTCAGGGATATATCCTTCTTCTTCACAAATAGGACTAGTGCACCCAAGGGTGACACACTGGGTTGAATAACCCCTTCCCCAATAACTCCTTCAACTGCACTTGTAATTCCTTCAATTCTGCTAGGGCCTTCCTATACGGGGCTTTAGAGATGGGCACAGTGCCCAGGACTATCTCTATCTCAAATTCAATTTCCCTTTCTGGTGGTAGGGATGACAGTTCTTTAGGGAATACCTCAAGGTATTCCTTCGCCACGGGTATTCCTTCTAACTGGGTCTGAACACCCCGATTCTCCACTACATAAGCCAGGTACCCCTCACATATCTTAGTCAACAGTCGGAAGGCCTGAAGGGTAGAGGTGAAGTGTAAAGGGGAGGTATCCTTAATACCCTCGAAGTGTAACTCCATTGGTTAGGATGCCTAAATGTCACCGTCTTTTGATGGAAGTTGACGGTGGCATGGAGGCTATACAACCAGTCCATGCCTAGAATGACATCAAAGTCTTGAATATCTAGATGAATCAAATCCACTGGCAGATCATACTTATCAATTGATACATTACACTACCTATACACTTTATCAGTTTTCATAAAGCCTTCAATTGGTGTTATAAACGAGTGAGAAGTTCTAGGGTCAATTAAGACTCTAGCTTTAATACCACAGATTGAGAGTATACCTCCAATCATTGAGGTGTGGCCTTGGCCTCTTGCTCTGTAAGGGAGAACACTCATCCATGGGTCTTCGAGCGATCCTCAATCTTCGTCATAGGTAGTCCCTAGCCCAATGTTCTTGCTTGCTGCACCTTAAGCACACATTCTTCTTCCGATAACAATCTTCGGCAGTGTCGTTGTGTTATCCACAGTGAGTACAAATCGGGCGTTGATCACTGCTTCTATCACCCGGTAGATTCTTCTGGGTTCTTGAGTTCAGCTAATATGGCCTCCTTCTCATCAAAGGTTGTCTGAAAGTTCTCTGAAGTGGGTTCAGTTCCTAACTCCCTCTAGGTTTGCTTTACTGAAGCCCATCAGTGTTCAGCTTCTCCTTCTAGCATGAATTTCCCGAGTCTAACTTTCTGCTCATCCAAGCAGTGTAACACTTCTAGAATCTTCTATATCTGCCTCTTCCATCTTTCGACCTTCTCTACTCCGCCTGACCTCGGAAAGGTTGAGGGACCTAGCCTTCAAAACCTCTCAATCAAGATACTATTGTTCTGTTCATGGGTAGGGGCATGCTAAACTGACATCGACTCTTTCATCATCTAGGTCATAGCTCCCAAAGTCCTATAGAACTCACCGAGTGTGTTCTCATTACTGGAACTCGCGTTATGGGTATGAGTGTTTACAACGCAAAATCGAAGCGATCTATCGGTGACGATCGCTCAAATATGACACTTTAAACTGATAAATATGAAACATAAAGAAATGGTAGAGAAAGTGGGAACAATCGAATTCAGATCTGAGATCAGATCTACTCAGAAAGAGCACATTTGCTCTCAGATCTATGGCAGAGTCAGCATGATCCAAGGCATTTCAAAATACAAATTTTGAATCAAAATACATAAGAATCATGTCAAAAAAAGTAAATAAAATAAAATGAATACGAAATTAAGGGAGAAGGAGTACCTGACAGGGCTAGATGGCCCAGGACTCCGATCCCCTCAGGGTTCGCCCATATCAGAACCGGTTCCTCTTGTGTCTCTCTGGTCTGAATATTAGCCAGCAAGTCTTGATTGAATAGGGTGGTTGTGCCGTGTATCTGATTTAGAACTAGGGTTCTCAGAAGGTTAAATTCTAAGGTTCTCTCTCTCTCTCTCTATATATATATATATATATTCTCTTTTTCTTTCTCCCAGGTTTCTATCTCTATCTCAGAAGTTCTCTCTGTCAGCCCCCAAATCTCTAAAATTTCTCAGGACTCTTCCTTATGGTTTTCTTTCTCTTTTCGTTTCTTTCTCTGTTCGTCCGTCCGCTTTCTCCCTCCAGTCTCCCCTAAATGGTCCCTAAGAGATCCTAAAAAGGGTGAAATTATCTTGGGGGGAATATCTCCCGCAACCAACGTATTCACCTTGTCAAAACGCATTTTGGAGGCTCACGAATTTGGGCAACACATGTCATGTTGCTTGGGCGGCACAAGTCGTGCCGCATGGGTGGCACAAGTCGTTCCGCATGGATGGCACAATTCGTGTCACTTAGGCGGCACATATCAAATCAATTTTTTTCTAAATTGTTATTTTTTCACTTATTATGTGTTCCTCAGCCTCTTATGAAGCTCTTAGAGAAAGTTTGGGTCAAAACAAAATTGTTTACTATTTTTAATGATCGTTTTGTTGAAACAGGGCATTTATAGGAATCTCGACTCAAACAGAGTGTAACAGGGTTTTGGGTTGGCAGAATGGTTCTGGGTTCAAGGGTAAGTTGTGTGACCTATGGATTTTGGTTTCACTAAGTCAATGTGATCCTAAAAGTTCAAGAAAACCACAGAATTTGCAAGCTTTAAAATGGTGTGTCTACAGTTGTCCTTCTTTGGCACTCCCTGTCCTTCGAGGGACAGGCGAGTGGCAAAGAAGTAGACACTCTGGCATTCCCTGTCCTTCGAGGGGTAGACAAACATCAAAGATAAAGTAGACATTTTAAATTTTGTTCTGACGTCAAGGGGCAGAAGGCACACCAACTATCCCTCCAAGTCATTGCTCTCCCAAGCTCACCCACCTAGGGCATTTCATCGTAGGGTTTTCGGCATGAGATGACGACGAGTTCGTAAGCTTGAAACTCGAGGTGGATTTTATAGTCATGCCACTTAACTTCAGGGGTTTTGCATTTGAAATTTTTAATTCTTGTATTTTCTTTGATTTTCTTAGGGTTTTCCTTAGGCTGTCTATAGGAAAAGCTTTCTATAAGAAGAGACTTGTTTGATTGAATCTGAAGAGAGAGAAGAGGCAGCAAAGCGGTAAACATGGCAAACACGGTATTCATCATATACGGGTGTCCAAGCTCCTTCGTTTTAGAAAATGTTTTAGAAATTTTGAAAGTAGGGTGAGATTTGAAATAGGACTTGGAGTAGGGACAAGTTACGATTTTAATAAAGAAACTAAAGTTTTTGAAATCACAGACACACATTGAAAATTTTGAAGAGAGAAAGATATTTTGAAAAACAAAGCAGGTTAGCAGTTTTAACTTCTGCAACCATAGAGCCCTCTAAGTAGTTTAACGTTGTGCAGCGATGAACCGGACACCAGACTCGTTTACGCCGTACGGGGATAGGCGTGTGAACAAGGTAGTTGTGCCTTGAACACATTGAACAGGGTGGTTGTGCCCTGAACAACACTAGACAGGGTGGTTGTTCCCTGAACACATCCGAGAATTTTACGTCGTATGGGGCCGGAAGTGTGAACCGGGTGGTTGTGCCCTGAACACATTGAACAGGGTTGTTGTGCCCTGAACACATCCGAAATTTTATGTTGTATGGGGCTAGACATTACCTGCCTCAACTCTTTTATGTTGCACGAGTTGACGTTGAACTAGAAATACCCAACCTTTAGCGTCATATGGGTTTAGACGTGGGAACAAGGTGGTTGTGCCTTGAACACATTGAACAGATTGGTTGTGCCCTGAACACATCTGGAATTTTATGTCATACGGAGCTAGACGTTACTTATCTTTACTCTTTAACGTCGCATGAGTTTGATGCTTTTTCCTGCTCGGATTTTTTAACGTCGCAAGAGTTTGACGTTTTTCCTGTCTCGGCTATTTAACGTCATACGAGTTTGACGTTTTATCTCAGGTTTTTAATGTCGCACGAGTTTGACGTGTTAGCTCGATTTTTTAACATCACACGAGTTTGACGATTTGAATCATAGTTGGCAGTTTAGGATCATGCCACCATGGAGCAAAATAATTTATTGGCAGTTTAGATTCATGCCATCGAGGAGCAAAAGATTTTAAAATCGGTTGGCAATTTAGGCTCATACCACCGAGGAGCATTTTTTTTTTTTTGAATTTTTTGAAATTTTTTGGAAAGTTGGTTGGCAGTTTAGGCTCATGCCATCGAAGAGCATTTTCTGAAAAGTTGGTTGGCAGTTTAGGCTTGTGCCACCATTAAGCAAATTTTTTTTTTTTATTGAAAGTTTTTAAAATTTTTTTTTTCTAGAAAACTGGTTGGCAGTTTAGGCTCATGCCATCGAGGAGATTTTGAAATTTTTTAGCATTAATTAAAATGTTCGAAAGCACTCATAAAAACACATGGCAAAACCAAATTTGATCCCTAGAAAGACCCCCAAATATGAGTGGGGAAAATTTCGAAAAAACAATTTTGGGAGACACCAAGTGTGTCACCCTCACAACCTTGGCAACACTAGGCGTGTCGCCCATTTCAAAAAAAATAATTATTCTTTTATTTTTATTTTTTTGTTATAATGTTTTGGCTGGGCAACCCCAAGTGTGTCGCCCATAAAAATGTGTTCTATTATTATTATTATTATTATTATTTTTTATTAAGTGTTGCTACCCCTGTTGTGAGGTCTTTCTCAACTTTTGCCCCTGCTATGGGGAGTTTGAATTTTTGTTTTTTATTGCCCTTGTTGGAGGGTGTTTGCTATGATTTCCCCTGTAAGTGTGCAATTTTATTCATCGAAGCATTGTAAAACGCTTTCTTTGCACACACTTTTCAAACTAAATATTTAAAAACTCACCCCCCAAATGTAGGGTTTTTGTCTGATTTTTTGGCTACTGGGTCATCATACACACACACGGGGATGAGCCGCCTCAGTTTTCCTCAAGGGATCCAGTCGAGAGAAAAATGCACCCAGACTAGCAAATATCCTCCTTGGCGAGGTTCACTCATCTCCGATATGTGGTAGTTGATAGTTATAATCATACAACCATGGAGTGCCTGACTAGTTTTAAGCCTTCATAACAGGCATAGGAAGTTGGCTTTGAGAACGAGACCAGATTGACTAACAGTTTAGCCTCTTGTAGTGATGGAGAAAGTCCCTTATAAAAGGAGAAAGCTTTTGAAAATGGATGATTTTAACAATCAAATTGAATCAACATTTTTGAAAGAGATGGGCCTTACAGTTTTTCCACATGTGGCCCATTTGGTGGTAATTTTCTTTATTAAGTTTTACCCAGAGATGATGAACGGATTCCCTTGTGGGATCTTGAGAACTCAGAAATCATGAAGTTGTCCTTTTAGCTTTGGAACTTTCATCCTCTGCTTCACTTATTCATGAAGAGGCCTTTGGATTCTTGCCGAGCTTTTTTCTAGGGAAATCACTTCGGTTTTCCATTCATGTGACCTCACCAAACCTCCCATCCTTAGTCCTCCTAGTCCTGACAACCCATGTTCCTATACATGTCAGTGAAAGACAAGACCATGGGAGTAATGTTAGGACAATATAACCACCATGGAAAGGAGCAAACAATTTACTACATCAGCAAAACCATGGTCGACTATCTTTCTCTGATATTTCAGGGAGGGGGCGTATTAGTGCCTTAGTCTATCTTTCTCTGATATTCCAGGGAGGGGGCATTTTAGTGATGGCTCATATTTTGGATGGGTCCACCTCAATGCCTCTTTGGCTTACTATAAAGCCTAGTAATTTGTCGGATTCAACACCAAAAGGACATTTCTCTAGATTGAGTTTGAGTTGATGTTTCTGGAGTCTTTCGAAAATGGTTCTCAGGTTGGTGAGATGATTAGACTTGGCCTTCAACTTGACCAGGATGTCATCGACATAATCTTCGCTAATGGTATGCATTAGGTTGTAGAAGATGCTAGTCATTGCTGGTTGATAAGTCGCTCCTACGTTTTTGAGACCGAAGGGCGTGACTTTGTAGCAGTAGGTTCCCCATTGCATTATGAAAGATGTCTTGGTTTGGTCTTCTTCTGCCATGAGGATATGGTTGTAACCCGAGAAGTCGTCCATGAATGACAACATCTAGCGACCCGCAGTGTTGTCGACTAAAGCATCTATGTTTGGTAATAGAAAATTGTCTTTGGGACAAGCCTTGTTGAGGTCTCTATAATCGACACAAACTCGGATCCTCCCGTCTTTCTTGGGTACGACCACTATGTTGGCCAACCATTTTGAGTAATCGATGGGAGTAATGAATCTCTCTTTGAGCAGTTTGTCGATTCCTTCTTTGATTTGAGCTCAAGGTGGGTCTTTTGATGTCGGACTTTCTGCCTTACAGGCTTTGCTCCTTTGTTGAATATTAGGTGATGTTGCACCAAAGTGGGATCTAACCCTGGCATATCATTGTATGACCAGGCGAAGACATCGCGAAATTCCCTAAAAAGGGAAATCATATTTTTCTGCTCTTCAGAAGATAAAGAGGCTCCAATCTTGGTTAATCTTGGGTCCTTCTCAGTTCCTAGGTTCATGTCAATAACCTCTTCGATGATAGCCGTTGGGTCACCATCAAACCTCTTCTTGAATTGCTCAACATGAGAAGTAAGTTCCTCAAGTTGAGAGATTTCTTCAGACTGTTGGCTCTCTTGATCTTCATCTTGGTCATCCAATTCATCGTCTTGGGTATTATGCACCGTTATTGGGCTATCTTGAAAGAGCGTCATTTTTTAAAATTCTTTTTCATTGTTATCCGTTTTATCATGTTTTGAATTTTCCACGGTTTTTGAAATGTCGCAAGGGGTGTCCCTTGTGGGACTTGTGAGAGAAAAGTTGAGGACTGGACGCGAAGGGTGATTAGATGGCCACCCTGCACCTATCCGTTTTTTGGCATGGGGACTTGAAGGTGTCGTTAGTATGCTTCCAGCGATTTGCGAGATATAGGAGTGATCGACCAATTCCGTTCCTGTGTTTAGATAGGCGGATGAGCACTCTTGGCTATGTTAGAGCCGATCGTGCATACCTTTAAATCCAAGTCAGTAAAAAGGTCTTCACTTCCCAGTTCTTGTGTGTGCTGAGATGTGGAAGAAGAATTATTCCCTGTGGGGAATCAACGATTACCTTTGACCGTTTTGAAGGACGGGAATTGAGAGGATCAAGGCTTTGAATGCTTTCAGATACAAAGCCTGGATAGCTTGAAGGCTTCATCCGACTCTGAAATAAAGTGAGAGAACACCTTGCTCTTGACTCCCCAAGCCTTGGGAAGAGGAACATGTGCCAAGCTTCGAGGGACCCAAAACCGTATCGATGTTGGCATTCGATGATATCCTCCATCAATGTGAAAGTTTGCAAAATTTGAGGATCAGAGTCGCTGGCCTCTAGGCGTAAGGTGGCACAATCAGCTTGCTCAACAGAAGTGAGTGGGATTTCTCCAAGCTCGACCCCTACAGGTAGCTTCTCGTTATGTATGCTAGAATTGAGGAAAGTAGGGGGTTCAACACACACCTTCGCGATGCCATTTTTTTCGAAAATTTGAGGCATTGATGGAGCATAGAGGCGATCACGAGGTTTTCGTGCTACCATGGTCTTCATAGCAGCATATTGAATGAAGGTTTTATGTCTAAGACATAAAACTTTATCACTTGGATGACCGAGCTAATCTTAACTGTGAGAGGCAGTGTACCTTCAGCTTGTCTCTTGGTCCTATCGTAATCAGCAATAGTTAGTTCACATGGCTTGAAATCATCTAGGCTTTTGCCTATCTGCTTCACTGTTTTCATAAGGCATATGTTTAGGGATGCCCCATTATCAACAAGCACTCTCCGTATTTCATATCCTTGCATGGAAACAGTGATGTGCAGAGGTTGGACATGAAAGTGGTTGAAGCTAGCTGGGATGTCATCGTTCGTGAACACGATTGGCATTGGTGGCATTAGTTGGTTGATCATATCGTAGAACTCATTCGGTTGTGTGTTGCTCGGGATGTGGGTCTTAGCAAGAACATTTTCAATTTGCACTATATGTGCCGACGAATTCGCAAGCAGCTCCAAGATGGAGATTTGAGCCTGGATCTTCCCGAGATGAGTCAGTACATCATAGGTGGTTGCGGATCTTTGAGTTCTTTTATTCGGTTCATGATCTACAACCCCTGTTGGTGGTTTGGCTGTTGAAGTGGCTCCCATTCATTCATCAAGACTGTCTGCCATCATTTGGATGGGTTTGAACACTCAACCTCTTCAGGTTAAGGAATCAACTCCGCCAGCCTGGAGCTCGATAGGGTCAGCCTTAGCGAGAGTAATCGGAGACCTTAGGGTGTTGGCCCCTTGTTTAGAAGATAATCCCTTTTCATCAGCTTTGACCATGTCAATCTCGAAGGCATCATCTTTGTCATACTGGTCCCACATAGGAGGATCATCAGAGTTCAGGGACGAAGAGTTTCCTCTAAGAAGACTCAGAAGATCTTCTTCAACTTCTTGGAGATGATGATCACAAGCAAATATGAATTGCCTGGGATCACCTTCTTTGTCTCCGTTTTCAAACATGTGAATGATAACATGCTCCTTTGAGTTACTCGGAGCTCTTGTTTCTTTAGTCATTATGGCTGTATTAGGGGAGAGAGTTTGTGAAGATACCCATCTTTTGATTAGGTTCTTCAACAAGTTCATTTCCAGGTTCGACAGTGATGTCACCCCTATTAATCAACCCTTGAATCACCCGCTTCAAGTAGAAACAGTTTTAGGTATCATGGGCATGGTTTCGATGCCACTTGCACCATCTGCTATTATCTTTAACTTCAAATGGTGGTTCAGATGGTGGCGGGAGTTGAACCATGTTTCTTACCAGCAATAGTTCCAGCGCCTTTTCTAATGGGTCTTTGAGAGGGGTGAAGTTGTCCTCTCGCTTTCTATTGTTACTTTGAGCGCTAGCTCTAGGTTGACCCCTTCGATTTTGGTTCCTATTGCTGTGCTGGGTGGTTGAACCTTGAGCCGGTCTGTTAATGACAATTTCGTTAACCTGACCGGAAGCTTTTCCCCTTACTGTTACTCTTATTTTTATTTTGAGCAGTCGTGATGGGTTTGTTATCGAGCCTAGTACTGAGGGGTGTCCCTCTCGCCCTTTCATGTGGCGCCACGCGCTCGATCATGGAGTCGAACGAGTGGGGAATAAGTCCCTGGCTAAAGAAAATCCTATATTCAGGAGCAGCATTTTCCAAGGCCATAGGGATTTTGGCTGGGTCTGTCAGTGGGCATTCTATGACCCGAATCACCGCCTCGTGGAATCGATGGATGAAATCCTAGAAGGATTCTCCTAGATTTTGCTTCGTTGCACTGAGTTCGCCCATGGAGAGAGATCTTGGTGTCGATCTGCAGCAGTAAGAGATGAAAAGGTTGAACATTTTGTCTGGAATGATGTGTGATTGAGCGAACATTATTCTTCGATGCCAGTTCAAGGCCTTGCCAGTCACTGTTTGCGAAAATATGGCCTTCAGTTGGCTAGGCTTGTCTCGCAACGCTCTTCCCATTCTTCCCATTAAAATAGTTTCTAAATTCTGGGATAACAAATCGTAGGGGAAGGTCCTCCATGACTCCAAGGGTTTCTTGAACATAGGCCTTTGGGGGTAGACTATCATGCATTCCCATTCTTACGAGCATATCCTGCATCATTTTTAAAGTGCCTTCTTGTTGGGCGTTTGGCATGACAATAGGCCCACCAGCTGGAGGGTTCCCAACTGTGGATTGATGATTCGAGATTTGGGGTATATGTTGGCTTGCATGGGCCTGAGATTGATGAGTCACCATCACTGGGGCGGTTTAATACATTTGTGCCTGAGGGGCGTATTGACCCATGGGAGTCACTACTAGTTGTAGAAATTGCATGGTTTGTTGGACCGGATGAACTAGGGGGACCGATTGAAGAATCGGCTGACTCGGTTGTGCTAAGGGTTGACCTAGACTACTAAGTTGGTTTGGCATCGTCCCGTGAGCTAGGGCATGAACAGTGTAACCTAGGTCAACTAGACATTTGAGAGTAGCTTGAGCACCTATCTCGCCTAGGAATCGGTTTGGGTCGACACCTCTACCTCGTATAGTGTACAGGACATCATGAGCTGTACTACGACAACTCAAGATAGGGTTAGATCCCCTAGACCTAGGTGGGTTTTGGTCTTGAGATAGTTGGACCTCGAGGTTATCTCAGTTCGAGTTGTGGGAATTGGCATTAGATGCTGCATGGATTTCATCCCTCACTCGACTCCTACTTTGGCTGCCTAAGACCCCTCGCAAGGTGATTCCATGTCGAACCCCTTGACTATTCAGAGTCTTTTGGGCTAAACCAGCCTTTGGAATCACTCCAATTTTAGGATTAGAAGTGGATGCTTGGGACTCTGTCTCTAACTGAACACCTGGGCGTTGGATATTGGATTGGCTGCCTGAGGTGTGTTGATAATTCCAAGGGATTGCAGTAAACTGATCCCTAGGTCTAGGAAGATTAGGCTTAGAGTCAACCGTGGAGTGATCATCATCAACGCCTTGAGTAACCGACATGGTGACTCTCTTTGGAGGAGTTTCAGAATCTAGACTTGGGTAAGAGCTAGACTCGACGACTTAGGGTAGACCTAGCCTTGCTCTAGGGGAAAAACCATAACTGAAACCTAGGCTAAGACTAGACTAGAACCTAAACCTACTAGATTTAATGGGTTTTGGTTCAGACCTTGAACTAGGGTAAGCCTAGTTTAGCTCTAGAGGCAACTCTAAGCTAAGACCTATGCTAGAACCTAGACTAAGATCTAGATTAGGCAGTGTACGAGTCTCGACTAGGACTAAGAGTAGGTCTAAGTTCGGATCGATGCGCGAGTCTTAAGTGTAGGTCTAGGTTCGGATCGATGCGCGAGTCTGGTTCGGACCTGAACTGAGCTGAGTGCAAGCCGGGGCTTGGACCTAGAGGGTTTTAAAGGTCATATCGAGTGTGGACCCGGACTAGATCAAGGTGAGCTAGGAACGAGCCTTCAGCTCGGACCAAGAGAGGGCCTAGGTTCGGACCTGGGTGCGAACCTAGGTCAAACCTGGGTTAGGTTGGGTACGAGCCTGGACTTGGACCCAGAGAGTTTTAATGATCAGACCAGGCATGGACCTGGACCAGCTCAAAGATGAGCTAGGAACGAGCCTTCGGCTCGGACCAAGAGGGGGCCTAGGTTCAGACTTGGGTGTGAACCTGGTTTGGACCTGGACTAGGCTGTGTACAAGCCTGAACTTGAACCTAGAAGCTTCAGCTCGGGCTAAAGCGAGTCCGGACTGGAATCTAAGATTAAGCAAGCACACGAAAATGTTTGACCCAGTCAGATTATAGGTAGGCTTGACTTGAGAGTGGGTTCCTAACTATTGAAATGTGGCTAGGCTGATATAGGTCCCCACATAGGTCCTGGCCTCCTGTTATAGGATGGTCACCAGGTCCTATAATACACGGAGTTGATTTGAGGCAAATGATTACGGAGGGGCAATCACAGTTAACGCTATGCGAATCTCAACCTCCTTGGTTCTCAATGTTACGTTCCTCTCAAGCCATTAACGTGGATGTTGGAGGTTTTCGAAAATTTGTTTTCTGGTTTTCCAGGATTCCCAGTTGGTGTGTGTTAGAGTGTGTAAAGAAGCCCGCAAAATAAAATAAATTCAAACACACAATCACACAATAAGAAAGAAAACAAGTGAGCGTTTGGCGCTGATCGCACCTAGGGATGTGCGCTTCGAGGAGGAGTTTGCTTGAGGCATAGTATATATATATATATATATATATATATATATATATATATATATATATATAATAATTAAATAGTATAGATGCTTAGTTTGCTTGAGGCATAAATTTGATGAAAAACAACTAAACTAAGCATGATGAAAGCGGGGAAAACAGGAATTCAACCAAAATTAACTAGCTAGAATGAAATCAGATAGTCAAGAATAGAGCAGACCTATCTGAAGAAAAATATATTTTTCGTATTTTTAAAAACTTTATTTAGATTTGAAAGTTTTTGAACAATCACAAAGAAAGGCCCTAGAATAGATCTGCAAATTTTCAAAGGAATATAAAACGGTTTGGTCTCAGCAGCACCAGTCGAGCTGCATAGACGGCACAGGTCGTGTCATCTGCGTGGCACGATATATATATATATATATATATTATTTTATTTGTTTTATATATATATATTTTTTATCTTGATAAAATAAGCTTACTTTAAAATTGGCAAAACAGAAAATAAAATATTTTTGATGAAAATAAATTAAAATAGATTGAAGAGGGAAAGACACAAATAGGACTGAAAAATATGTTTTTGTATTTCTTAAAAATTTGATTTTGACCTGATTTTTTTTGTGTAGTCACAGAAAATCCCTTGGAACGCAACTGAAAATTTTCAGGAGAATACAAAATGTTTTGGTTTCAGCGGCACGAGTCGTATCGCATGGGCAGCACAAGTCGTGTTCCTTGGGCAAGATGGGCAGCACAACTTGTGTCGCCCAAAAACCTTATTTGCTTTTATTGTTTTTATATCTTTTTCTTGTAGTTCTTGATAAAATACGATTACTTTAAACTTGGAGAAACATCAAATAAAATTTTTTGTGATGAAAATAAATTAAAATAAAGCGATAAGAGGGGACTATAGATCTACCAAAAAAATATTTTTTCTATATTTTTAAATATTTTATTTTGACCTGTAATTATGGAACAGACAAAAAAAGGTAGCTAAAACATACCTACAAATTTTCAAAATATTCTGATATCTTCAAAATTTTGATGCTTGAATCGCGCTTGATTTGCCCCACGGTGGGCGCCAAACTGTTTACAGCGCAAAATCAAAGCGATCTATTGACGAAGATCACTAAAATGTGACAATTTAAACTGATAAATATGAAACATAAAGAAATGGTAGAGAAAGTGGGAACAATTGAATTCAAATCTGTGATAAGATCTACCTAGAAAGAGCATATCTGTTCTCAGATTTGTGGCGGAGCCAACATGATCCAAAGCATTTCAAAATAATATTTTTGAATCAAAACACATAAAAATCATATCAAAACAAGTAAATAAAATAAAATAAAGGAGAAATGAATGGAGAATGAGTACCTGACCGGTCCGGATGGCCTAGGACTCCCGAGCCGTATCAGAACCGGTTCATCTTGAGTCTTTCTGATCCGGATATTAGCCAACAAGTCTTGATTGGATAGGGTGGTTGTGCCTTAGATCTTGTTTAGAACTAGGGTTCTCAGGAGGCTATGGTTTCCTAGCATAAATTCTAAGGTTTTCTCTCTTTGTATTCTCTTTTTCTTTCTCTTAGGTTGCTATCTCTATCTCAGGTGTTCTCTTTGTCAACCCCCAAATCAATAAAATTTCTCAGGTCTCTTCCCTAGGGTTTTCTTTCTCTTTTCTTTTATTTCTTCGTTCATCCATCCTCTTTCTCCCTCCAGTCTCCCCCTAAATGGTCCCCAAGAGATCCTAAAAGGGTAAAATTATCTTGGAGAGAATATCTCCTACATCCAACGTATTAACTCAGTCAAAACACGTTTTGGAGGCTCACGGATTTGGGCAGCACAAATCGCCTTGCCTGAGCTACACATGTTGTGTCGCCTATGTGACACGAGTCATGCCGCTTGGGTTGCATAAGTCATGCCACATGGGCGGCACAAGTCCTGCCGCATGGGCAGCATAAGTCTTGTCGCACAAACGACACAAGTCGTATTACTTAAGCGGCACAAGTTGTTCCACACAAGAGACATGTTGTGCCGCACAAACTAATTTTTTTCAAAATCAATATTTTCCACTTCTGATGTGTTCGTCAGCCTCGCGTGAAGCTCTCAGAGAAAATTTCGGTCAAAACGGATTTTTTTACTTTTTGTAATGATTTTTTTGTTGAAACAAGGCATTTACAGGAATCTCAGCTCAAACAGGGTGTAACAGGGTTTCTGGGCTGCCCAAATAGTTTTGGGTCCAAGGGTAAGTTGTGTGACCTACGGATTTCTGGTTCACTAAGTCAATATGATCTTAAAGGTCCAAGAAAACCACAAAATTTGTCAGATTTAAAATGGTGCGTCTACAATGAGTCCTCGACATCTTCAACCTATTCACAGGAGTACCCAATGACTTGTCTTCCCCAGATCTAATCTAAAGACTCTTCTAACCATCCTAGGCCAAAGAGCCTATCCTGGCTGCACTGATACCATAACTGTCACAGCCCCTCTCCCGGCTACATAACTTTCTCAACGGAAGTCCACCGAACGCGGGCTCATGATTCCAATGTAACATTTATCATTTAGGTAAGGGTAGATATGATGCCTTAATTTGGTAATCAAGCAAACTAAGGAAGCAAATGCTCATACAATCTTATAAATTTAAACTTAACAAGCCTATCAAAAGAAAGGTATTACATTTCAATATAGCTAAAAAATGATATAACAAAGTTCAAGGCTCCAAGGCCCACAATTATAAAATTCCCAAAAACAATATAAGCAGGGCTGAGAGCCCAAAACCCACAAGATTCTAAAGCTTCCTCAAAGGTGGTAGCCTTAATCCTCAATTGCGGCCCACGCTCCAACTCTTGTCCTGCCCCTTATAATCTACAGGGATAAAAATCTAATGGAATGAGCTTTGAGGCTCAGTAAGAAGATCTAGTGTTATGCATAAGCAACTAGTCTAGTCAGGTACAATAAACAATCTCATTGATTATCATCTATAGCAGTGTAGCGATCAACTGCATAGGCTATCAAATTAGTGCACCAGATCTAACAGAATATTCAAATGAAGCACAATTATCACAAGCACAATCATGCAGATAATGCAAATAATATAGATCATGTATAATATAAGCATTTCATACTCACTTCTTAATTCACCTACTCCTGCTAGTAGAAGCCCTATCCATCAGGTTTAGGACTTCCACCATCCCACTGGAGGGAGGATAATGATAAGTGGGGTAGTCCGCTTTGTAATATCCTTAACTCACACACACGGTCTCCAACAAGCATTGGGGGTTCCACAGGTCGTCACCTTGCAAGGCATCCAATCAGATCTCATATCTCGTCTCAAAAATCTTAGGGAGTGACTCTCTTTCTCCCCTAACCCATTCTTATCATTGTGTAGGCTTAGGAATATGTCGGCATTACTGTCTCAGTGAACCTAGCTCTCACTACCGATGGGCTCGGGTCACAGCATAACGGCCAATGTTCTCATCAATGTCTCGGTGAACCTAGCTCTCACTATAGATGGCCTCAGGTCCCATCGCGTAGCAGGCAATATTCTGATCATCAAGTCCAGTATCCACTATCAAAGGGCTCAAGTCCCAATGCATAGCAGTCAGCCATCTCATCCATATAACAAAGAAACACCTACTACAAATGGGCTCGAGTCCCAATGCATAACAGGCATCCATCTCATCCATATAACAATGTAACACCCACTACCAAATGGGCTCGAGCCCCAATGTGTAAAGGTCAGCCATCTCATCCATATAACAATGTAACACCCACTACCAATGGGCTCGAGTCCCAATGAGTAGCGGTCAGCATTCTCATCTCATTCAAACAAATCAATTCATTTGCATCATGGCATATACCTCTCATTCTCATCGTAGTAGCATTATAATAATATGGAACAATCATCATGAGACATTCACTTCATGGTTCATAGCATAACATTCATGCATGAGCATCATTCATGGCCTTTTAATAATTATCATGAAGCTTTCATCACATAGCAGTATTACACCATCTACTTTCACATAACACCTTGTTAAGTACCATTATTCTCATAATCTCGTATTATGCGCATGGCAATTATCATATAGCATTCATGCTCATTATTCATTCATTAAGCCTTAATGCTTCAATAAATACCTAAATGAGAAAGCTAGGTGCCTCATTTCTTAAGAATGTCAATTCTTACACATGAGATTAAGGTGTGTTCTCACACAAATGACCATAGCTTGAAAAATAGTGAGGAGTGAGATATTCCTTTATTTTAGGTCATAACTCAAGATTCTCATAGATAAATCTTAAAACATTTAACTTTGAGCCCATACATAAATCTTTCCAATGGTGCAACAAAAGGGCGTTTGGAAGCCTTTTGCTAGGGCAAAGGCATGGTCCAAAACAAGCCGAGGTTGCTGGAATTTACAACAACTGTGGGCAGTAGCCTATCTCGTGTTTGGGTCTATATTTTTCATTCTATGCAGTATTTAGATAAAGAATCAATATAAAACTTGAACCAGACACACGCATCTCTTGTTCCAGATCAGTTTGAAGCCATTTAAGCATCATTGGGTGAGCGAAAGCTCAACGCAAGAGCTCTCACAGTTGGTGGAAATTCCCTTTTTCCCCTTAACATTCACATGTTAACATCATTATATGCATTCCATAGCTGTAACATTAGTCATACTAAACAAGATTGTAAGTTTGGCAAAGAAATACGTTTGGGATCTTCCCAAAACTCATTGTTTAAGCTCACATTTATGCTAGTTCATTTTTATCAATTTCAATGCATTTTTAGACCCTTGTTAATTATTCCCCTTCCCATTATCTTATTCTTTTGATCATATGATTTATGGGAAGGCGCCAAATATCGCATTGGATCCACTTTCTAAAGGGCTGTGGCACTCCAAACTTCGTCGCTTATGTCTCCCTTTCTTCCCCGCAGGATCCTTGCCTTCGAGTTCTCACACGTGGCCCAACTTCGCTGCAAAAGTCCCCCCCTCATGGTGATAGCGTAGTGCTCGAGCGTTGTGCAAGGGCGGGGAAAGATTGGAAAAGGAAAGGAAAAGCGGGTGACAAAGGATGTGGGGCACTACTTAAAGACACGGGGGTAAATGAGCGATGGTGGGAGTTAGTGAGGCCCACTGTAGCTGATGTCGTGATAGGTGGGGAAAGAAACTGTAGAAGGCATCAGCCGTATGGCATGTCTCTGACAAAAGCGGTGCGACGCTGACCTTGTCATCCATCGTTCAACGCTAAATGCGCGTGGCGATACTCCCGTTGGCGCGCGGCGTTACCGTCCCATGCATGGCACTAAGCCTTCCACCGTGTCGCTCCAGACGACGATACCCCTCTCAACAATAGTCCAGGCAGCATTACTCCACACAGTGTTACCTCACTTCTTCTTCTCACGTCATTTCCCAAATGGCATTGCCTTCAGCTGCACAACACTACTCTTCACATGCACAACGTTTCGATCGCAGCAACATCTTGTCTTTTGTGCGGTGTTAGCCTCTTCTTCACGTGGCAATATACTACCCTCCGCATAGGGATAACCTTCTTCCCACATAACGATAGTCTTTTTTTTCTCTCTCCTCTTTGTCGTGTCCTTAACCATTGCATGTGGCGCTAGGTTTCTCTTTCCGCGGCAATGCTTCCTCTTGCACGAGTGGTGTCTCCTTTGCCATACAGCCTACGCTCACCCTTCGTCCTCTCTGTCAAGCATGCTTCTTCTTCTTCCCGTGGCTTCCTCCTCTCCACTTTTGCTAGCTATCAGGCTCTAATGACTCGTGGCCCTTACACTGCCAGTAACAGGGTGCACATGAAAGGAAGTTGTTTTAGAGCCACCGATGCATCTGACATCAACAGGCTTGCCTTTGATGCTGGTAGAAAGGGAACAAGGGGTTTGAGTAACCTTTCTCAAGTTTCCCTTAGCTTGGGTAGGGTAATAGTGCTAGCAGAGCGACTCAAGGAACGTATGGGAGAAGCGGATTTGACCGTCTTGCTTCCCATAGGTGAAATTGACAATATGGGGATGATGAAATCCCAAATTTGGAAGGAGGAGGAGTGATTGAACTCCATTGTAATTTTAGATAGAGAAAGAAATGAGATGTTTCTTTGAGAATAGTTCATACCAACTATATGGTGGTGTATCCCTAGTGGAGTTTCTAGTTGGTCGGGACATGGTTTTCGGGGGCATGGTGAAAAACCCTCTCTCGAATAACCGCAAAGGGCCCACGCACTTTAGTGAGTACATGTGCTCTTTTTAGTGTAGATAGGAACCAACAATGAGAGAGATTTTATCGACAAGGATGCGTTCAAGCGCCTACCTCGTTGTTTGGGGTTAGGGTCTTAGAATAATTACGAAGCCCTTCGGTAATCTAGCACATGGTTTGGATGCGGACCCTCCTCGAACTCAACACATCATCTCGGTTCTTTATCTCAAAATTGCTATGTGAATTCAAATAAAATAAAAAAATAGTCCTCTTTAAACGCGTAACTCAGTGGGTGGTTGGTAAAGAGACAATCAAGAAAGAAGGGTGATGAAAGCTCTTTATCACTCGAGTGTTACAAGACTAGGTGATTAGAACAGTCAAAGAGTCAGAACTATATAAAATGCTAACTCAGGAGGACCCCACCCGAGTGAGCAAGGGCAAGAGCATCTATATCTCTTGCAACTCAACGCGACTGTATGGAGTGGAGGTTAGAGCAGCATGATCGGACTTGGTTCTCGATAGTTCGGGATGAGAACCCTCTCTCGAACAAACGTGGGGTTGCTCGCGCGGGTAGATGAGGGTGCACACCCGTTAGGGATGCGCGTGATCGTACAGGGCTCCTGTGGGCAGATAGGCACCAACGATGAGAGAGATTTTTTTTACGATGGGAGTGCTTTGGGACGCTAACCTAGCCGCTTGGGGTTTGGGGGACATGTTCGGGCTGTCGGCCCTCTTAAAACAATTTACGAAGCCCTCCGGCTATGCACCAACACAGTTTGGACAAAGACTCTCATCTGGCTTGCAACCTCTCTAGTCTCTCTCTCTCTCTCTCTATTAATTGAGATTGGTATGGGATCCGACTGTCACTCCTTATTACTATGACCTCAAGGGAGGTGCTGGGTGGCCGATAGAGGGGTGTGAGAGAACCCAAGGGTTGGTGCCTGTGGGTTCACTCATGTCCACGTGACTATTGATGATGCAAGTAGTTACGTGGGGCGAACGATATGTCTCGTAAAGAGAGAGAGAGAGAGAGAGAGAGAGAGAGAGAGAGTGAGAGAGAGAGAGAGAAGGGTAAGGGCATGACCCGATTTAGAAGAGAGAAGAAGTAGTTCATGCACTTACAGATATTTTTGTTTCTCAAAGTTTTCTCTCTCCTCTCAGCTGAACTAAGGACTCAGAAGCTAATGACAATCATAATGCCCCTATTTTATAATGGGTAAATACCCTACCCAAAGGATTTTTCCAGCCTCGTTTACAAGTGACTTAAGCTTTCTTATATAGAGGATCCACCAAACAGGGGTGAATGCCAAAAAACAAAGCTTAATTGCAATTTAAGAAATTGGGAATAAATCCAAAAATTAGGCGTAATGACCAAAATGTCCCTGAGATCTATTCAACTAATGACGAATCCATCACTGTATGCAGGTTGTTTTGCCATGGCCAGATCTTGAAAGCTTTTACTGCAACTTGCGGCAATGGTTCAGATGATTCGTCGGCATGTCTTCAATGTCTTTGCGACCCTAAGCATTTTGATGCCTTTTAGTCGTGTTGTGGTGGCCTTTTCCCACGAGGTGGAAGTCTGCCAGATTCGTTAACTTTGTTCGCCAATGCACTTCGACCTATGATGTCCTGGCTCCTGACTCTACCTGGAAATGAGAGAGGAGACAGTCGTAGTCATTTTGCACCAAGTTTGAACTGATTTGGTCTTAGTTTGCATTTTTTCCTTATTTGGGACGTCGTCGGAAAGAGGGATTCTAGCAATCGAGCAGATTTACTTCTTCTGTGACCTGGGGACTTGCATTCATCAGACTTTGGAGTAAATGCAAGAGGTTTATCAGATTGTAGCTCTTCGTGAGGTGGTTGTATTGAACTCGTCCCCGCGGTAATCTGATGCTTCCATGTTGAGTTGTGCTTCACTGGATTCGAGGCTTCTTCTTCTTCTTGAACCCTAGTTTCTCTGGTTTTGCAGGCACCTTCTTTTCGGGAGAAGTTTTACTCTAGGTCGCGCCACAGTGGGTACCTTAGGTCAAAATGACGAGGCTGGCGTGATCAAGAACATACCTAAATCTGGGTCCTTCCTGGTTTCAGTGGAAGGTACCATGGGTTCTTGAGGCTACTCTCGAAAGATGATGTCGCAGTCTCCATGTTTGGGGACTGGTTTGGTGAAGCCGCACCGTGCTAGTGTGAAACCTGCCTGTTGCAAGGCCGCATGGGCGTAGACTCCTTTCGGATGGTTCGATTGAGCCCAAATTTGATCCTTAGGGGTTTTTCGACATTCGGAATGTGATGCAGGTGGTTTGGAATAATTTTAAAGCTATTAGCATAGGGCTACAGTTGTAAGGCTCTTCCTTGATGCGATGGCACCATACCCAGGTCATAAGTTTTCAGGCTTTATTTTACAACACAACTTCGACCTGCCGATATCTTGTGTGCCCGCAAGATCAAGCTGTTGCTGGCTCTCTCTTTGTTCTCTTGGGAGATGTAAGTACGTCAAAAATGATGGACAACAACTTGGCTCGATGGATGTTGCGCTTCGAGAGAAGCGAGAAGTGTAACATTCGAAATGAAAAATTTATCGTCGAAGTTCATCGGTGAATCCTTACTATGACATTTTTATTTCCTCTCAACAAATATTTTTTTCTTTATTACAATCATCGGTGTTGTCCTTGAGGGGTAGACTTTACTGAGCTTTTCCCTTGATCGGGGGGTGACCAAAGTGGCTTTTAGCGGACCGGTGCCATGTTGAGGGGCTTTCTCCGGGTTCTGCCAGAATTCATTTTTTAGGAGAACGCACTGATGGACTGCCTTGAGTAGGCTTACGACTTCATACCAATGAGAACTTCTGATGGTCTAGCTAGTGAGTGCCTTTTTTGTGGGCTTTATCCCAACCTAGCCGGTTAAAATAAAGATCCAGTGGGTGCCTTTTTTGTGGGCTTTATCCCTGCCTGGCTAAAAAGATTTGGTGCTTCAGGTGGTGGGTGCCTTTTTTGTTGTCTTTATCTCTGACTGATGGAAGCTCCTGATGGTGAATTTGTTTTGACAAGCAGAGTACCTTTTTGGTTCCCATCCTATATGAGTCCTGTCGGGAGCTTTTTGTGTGGCCCGCATCGAAGAGTTTCGACTTGATAGGGAGGATTATTGAGGTGGTTTCTTTGTTGATGAGACTTCACCTTGCACTGGGGCTGGAATTTTATTTATGGCACAGGGGCCGGTATTTTCTTTTTGATGGCACAGGGGCTGGAATATTTTATGGCATAAGGGTCGGAGTTTTTGATTGGGGGCTGGCTGGTTCAAGCACCCTTGGCATGTTTTCACTCGAACCAAGTGGGAGTGGCACCACATGAGTGGTTTTCACCAAGTCTTTTTGTTGAGGCAATTTTACCCGTGACTTCGAGGTCACGTCTGCCCTTTTGATTTGCATTTTTACTCATGGTGCCCTTGCGGGTTTTCACCATGCCCGGTCTTCTTCCTTTCAGGACTCTTTTACTCATGGCTTCGTGGCCATGCCCGCCTGTCATTTTTACTCACGACGCCCTTGTGGGTTTTGTCGTGCCCATTTTGTTTTTATTTTTTGAGTGATTTTGCCCATATCCTTGGTGGCTATGTCTTCTTGTACCTCACTTTTTTTTACTGGAAATGGTTGCCATTGCGCCCGACTTCTCTTTTCCTCTTTTTTTGTGAGGGGCTCACTAGAATAGTGACCACTGTAGATGTGGCATGAGGGTGCGACTGAGTTGCCAGTCGATGTGACTGAGGCGAGGTACGGTGTTGCCCCAAAGGGTGAGATTTTGTGACCCTGACGGGTTGTATCCACACAGGGTAAGGTGTTAGTGCCTGCGGGGGCAGCTTGTCGCCATGGCAATATGTGCCCACGCAAGGTAGAGTGTTGGTGCCCGCGGGGGGTTGGGGTTTTGATGCCCACAGGGGGTGACGTGTTTTTGCGAATACGACGAACAGTTGGAGAAGCGTCTGCAACTCGACATGAGGGTAAAGAGAGTGTGACACTTGGAAGACAAGGCGACTGAAGAGATCCGGCGTGCGATCTGTCGATGATGATTTATTGGTAGCGAAGTGATGAAATATTTGACTGTGATGCGTCGATAATGCCGCTTGGGAGGCAAAGCATCAAACAGTTTAAATGGCCGTAGGATAAGGTGTCATTGTGATGACATGTGTCCACATGGTTGGACGGCATGCCACTCAGGAAGTGTTGAGCTTTGACTCGTTGTTCGGGAAGCAGCGAGCTTTGATGATGGGCCTATGCTTACTATAAAAAGAGCGTAGGCCAGAGAGCAATTGGGCAGCTCTTCTCCTTGTCCTTGTAAAGTTCCTTTCTTGGCAACTTCTGTTGGTGGGTGGCTTACGGAGACTTTTCTTTCTTCTATGTTTTGCTGGGAGGCCAAGGCCTATGTTAGGACCGGCTGTCAGGACCCAGCTTTTGGGGCACGTCCGAGTGTTAAGCATCTGGGTGTAGGCGTTCAACCCAGTAGAAGGTGGCAGTGGATCCGTGTTGGATGGCGGGCACGTGGCTTCAGGACCCTTCTGTTTGTACAGAATCCATGGCTTGAGGCACATGGCCATGTATAAGGGCCCGAATGAACCTTTGCTATGGGCATTACACTCAAACCTTCAGCATGTGTTCGTTCTTTTAACTGACTCCTGGTTCTTCACCTTGGCTCCATTGTGAGAAGCATGGAGCAGTTTCCTTTTTGGCATTTCGAGCTCCGTTTGGAGCAAAATATGTTGCCCTTTGGAAGAGGGCAGACACAAATATCATGAGGAAATAGAGGCTCTCCATGGGGAGCAGCACCCGAGGAAGAAGACATATTTAAGAACCAACTGGTTTTGTAGGGAATTACAGATTTGATGTAAACATAATCTTGTATCCCTTTTGGGTTCTTGAAATAAAATCTTCTCCTTGGCTTGTATTTTTGCTCCCGCTTAGTGGTTTGTTGCCTTTTTCTTTTGCTTCAACCCTCATGCTTAATTTTTTTAGAATAAAGACTCATGTAGCATGGGTCCTTCTGTGGAGCAGTTTATTGTCGTGCGGCCAGGCCATGTACTATAGTTTTAGGTCGTATAACTTGGACTGTTGCGCGAAGCAGTTTAACATCGTGCAGCCAAGACATGCGTTATAGTTTTAGGTCGTATAACTTGGACCATTGTGTGAAGTAGTTTAACCTCGTGTGGCCAGAACATGCACTATAGTTTTAGGTCGTATAACTTGGACCATTGCGCAAAGCAGCTTAACGTCATTCGGCTAGAACATGCACCATAGTTTTAGGTCGTATAACTTGGACCATTGCTTAGGGATAATATTTCTTTAAGTACCTTCCATTGATTGGGGGCATAACTTCTTCTCCTTCAGCATTAACGAGCACATAGGCCCCGTTGGGAAAGACTCTCTTTACCACAAATGGGCCTTCCCATTTTGGTTCAAAATTTCCTTTTGTCCGACCATGGGTGGCGATAGGTCTCCTCACTGCCAAGACTAGTCGCCTGTTGTGAACATTCTTATCTTAGTGGATTTATCGAAGGTTCTTTGCTTGTGAATTTTGATGATCTCAAGGCTCTATTGTGATTGGAATCTCTTTTCATCGAGTACGTTTAGCTCTTAGCAGTGAAGCGCAACCCGTTCTTCGTCTATCATCATGTAGTGGAGGGCCACCCTAAGGGAAGGCAATTGAATCTCCAGTGGTAATACAACCTTGCCCTCGTACACCAGCGAGTATGAGGTCGATTGTGTAGGACCGCGGGACGTGATGCGGTAAACCCAAAGGATTTCTAAAAGCTTCTCATGCTAATTCTTTTGTTGCTAGAAACAGATTTCCTCAAGGCATCACAGTCTTGTTGAATGCCTCGGCGAGGCCATTGGCTCTTGGGTGATACATGGTCGAGTATTTCTACGTGAACCTGAATATCTCGGCCAGCCTATCAATTTGGCTGCTTCAGAACTAAGGCTTGTTATCAAAGATGATTCAATCGAGAACGTCAAATCGGTATATGATATGGTAATGCCAAAAGTCAGCCACCGCAGTTTCAGGGACCTTTCTGAGAGGGATCATCTCGGCCCATTTGGAAAAATAATTTGTTGCAGTGAGTATGAACGTGTGCCCTGAGGAAGAAGCCGGGTCGATGGGACCTACAATATCCATGCCCCATTGCGCAAAGGGCTAAGATGCCACAGTTGGGTGGAGGGGTTCCAGTGGTTGGTTAATGAAGTTTGCATGAATTTGACAAACTAAGCAGGTTTCCGCCAATGTGATTGAATCGACGTTCATTGTGGGCTAATAATACCCTATCTGGATGATTCTATTGTAAAGTTTAGGACCTGATTAGGGTATCCTACACACCCCATAATGGACTTCTTTGATGACTCGTTTGGCTTCTTCTTGATTGATGCGCTTGAGAAGCGTATTATTATAGGATGTATGAAATAGAGCATCATCCTGGCATATGTATCGTGTGGCGGATCTTCGGATTCTATTCCATTCCACAGGATGCTCAGGCAATTGACTATGCTGCAGATACGCTTTGATGAGAGCATTCCAATCCCTCACCTATTCTATTTATGCGCACACGTGTTTTGGAGTCTTTGAATTCTCCTTGTCCTCCCCTTCGTCGATCGCGTGGGGTTTTGGCAGGGTAAACGAGCCTTGTGTGCCAGTGTGACCCACCGCAATTGAGATAAGGGGGTGTTGTTCGGGCAACCGCCTTTCTTGACGCTCCGCCTCAGGTCCTTCGATGAATTCGATGCATCTCTATTCCACGACCCATATTGGCATGGGTTCTCTAGATGCTATTTGAATTGTCACCCCCAATTTGATGAGCGCATCCGCTTGTGTGTTGAGCCTTTGGGGTATATGCTTCAAGACTACTCCCCTAAGTTTGGTGATCAGCGACTTGGAAATATTGAAATAGACTTGAGGTTCTCTTCCTTACGTTGTACATCCCTTTGAGTTGCCTAATTACCAACTCTGAGTCGTCGTAGATGTTTAAGCACATCACATCCAAGTGAGAGGCGATCTTTAGGCTTATGATAAGCGCTCAGTATTCCGCCTCATTATGCGACCCCACCCCTGGGAGGGAAAAGGATAAAGGAACGAGACTGTTTAGAGGGGTACAAAACACTACTCTTGCACCTCCTTTTTCAGACTAGAACACCCAATGTTGGTGGGGTCCTGGTTTCCCTCCAAGTGAGGAGGCAAAAACCCTCTCTCGCACAACCACAGAGGTCCGACACATGGTGCACATGTGGGCCCTCCTGCTGTGGATAGGAGGCCGACGGTGAGATAGATTTTTGCTATTGGAGCGCGGATGGCCCTCTTACAGCAATTACGACGCCCTCCGGCTGCTTGTCAGCATAGTTTGGATGGGAGCCCTCTCCAAGCTTACAACCTCTCTCCTCTCACTTTCTCTATGCTATTGGGATGGGATCCAAATGACCCTCCTCCTTGGTCGCCCTCCCAGAGGGATTTGCTAGCCGTTAAAGGGGGGGCATGGGGAAACCCGAGGGTTGAGACTCGTGGGTTTGCTTACGTTCATAGGCTTGTGGATGGACGCAGGCTGCCGCACAAGTGGGGTCTCATGTGTGAAGGTGAGAGTGAGAGAGAGAGGAAGAACGACTCAACTTAGGAGAAGTGGGGGGTGACCTGCGCGACCGTGGTGCCCACAGGACCGCGCACTCAAGCGACTTAATTGGGGTTCTCAGTCACGCCATAGTGTGTGGCATAGGTCCAACTGACGGGGCTGAAGTGATCTAAAACATGTCAACGTTTTAGCTCCATCTGGCTTCAGAGGAAGGCGTAGTGGGTTGGTGAAGTTACTGCTGAAAAAGATTGTCTCAGTCCTCATTTCCAGGACTGGTTTGGGGAAGCTGCACCACGCTATGTTCAAACCAATGAGTTGCAAGGCAGCATGAGCATAGACCCCTTTAGGGAGGTCCGATTGAGGCTAAATTTGATCCTCAGGGGTTTTTTGATGTTATGAGCATAATGGCGGTGGTCTGGTGCCCTATTGCAGTCGTTATAGGTCTATAGTGGAGAGTCCTTTCTTGGTGCGAGGGCACCATACCTAGGTCACTAGGTTGAAGGATTTATTTTGGGCACAATCTTTGTCTGCAGGTGTTTCATGAACCTATGAGACCAAACTGTCATCGGCTCTCTCCTTATTCACATGGGCTTATGAAAGTACGTCAAAAATGATGTACAACAACTTGCCTCGAAGGATGTTGCGCTTTGAGAGAAGCGAATGGTTAGGTCCCTTGATCTCGCCCTTCTAATCCCTGGAGGATCGAGCAGCATGTGTCTCGAGTTTTGGGAAAGACCTAGGGCGTTTGTGAGATCGCTCTCTCAGGAACCTCGTTAGAAAATGGGGGCAGGTGTTACCAACCTGTGAGAGAGAAATTTAAAGGTGGGTTCAAGACTTACTTGGACTCACTCACATGAGTGCCCTCTTAGATCATGAAGAACGCCCCTCAGTAATGAAACTGGTTCGGAATCGCCTCCCTTGGTTCATATTCTTCTTATTTTCTGCTTTCCTACAGTCACATACATATATGGCGAAGGTTATGGGACAGGTGGGTCAGACCTCACCTTTTTCCTATTTGATGATCATAAGCAAGCATGCGTATTCAAAAAGAAGAAAGATGGGGGGAGATAAGAATTCGACCAAGCGAGAAGATCAGAGCAGTGACTAGGCTGATGGATAACTGGCATAACGTGGTAGCAAAACGGGCTCAGTAATTGAGATCAGCTAATGGGATTGCCATTAGATGCTATTGCTAATATCGACTAGTTGAGCACGACGGTCGGCCTGTCATTGCAGTAAAGTGGGCCAAGCGAACTTGACGCAACAACATTACTACCAAGTGACAGGACTGCCATGAGATGCTAACCTCAATCCCTCTTGGTGGAATGATAGAGTAGCAGAGGAATGGTTAAAGGGAAGAAGGGAATGGACGGAAGGAGAGAGAAGAAGGAAGGGAGAAGGGAGAAGAAGGAAGAGGAGATGTAGTCGGTTCTAGACATTGGTGACTGTTTCAGGAGATGGGAGAGAGAGGAAGCAGTTGGTGCTAGGCTTCACCGACTGTGTCACATGAGAAGAGAGGAAGAGAAACAACTGACGCTAAGTCTCACCTACTAACAAAAGAAGAGAGGGAAAACCAGCCGACGCTAGGTCTCGCCAACTGACAGAAGAGGAGAGAGAAGACTAACGGTGAAAAATCTCCCGACTGATAGCAGAAGAAGGAGAAGACCAACCGGCACTAGGTCTCGCTGACTGACAGAAGAAGAGAGAGAAGACCAACTGGCGCCAAGTCTCTCCAACTGATAGAATAAGAGAGAGAAGCCAATCGATACTAGGCCTCGTCCACTGACTAATAGAAGAAGAGAGAGAAGGCCAACCTGTGTTAGGCCTCAACGATTGATAGAAGAAGGGAGAAAAGGCCAACCGACACCAAGTCTCATCGACTGATAGGAGAAGAGAGAGAAGGCCGACCAACTCTAGGTCTAACCAACCGATAAAAATCGAGAGAGAAGAGCAACCAGCGCTAGGTCTCGCTGACTGGTAGAAGAAGGGAGAGAAGATCAACAAGTTCTAAGCCTCACTGACTGATAGAAGAAGACAGAGAAGGCCAACGGGAGGTACGCCTCACTGATTGATAAAAGAAGAGAGAGAAGACCAATCGGTGCTAGGTCTTGTCGATTGGTAGAAGAAGAGAGAGAAGACCAACTGACGTTAGGGCTCACCGACTAATAGAAGAAGAGAGAGAAGGCCAATAGACGCTAGCCCTTGCCAGTTGATAGAAAGAGATAGAAAAGACCAACCGGTGTTAGGTCTTGCCAGTTGACAGAAGAAGATTGAGACGAGAAGAGAAGATGAGAGAGAAAGAGTTAGAGAAGGAAAGAGGAGAGAGAAAGAGATAAAGAGAGAACGAGAGAGAGAATGAGAGAGAGAAGATAGAGAAAGAAGAGATAGAAAGAGATAGAAGAGAAAGAGAGAGAGAAGAGAAAGAAAGAGAGAAGAGAGAGAAAGTTGCCTGCTCGAAGGGTACCGACCCTTTTCTTCTCTCTCCTCTCTCTCTCTCCAAGACGTACTCACAGGCTCAAGCAAGGAATCAAAATTTTATTGAATCCTCAAAGGATGAATCAAGCATCTAGAGTCCTTTTTACAATGAGGCAGTGCCTGTTTATATAGATTTATGCTCAAACATGGGTGGATTGATCAAAATTAGACATAATTGCTGAGATCACAGATGGAAATGGTGGCCTAATGAAGGATGACTGGCAGAAGTGGACCTCGCTGTGGTTTTAAAGGGGGTAAGCGTACTCTCTAGGAGAAAGATGAGTCTCTATAATAAGTAACCCGATTCCCTGGGGTAGCTTAATGTGAAGCTACCCACTGGGGATTGGGGAAGTAAGAATGACCCCAACTTCACTGGGGATGATGGGCCGCAATATGGGTGTGGCTCCTAGTGGGGGATGAGAGACCGCTCCTGACTCCATTGGGGAAGTCACAATTTAGGTGCAATGACCTGGGTGCAAATCCACTACGGATGACATATTTTGGCTTGGGTAGAACTCCACTAGGGATAGTGGTAGGGCATACACTGCTTGAAATACGGCCGACGCCATGTGTAGCACTGATGGTTTATTACGAATATTCATCTGACGCTGTTCAGCTGGAGTTGGGAATGAGTCGTGGTATTATCTAAAGACAATCGATGTTAAGTTAACCGACGTTGGGGTCGTTTTTGAGACATACTCGACGCTACGTCAATCGACGCTAAGGTTGTATTTGGAAACAGACCCGGCTTGCTAGGGTTGTTTAGAAATTCACCCGGCACTGCATCAACTGGCGCTAAGGTTGTTTGGAAATTCATCCAGTGCTGCATCAACCGATGCCGGGATGGACGATGAGAGTTACCTAGGGCCTTGGGCCAAGCCCGGCCTTGCTCATTTTCGCTTGGCCTCCCTTGGACGCATTGGAGTTCTGAGTGTGTGAAGGGCTTTTGAGGGCAGTGTAGTCCATATAAGGGGTAAAACCCCATTTCCCTTATTTTTTATGAAGGGTAAAAAACACTTAAACACAAGTTTTCTTTAACCGTGAGGAGAGAGCGCACGATTGAATTTTCCAGCGAGTAGTGGGACGTCCGCAACAGTCTCTGCAGGGAAGGTTCTTCGGCAGGCAGCAAGATTCCATTAAGGGTTTTGCAGAGAAGACCTTAGGCATGCGGACGTTGCCCAAAATTTGGTGAACTTGCAGAGAGAGTAGCAAGGAAAGGAGAGTCCTCCAGGAAGTTTTCTACAAAAGGGAAGGAATTGCAGCTGCCGTTTTCCTTTCGGATAGAAAAGGCAAGAAACACAGTAGTGAATATTTTCGCGCATCTTAGGAATATTCAAGGGATTTTTAAGGGGTTTCCCCATGGTTGCGGTAGCTTTCCGACACTGTTCGTGGCGTTTAGACAAGTCTCTAGGCACTTTCAAGAGTTTTGCCGAGGTTATCTGTTCTAGACACTTAGTGGTGTCATAGAGGTTTCCCGGCAAGTTTCTGATGAAGTCGAGGCCAAAAAGTTAGGCGGGAAGGTTTTCTTGTGAGTTTCTGGCCATGTGGGAGCAATTCCGACAAAAGACGAATGGTCATAGGAGGTGGACCGTTGTGGAGGTGAATCGTCGTAAGGGAGGCATACGGTTGCGGAAAATGAACCGTTGTCCTTGGAAAGTGTACGGTTATCAGTTGCTCATGTGTGAGGCAGTGCCGAACGACGTGACGATGTTGTCAGTCGACGTAACTAAATTCTAGGTGTCACAACTAGGATTCGTGGCACGTGTGAGGTATTTGCTCTCAGCTAGTGCTGGCCTTCGAAAAACTCAACTGGCGTTGGGGTTTTGACACTCTGAACTGACGCTGAGTGCTGAAAGACTCAATTGACGCTAGTTGTTCATGCTCAACTGTTGCTGGGCATTGAAAAGCTCAACCGGTGCTGAGTGTTTGACAGACTCACCCAGCGATAGTCATTAACATGTAACTGGTGCTCGGCATTGAGGAGCTCACCTAACGCTGAGTGTTTGACAAACTCACCCGACGATAATCATTAAGATGCAACTGATGCTAAGCATTGAGGAGCTCACCCGGCGCTAAGTGTTTGAGAGGCTCAACAGGTGCTGAGTGTTGAACAAACTCAATCGGCATTGTTCCAGTGCCTTAGCAACTTTTTAGGAGTGAACCATTAAGTCCTTTGTAATGGCTAGTTCTTCTTACCAAATACCTAATGTGAAGATGCTCCCAGGGGATGGAGAAATCGGCACCCGTGATTTGACGGGTGAATGTTTTTCAAGGGGTGAACCCATTTAGCCTACCCAGCCAGTGTGTGCGAAGGGCAATGATGACAATGTCTGTATTGAATAAGGGATAACACTTCTTCATTGTATGCACCGAAACATAGCTTCCGGGGAGAACTTGCCCACCTTGGGGAAGTGAATGGTCAAGGCGAAGGGATTACTTAGGTGGTCGGCAAAAGGCCTCCGAATTCAAGGAGAGCATCAATATCTGAAGGGATACACTTCTTGGACTGCCAAGGTATATGGAAGCACTCTTGAGGGTGCTTCGCTATTAGTAGTGGTCCAGTATTCAGGCAACTACTGCAACTGTTGCTCCAATACAGTAAAGGTATTGCTGGAGATGTGAATCCATGTAACCAATACTTGCATTCTTGGTCATGGTGAAGCGGGAATCTATTTACTAGACCTTTACTTCATTGGAGGTCTCCTGATGATCAGGGCTATGTATGACGATTTTGTGCCTTCAAGCTCAGTCATCTTTGGTGGTGTTAACATGGGGGGTGAAGAGCCGTCGGTCAGTCTTCCAAAGATCGTTTAGGCCTATCAGTCAATTGTAAAGGTAACCTTTACAAAATGGGTGAAATTCTTTTTGTGGGGATTATTTTGAGGGCAGTCAGCATACTTGGAAAAGAAAAGGGAAGGCAGTTGCAAAAGAAACACCTACTTGGCGATGACCGTGTCTTCTTGGCCACCTACTTGGCCTTATTCTTGTGCAAATTCATGTTCCCCGGCTTGGGGGATGACATTCGTCTAGGGGGACTATACATGGCATGCGACATGGCTAGAGGGCTTGAGTATGCCCTTACTCAGCCAATCCTGTGCAACATATACCATGGCTCGGGGGCCATCTCCCTTGGAAACACCTATAAGGGTAAAGAGGGAGGGAACTACATCGTTAGAGGAGAAGCTTTTCTTGGAGATTTTAAAATTTCGTTCCCTGTACATTATGTGTAGGGGTGGTTAGGGGCTTATTTCCCTGACACCTATGTCAAGCATCAGTGTTCAAGAAATAAATTGTGGCCCTTCCTGAAGAAGATTGCGAACCAGCGGGCCATCTTCCATAGCCCAAGGGACGCTGGGGTCTGTTTGGGAATGATTATTTGAACATGAGGAGAGTCCCTTTTCTTATCGGGAGCTTCACTGATTGTGCTTTCGTTGATTAATTGGGGATGGAACTGAATGGTGGCCCAACAATGATTAAGGAACTCATGTTCACTCTGAGCATCAGAGGGGAAAATTTACCTTATCGGACTCCACACAGTGCCTGGCTAGAGGGGTATTTCCCCCATCGCTTTGCCTGTCAATACGGGCTTGACCAAGGCTGCCCCTTCTAGGTATTCTTCGAGAAGTGCCGGAGTAAGGTGTATAAGGGGAGGACAGAAGAGTTTGGAACTTTTCGAGAGTGTTGGCTACCAGAGAATATAAGGACCTCTTGGTCTATGTGTCTTGTAATGACAGAGACCAGCAAGTATGTGCTACCTCACTTTGGTAAGAGAGTTCGAACCACCAAGGCATATGTGAACTGGTGGAGAATCACCAGTAAGGGCTATTGTGAGTAGGATCACCCTTGGAAAGGATTGAATGGTAATTAGCGTCAGGACACCCGAAAAAGGAGGCTGGCGGATGCTCCTGCTCTCGACACGGTGTTCGCCTTGGATTATCCCTCTAACTGGCAGGCTTTGGGGCTTCCACATGAGATAACTACTGATGAGGCCATGCCAGAGTTCCTTGCAATGAAGACGGTGACTGGGAGTGTCTTCGACAATCTTAGCTCGATCTTCGAATGGGATGAGGGGCGACAAGTCCCTGGTTATGAGAAGCATCCACCACAAGACTTGAACGTCCTAATCTAGAGCGATCCTCACAGAAAATTGGCTGGAAGGCCTTCTCAGGGAGGTGGATCTGTGGTAGCAGCTCCTATTTCAGAAGGGGGAAAGAAATGAAAGCTCCCGACTACTGCAAACACCCTTGTAGAGTCTTCTGCTACAGGGCGTATTCGGAGGCAGAAGAGCGACAAGCTTCATGTGATGTCAGAAATAGGAGGTAGGCCCTTCTCTTTTGATCTTTTAAGAATTCTTCTAGTATCACCCTTTGTGCTTTCTGGACCATCTTCTGATTCTGCTAAAATTTTTTCTTTTTCTTTAGAAACTGATGCAGATGAATTTGACAGCTCTGAGCTTATTGACGTTGCTTCTGATCAGGAGGGGACTCCGGATCATAGGGAGACACCCTTAAGTCTAAGGGTAGTTCCTGAGTCTGAGGCGGCTCGGGTGGAGATTGAAGAGGATAAAATCCCTCAAGCGACTGCTCTAGATAGGGGCTCTAACGACGATGTGGCCTCCATGCATGAGGAGTTTAGTGCCTCGACCGAGGCAGAGGCTATGGCTAGAGGTGAAGAGCCTGAAGTTGATGACGTGCCCGAGCACTGAGTGGTTGCTACTCTAATGGTTTTGAGTCATGAAGATGGGGGGACTGAGCTCTTTGTGGCCTAGGTTCTAGCCATTGAAGACAAGGGCAAAATGGAGGAAGCCATTGCCATAGATGAGTTGGCTGAGGAACACCAAAGAGAAGAGGCAATTCCTAAACTTGGTGAAGCTGAGGTGACAGTTTAGGAGGGTGAAGAGCAAGGTGAACAGGTTCCTCTACAGCCTGTTGGGACAACATAAGAGGTCCCCATAAAAGAGGGTCAAGATGGCGAGGTTGACATCAAAGAGCCCATGCAAATTGAGGTCGGGCCGCCTTTAAGCCTGAAGGTCATGAAGCTCTAGGCTTTACCCTTGTTTTAGAGGAGCCAGTGGCTCAGATGGCTATCACTTCAACAAGCCCGATCTTTGAGGTTGAGGTGTCTTTCGTAGTGGTGGCCTCAGTAGCACCATCCCGACCTATTTTTGGTGGTGTTTTTTAACATGATTGAAGGCATGTTTAGAGTAGGCCTTCAGGGCTTGAGGGAGCTGCCTTTCGACGAGCTAGGAGAAGATTTGGCTAGGCTGAGGGAGTTCGTCATGAATTCTGTGGTCGGAACGGTGCCAAAGGTGCTTTCCCATTTTGTTGAAACTCTAAACGAGTTGAACTAACGGTTGGGAGTGCTACATCTTGAGGAAGAAACCAGAAGGGTAGCCTCTTTGGAAGAGTTGATCTTGCACAGTCGCGAGAAGATAGATGCTTGTATTGACAAGAAAGCCTCGATAGCTGGCCGCCAGCAGGACCTCAAGAAAGAGGCACAAGGAAGCTTCAAGAGAATGATCGAAGTCATGGAGGCAATGCAAATACTGAAAGAAGAATTCACAGGCTTCGAGATGGAGATGGCTCAAAGGAAGTCCATGGAGGCCTCTTTGGTTGTAGTTTTGTCCAAAGTTGATAGCACAATTGAGTCAGAAACTGTGGTGTTGACAGAGGCAACTCAAACAGTGGCGGAGCTGAAGGCACATGTTCAAGGCACCAAGACTTCTCCTGAAGCGCGCAGTGCAAAGATCAATAAGATGACTGATCGTTTCTAAGCATGTCATTCCCCCTTTTTTCAGTACTTGTAAAAGTTTTGACTAATGAATAAAGAGCTTCTCTTTTTGATTGACTTTACTACATGATTTCATTCTCTCTTTACTTTTGTTGCGCTTCATGTGATTCTTTTGAATGCCTCTCGATACTTTCATTATCCGGAGAGACTAATACCCTAGGACTTGTCTAGCCCCATGGGGGTTGTCGCCGCTTGGATAGCTTCAAAATAGGGAGTCGTTGCTTTTTGTCCTTTCAATGTCTGATTGGCCAAAGGCTCATACTTCATCTTCCTCATGATTTAGTGAGCCTGGTTGTTATAGACAGTCTAATCGGGAGGGGCCTTAGCCTCTATTGGTGAGTCTGCTAGAGGATCCTACCCTTGAGGGGGATGAAGTTTCCCTTCACCGAACTTCTCTCCTTAGAGGTCGGGGAAAAGTAAAAAAAATTGACTGGATAACCGTCTGAGGAACATCCTTTATACTTATAGCAAGCAGTTGTCGCACTGCTTCATCTTTCGAGAGTGTAATGGCGATATGCAAGACTTTCTGATGGTTCGATGTATAGGTGATCCTTGGAGCCAAGAATTCTACCCCCATGGCTTGCTCGATCTGAGAAATGACTTCTAGTTCATTTTTTAGCGAAGGTGGCTCAGAACTGGGGGCAGAAGGTGAAGACTCTTTTTCAAATAAAGAGGGAGTTTCTTGAGGGATGATGGTTCGAATGTTGGAATGAAGAGCAGTTAGGGGTAAAATTCTTCCCTGCCTTCCTTCTTCCTTGAACATGTTCACTAATGTCCTTCTAGCATCCTCAACATCTTCATGAGACAAGGACACAGTCTTGCTTGTAGACTCATGACCTTCACTATTTGGTTTCTGAGGTGACGCCAGATCTGTGAAGTAGTATTTAGTGTCGGCGTAGTGAATTTTGGCCACAGGGAACGGTCTTTTGTCAGCATAGACCATATGTTGTCTCCCATCTCGACTATATTTGAAGCATTGATGCAATGTTGATGGAACCACCCCCTGGTCATGGAGCCATGGCCGACCGAGGAGGATATTGTAAGAAGTGTCGGTCCCGATTACATGAAACTGGGAGTAATCGTTCAGCTCACTGATCTTAAAACGAAGGAGTACCATGTCAGTTGGCTTCTCCCCTGATTGGTTGAACCCTTGAACTATGACGTGGGTCGGGGTAAGATCTTCGGACCCCAATCCTAATCAAGTATTCTTGGAATTAGGTTGACTTCCGACCCTCCATCTAACATAATTCGATTGATGGGGCATGCATGTAATTCACCAGTAACAAAGTGAGGGCGATTATGAAATTTTTCTCTTAGCAGCAGATCGTCTTCTGAAAAGGTGATTGGCATACAACCTAGCAGAATTGCTGGGTCTACCTCGATAGGTTCTACTTCAGTCTCGTACACTTCTAGGTCAGAGAGAGCTTGAATCAAATCCATCTGGTAATCCTTTGAGAGCATGAGGGCGTTCTAAACACTGAGAAGGGCTGGAAACTTTCGTAGTTGTCCTATCATATCATATTTCACCTTTCCTTGATCAAGGCCTTGGGCTTCTGGTTCTGCCACTGATTTGGTGGGTATATTGGGTTGAGGAACAGGTTTGGGTAAAGAGGGTTTATTTTGGCCAGCTGATTGACTTTATTGCACGGCGGGCTTGGTTCGAGTGATGGAAGTTTGAGGTTTTGAAAGGGGCTGAGTGCATGAGATAATAGGGGTCCCAGTAAAATGGAGAATAGGAGGATTTTTTAAGGTATTGGGATTAGGAAGAAGCCCAGGGAGCTGTAGGATAGAAAGACTAGCCTTTGGATTAAGGGGTAGTGGTGAACTGGAGAAGTTCAAGGAGCCCGATTTCTAAGATGAAGGCTGCAGCATCCTTCCTGATCTAAGATTTATGTGCCCCACGTTGGGTATTGCTCCTGAAATTTACACCACGTGGCAAGCTCCTTAATAATAGAAGCTTTGCCCCCTCAACTCTCTTAATCTTTGCTCAAAGTCGAGCTCTGAGGGCCATTGGGGCTTCTTTAGCTTCAACTTCTTACGCTTCTTTGATGAAGGTGGCTCTACCTTAGCTTTAGCTGTCAGGGCATCATCAACTACTAAGAATCCTGCTGCCTGTGCCAGGGTCTTTCTCAATCACTTCCGCTGCATCCTGCTTATATTGATTCCTTCGAATTCCCGGTCTAGAGCCTCGAAGTCTGGGCACATCAAGGTCGTGCCTGAAGAAGACATAGGAGAAAGAGAATGAGAAGCAGCATAAGAAGGTGTATAAGGGTTAGAAAGTGGGGGAGTTTTAAGGTCATTCCCCTCATCAGACCGATCTGGGCAGCTTTACGTCATCACAAGGATTGGACGAGTGCAGGGGATCTTTTAGGTCTTTCACTTGCTTAGACTATTGGGGAGTGCTTTTAACGTCATTACCCTCATTGGACGTTTTCTGAGTGGAAGATGGCATGGGGACGTCTTCTTGATAGTATGCAGAAGGGAAAAGGATCGTGCCGGGGATGAAGTCCAGCAAAGTTGGCCACAGAGGAAGGGGCTTGAGAAATTTCGCTCGACTGTGGGTTGAGTGGTCTTGTTTCTTCAAGGAGTAGCCCTTGGTGCACGTCTCTTTCTAGTTTTCTGAAGTCATGTCTAATTCGTTTCACTGGGGTGGCAATATGTTTTAGTTTGGCGAACCGCTTCTCGTCTTAAGAACTTGAGTCTACTTCGTCCATGGTTAATCATCCATAGCTGGGAAGTCGAGTGTTCTATAGAGTCTGGGTCATTGATCAGAAGGTCCTACCTTGTGAGATCTTCTTGCCCCGATGAGGAAGTGATTTGGGGTTCAGTTACGGGGAGATTATAAAATTCTTGACACTCCCGCATCGTCTTTGCGTATATATCAAGGAAAGTTGTGCATTCTCATAAATAATGACCTCTTATTTGATGGAATGGGCACCAACGATCTTCAGTCCCCTTAGCAAGGCGGAAGGTTTGCCTTGCCTACTTTGATGTTATTAGGCCTTCTTGAAGCCTTATAATGAAGAAAGCGTGGAGGATACTTGGCATTTTGTCCTCCTATTGAATGGTTAGGGCATGAGAGACCTCAACTGCCCGAAGGCCTTTTTAAACCTTCAAGCTTTATCTGACCTTTCAGAATCCGGGCCTCAATGATATCCTTCAGCATGTAACAGCCATCTGTGGCATGATTGATCCTCCGATGGTAGGCACAATAATTTGCCTGAGTGTCAAGGCCATATTGCTCAGGGAACCTGGTTTCTGAAATTTGGATCATATTCTACTGCAATAATAACTGGAACAGTGCAGGGAACCATTCCTTCTTGAAGGGATCGACCTTATTCCTATGCCTTGTGAAATAATCATTCCAATCAAAGTTGGCTGGTGGAGGTATCCGATTGCACGACTGTTGCTGCTTGCCAACCTGGGGTGTTACCTTCGCCATGCTTACCTCTTTAGAGAGGTCCAAATTTTGAGAGGGAGCCTTCTTCGAATCAGTGACCATAACAGCTGCACTAATTACCCCTTTCTGTTGGCTGCCCTATGTGTTATTCTGAGAGCCACCATTGCCCCGGTTGTTCGTTGAACTTGTAGTAGGTTGTCTTGCCCCACCATGACGGCGTCACAAACTTTCTATGCGAACTGATTTAGAGATCAACTCTGACATGGAGGTCGGAATAGAGGCCTCTACATGTAGAGCTATTTCAGGTCGCATGTTCCGTACGCAAGTTTGGACTGCTTCCTTCTCGGGCATAGGATTAGGATGGCGGGAAGACAAGTTTCTCCATCTTGATATGAACCGATCTAGGGGCTCATCAGGTTCTTGTGTCAAGGTGAGAAGCTTGATGGTTTGAACTTCTCTCTCGACCTCATAAAAGCATTGATAGAACAATTTCTCCATCTCCTTCCATGTATGTACCGATTTTGGAGGTAGTCGGGCATACCATTGGAATGCTGGGCCATCAAGGGTCTCAACGAACTGGTGGAGAATAAGTCTCCCCTCAGCTGCTGTTTCCCGATATGCTGCCTGGAAGCGGGCGATATGCTGGTTTGCGAAGGTGGTTTCGCTGAATAGAGGAAACTTCCCTTTCTTATAGTTTGATAAGAACAGGACCTGATCAATATAGGAAGTATATGGTCTTCGATAAGGCGTTGCACCTTGTATGCCCGGAATTTGTCATTTCTTAGGCTATGGGTGACCATAGAGTCAATATCCGACTGAGAAACCGGATGAGGGACACAATTGTCCTGTGAGGTAGATAGAAGAGGCTATCGTGGAGGTACACCATCAGAGTGATGAGAATTGGCCTCGTGGTTAGTCGACTGACATGCAACATCAATACGATCGATCTTTTCCATCATCGCATGCACCATATCCTCAAACTTGTTCATGAAATCCTCCTGCACATCGCTAGGCTCGCTTACGACCATTACACTGACTGTTTCATTTTGGGGGTCAACGTTAGTGACAACAGAGGGAGAAGCGTGCCTGACAAAGAGGATGAATGATGAGCACCGGCCATACAACAAGGGAGACACCGCACGTGCAAGAAGAAGCATTGTCGTGGGAAGAAAATCCTAGCGCCGCGTGTAAGAATTAAGGACACAGCAAAGACGAGAGAGAGAAAGTAAGACTATTGCCGTGCGGGAGGCAGGCTATTGCCGTGCGGAGGGCAGTATATCACCACACAAAGAAGAGGCTAACGCCACACGAAAGACAATATATTGCCGCGAGCAAATTGTCGTGCGTGTGAGGAGTAGTGCCGTGCGGTAGAAGGCAACGCCGTTTGGGAAATGACATGAAAAGAAGAAGTGAGGGGTAATGCCGCCTTGACTATTGTCGTGAGGGGTATCACCTACTGGCGCGATGCGGCGGAAGGCTTAGTGCCCCGCATGGGACGGTAACATCACGTGCAAACAGGAGTATCGCTGCACATGTCTAGCATTGAACGATGGCCAACATGGTCAGCCCCGCGCCGCTTTTGTTAGAGACACACCGCATGACTGACGCCTCCTACAATTTCTTTCCCCACTTATCGTGACGTCTGCCACAGTTGGCCTCACCAACTCCCACCAACCCTCACCTATCCCTGTGTCTTTAAGTAGCGCCCCACATCCCTTGTTGCCCACTTTTCCTTTCCTTCTCCAATCTTTTCCCACCCTTGCACCACACACGAGCACTGTGCTATCACCGTGAGGGGGAGACTTCTGCAGCGAAGGTGGCCTAGTGTGAGAACTCAAAGGAGAGGCTGCTGTGGGGAAAAAAGGGCGATCTGAGAGAGGAAGTTTGGAGCATCACAGCCCTTTGGTAAGTGGATCTAGTGCCATGTTTGGGGTCTTCCCATTAACCATATGATGAAAAGAATAAGATATTGGGAAGGGGAATAATGAACAAGGGTGTAAAAATGCATTGAAAATGATAAAAATGAAGTAGAATAAATGTGAGCTTAGACAATGAGGTTTGGGAAGATCTCAAACGTATTTCTATGCCAAACTTACAATCTTGTTTGGTATGACTAATGCTACAGCTATGGAATGCATATAATGATGTTAACATGTGAATGTTCAGGGGAAAAGGGAATTTCCAGCAACTATGAGAGCTCTTGCATTGAGCTTTTCACTCACTAAATGGTGCACAAATGAGGTCAAACTGATCTGGAAGAAGAGATGCATGTGTCTAGTTCAAGTTTTCTCTTGATGCTTTATCAGAATACTGCATAGAATGAAAAATATAGACCCAAACATGAGATAAGCTGCCCACAGTTGCAGTAAATTCCAGCAACCTCAGCTTGTTTTGGGCCATGCCTTTTCCCTAGAAAAAGGCTTCCAAACTCCCTTACGTTGCACCATTGGAAAAATTTATGTATGGGCTCAAAGTTCTATGTTTTAAGATTTTTGAAATTCTATGTGAAACTTGAGTTATGACTTATAATAAAGGAATATCTCACTCCTAACTATTTTTCAAGCTATGGTCACTTGTGTGAGAGCGCACCTTAATCTCATGTGTAAGAATTGACATCCTTAAGAAATGAGGCACCTAGCTTTCTCATATAGCTATTTATTGAATCATTAAGGCTTAATGAATGAATAATGAGCCTGAATTCTATATGCTAATTGCCATGCGCATAATACAAGATTATGAGAATAATGCCACATAACAAGGTGTTATGTGAAGGTAGATGGTGCAATATGGGTATGTGATGAAAGCTTCATGATAATTGTTAAAATGCCATGAATGATGCTTATGCATGAATGTTGTACTATGAACCATGAAGTGAATTCCTCATGGTGATTTTTCCATACTGTTATAATGCTACTATGATGAGAATGAGAGGTATATGCCATGATGCAAATGAATTGATTTGTTGGAATGAGATGAGAATGCTGACCACTACGCATTGTGACTCGAGCCCATTTGTAGTGGTTGTTACATTGTTATATGGATGAGAGGACTAATCGTTATGCATTGGGACTCGAGCTCAATGGTAGTGGGTGTTTCACTGTTATATGGATGAGATGGCTGATCGCTACGCATTGGGACTCGAGCCCTTTGGTAGTGGATACTGGACTTGATGATAAGAACATTGGCAGCTACGCGATGGGACCTGAGCCCATCGGTAGTGAGATCTAGGTCATGGAGAAATTGATGAGAATATTGACCGCTATGCAGTGGGACCCGAGCCCATTGGTAGTGAGAGCTAGGTTCTCTAAGACTTTAATGTCGACATATTCCCTAGCTTGCACAACGACAGGAACGGGTTAGGGGAGAAAGAGGGTCGCTCCCTAAGATTTATGAGATGAGATATGATATCTGATTGGATGGCTTGCAAGGTGATAACCTGTCGAACCCCCAATGCACGTTGGGCATCGTGTGTGTGAGTCGATGATATTACGAAGCGGATTACCTCGCTTGTCATTATCCTCCCTCCTATGGGATGGTAGAAGTCCTAAGCAATAGGATTGGCTTGACCCGATGGATAGGGCTTCTATTAGCAGGAGTAGGTGAATTAAGGAGTGAGTATGAATGCATATATTAGTCATGATCTCCATATTGTTTGCATTGTCTACATGATTGTGCCTGTGATAGATGCTCTTTATTTGAATATTCCGTAAGATCTGGTTCACTAATTTGATAGCCTATGCAGTTGATCGTTGCACTGCATAAATGATAATAAATGAGATTGTTTATTGTATCTGAGTAGACTAGTTGCCTATACATAACACTAGATCTGCTTACTAAGCCTCAAAGCTCATTTCATTATATTTTTCTCCTTGTAGAGTTAAAGTGGTAGCACATAAGTTTGAGCATGGGCCACAGTTGATGATTGAGGCGACCACCTTTGAGGAAGCTTTAGAATCTTGTAGGTTTTGGGCTCTTAACCCTACTTAGATTGTTTTTGGGAATTTTGTAATTGTGGGCCTTGGAGCGTTGAACTTTGTTATATCATTTTTGAGCTATAATGAAATGCAGTACCGTTCTCTTTATGGGCTTGCTACGTTTAAATTAATAAGATTGTATGAGCATTTGCTTCCTTGGTTTGCTTGATTACCAAATTAAAGCGTCATATCTACCCTTACCTGAATGATAAATGCTACATTGGAATCACGAGCCCGCGTCCGATCAACTTCCATTGAGAAAGTTAGGCAGCCAGGAGCGGGGTCGTGACAGGCAGTCACTCTACCAGTCTTAAGCCTAATAGTGGTTCTAATGCCACTTCTTCTCTCCATTTGGTGGGTTCTTCTAAGACCACCAATGCTGTAAGAAATCGCAAGGTCACCCCACCCTCAGTCTACATGGGAACTGATACTAGTAGGTTTTCACCCACACTTCATGCCGGTGATTCTTTCCCGAGTTCATCTTTCTCAAGTGGCTCTAAAGTCACTCCACACACACTTACATATGTCATGATAGACGGTTCAACCATTGCCATGGTAAAATGAGGAAGGCATAAAATTTCTTCGTCCACCTCACCGACTTTGGGTCATTAGGGACCTGGACCGACAATCAATGGTACTCTGACCATCAATGCATCACAGGTTAATCACTCAGCTCGGGGCAACTCAAAGGCTACATCCAAATGAGCACACAACCTTCAAATCAATCGAAGGTCCCACAAAAATGCGCACATACATGAAAATGGCTCTAAAACCACTCAAACTGTAAAGGCAGGTATTTCAAATACTAAGCCTTCCACTTCATAAGGGGTTGGAGCAGGAACCACCTCAAACACTATTGGGGACTATGCACACTCTTGCAGGTTTGATGTTTCAGTTAGGAGCAAGGTAAAAAGGGAATTGAATGTGCCCTTGTCCACCCCTAAGCCCATGACCACATGGTACTTGAAGAACTTCCCTTTGAGCACCATCCTCTCTACTCCTCCTTTTTCAAATGCATGAGCTGGTCATCAAGGCTAGACTCGGGGCAAAATGATGCCCCCCAAGATGAAAAAGCAGTATCTCCATTCTCCAAGCAAACTCAAACTTCAAAAGTCAACTTCGAGCTCCCTTCTCCTAGAATATCATACATTGACTGAGTTTTTCAACTTCGCTCTCTTCTCTTTGAGACAAGCCAATCAATCTGGATGCTAAATCCAATTTCAATTTTGGGAGATAAATTATTGGAGTTTGCGTATCAAACATAAGACGGGAATGGAAGCATTGCTTTGCAAAAGGAAAGTAGAGTTTTCAACTGCAGAAGATCTACTAAAGCGAAGCATATTCTACCCATTGCAAACAGTGGAAGAACATGAGACAAGCGATGTTGTTCACTGCTACGTCGTAGAAGTCTAAGTGGATGAGCCTAGTTCATCCGACCCACGGCCCTAAGGCCGTCATGAGCAACCAAATGAGATATGGCCCAAAGGCCATCTCAAGCCCATCTGAATTGAAAGATGGCCCCAAGGCCTTCACGCGCCATGCTTACCAGTGCTGCGACCCTAAGGCTGTTGAGAGCTGATACATACCTGATCTTTAAGGCACTCTCAAGTTCAATTGGGGCAAGCTGAGCCCTTGTTACTTGGACTGCAGGATCGCGGTTTGAAAAGAGCCAGGATAACTTCTACTTTCGAGTTGCTCAGTTCTGATGAGCGAGCTGATGTAATGGTGGTAAGCCATGAGGATGAGGAACCCGAAGATCCCATGGCTCACTTTAACGCAATGTTAAACAATATAATGGACATGCTCACAAGCCTAAAAATTGCTCGGCCAATTGGGGTAGCCTCGCATCAAGAAGCTAATCTCCTCATAACCCACAATGTGAAGAAGCGGAAAGGAGACCTCCCCCTCTCCCTATGCCTCAAGCTTCGAGACTTCCAATTCCCACTGTCTTTCCTAAGGGGCCTCTCAAACTACTTTACCGGCATTTTACTTAAGAAGATATTCAAAATTTGATGAACCAGAGTATCCAAGGCATACAGATTGCAAAAACTCAAGAAAATATTCATTAAAAGAAGCCTTATCCACCCTTCATTGATCAAATCCCATTCCCCTTAGGTTATAAAAAAGGAAGACTGCCTATCTTCAACGGCACCGACTCACCACAACAACATGTGGCACATTTTTTGTCAAAATATTAACAGTCGGCTTCCACTTCCCAACTGCTCCTTTGACAGTTTGTAGAAATGTTGTTTGGACGTTCTTTTATATGGTATGCATGATTACCATCAAGTTCAGTGCATTCTTTAGAAGTGATGAAACACATTACACAAGCATTTCTATGAAGTAGAGTGAGAATTTCATGCCATAGATCTCCTCACTATGATCCAAGGATTCAATGAGCCAGTCAACGAGTTTATCCAAAGATGGAGAGATTTGGTGGTATATCAAAGTAACCCCATGCCTGAGATCGATGTTATTCAGACGTGTATTAAAAACATGAAGAGAAACATTTCTCTCCACATTGAAGCTTAGAATCCCATTACGTTCCTTGATATAATTGATCGGACCTGGTTCTTGAGCGGTTGGGAGAGAACCCTCTCTCAGACAACCGCTGGGTCGCTTGTGTGAGGGATTGACGGCACACGCCGGTATGGGGCGCGTGGGCACTGGGGCTTTGGAGTGTGGATAGGTACCAACAATAAGAGAGATTTTTTATGGTAGGGGCGCTTTGGGACACTAGCCTCACTGCTTGGGGTTCGGGGAACACGTCCGGGTGGTCAACGCTCTTACAACAGCCATGAAGCCCTCTGGCTCTGTGCCAATGTGGTTTGGACAAAGACTCTCCTTAAGCTCACAACCTCTCTACATCTCTCTGTTTCTTAGGATCAGTATAGAATCTGGCTGTCCCTCCTTATGGCCGTTGTCTCAAGGGGGCTGGCTGGCCTATGGAGAGGTGTGAGAGAACCCGAGGGTTGGAGCTCGTGGGTTTCCTCGCATCCGCACATCTTTTGGTGACGTGGGTTGTTGGAAGGGGCAGACTGTGTGTTTCATAAGGGGTGGAGAGAGAGAGAAGCGTTGGGGCATGACATCGTTTAGGAGATAGGAAAGAGGAGTCCACATGCTTGGAGGTATTTACAAACCAACACGCTCAGGGGTATTTTCTCTCCCTCAAAGTTTTCTCTCTTCTCTAGGTGGAACTAAGGACTCTGAAGCAAATAAAATTAGGAATAAACGTAATGCCTCTCTTTTATAATGGGTAAATACCCTGTCCGAAGGATTTTTTTTGGCCTCGTTTACAAGTAACTTAAGCTTGCTTCTATAAAGGATTCACCAAACAGGGGTGAATGCTAAAAAACAATGCTTAATTACAATTTAAGAAATTAAGAATAAATCCAAAAATTAGATGCAATGAGCAAAATGTCACTGAGATCTTTTTTGCTAATGATGAAGCTGTCCTTGCATGTAGGTTCTTCTGTCATGGCGAGATCTTGAAAGATTTTTTTGAAACTTGTGGTGATGGTTCAGATGATTTGTCAACATATTTTCAATGTCCTTGCGAATCTGAACATTTTGATGCCCTTTAGTCATGATGGGGTGACCTTTTCCCAAGGGGTGGAAGTTTGTCAATGCACCTTGACCTACGATGTTTTGGATCCTGGCTCTGCTTGCAAATGAGAAAGGAGACAGTCGCAATCATTTTGCTCCAAGTTTGGGCTGACTTCATTCTAGTTTGTCTTTTTTCCAAATTTGGGAGGACTCTAGAAAGAGGAATTTCAGCAACCGAACATATTTACTTCTTCTGTATCCTGGGGACTTGCATCCGACCTTGGATTAAATGCAAGATTTATACTAGTTTTCAGCTCTTCATGAGGTGGTTGCATTAAACTCGTCCCCGCGGTGATCCGATGCTTGGATGTCGAGATGTGCTTCATTGGATTTGAGGCTTCTTCTTCTTAGACCCTAGTTTCTCTGGTTTTGCGGGCACATTTTTTTCAGGAGAAGTTTGACTCTAGGTTGCGCAACAGTGCATGCCTTAGGTCGAAATGACGAGGTTGGCATGATCTAAAACATATATGGAACTGGGCCTTTCCTGGTTTCAATGGAAGGCACCATGGGTCCATGAAGCTTATAATGAAACATGATGTCGTAGTCTCCATATTTGGGGATTGGTTCGATGAAGCCGCACTGCGCTAGTGTGAAACCTGCTTGCTGCGAGGCTGCATGGGCATAGACCCCTTTTGGGTGGTTCGATTGAGACCAAATTTGGCCCTCGAAATTTTTTCGATATTCTGAATGCGATGGCAGTGGTCTGGTATAATTTTGAAGCTGCTAGCATAGGTCTTCAGTTCTAAGGTCCTTGGTGCGATAGTACCGCACCCAAGTCATATGGCTCGAGGCTTTTATTTACAACCCAACTTTGGCTTGTCGGTGCATTGTGTATCTGCAGAGCCAAGCTGTTGCCGGCGCTCTCCTTGTTCACTCGAGAGATGTAAGTACATAAAAAATGACGTACAACAATGATATATAAAGCAATGAAGATTGAGAGCCTACTCAGACATCATGGTGGGACTCAGGATCATACTTAAAGGGAAAATCAAGGTCGAAACTCTGCAACACCCAAACCTCGCATTGGCAAGCAAAGAAATATGGATAGCATAGTAGTAACAGCCACACCTCTTTGCTCTAAACCCTCAGCTAATGTCACTTCTCAAGGAAGAATACTGCCCAGGGGTCCTGGGGAACCCCAACAGTAGCAACTTCGGCCTCAGAATTACAATAGAGTACCCCCAACACAAGATCTGTACCAGTCTGAACAGTTCCAGTGGCTGAACCAGCAGTACAATTTCAATAGAGCTTGGGTAGCAAGTCTCTTGAAGATGCTAATAGAACTAGGCATGGTGATACTCCCTACAATAAAAAGGCCAGAACAGGCGGAACTCGTCAATTATGGGAATTATTGTGCCTATCATCGGATGTTAGGCCATCCCGTGTAAGACTGTCTTTAACTTAACGAACACATTGAGGACTTTATTCAAAAGGGGAAAATCAATTTGGACAATCTCAAGAAATCTTTTGAGACTACAGAGGCCTCACATGTGATCACAATCAAAGAAGAGCAGTTAGAGACCTTACGACCTGAAGAGGTGTCATCCGAACTTCTCCCTAATCTCCTTGCAATGCTAGAAATACAAGGGTTGATTATCCCGCTTACTACAAGGCAACCTAAGAGCCTGATTCGGGGCACTGAAAATTTTCTGGTGTCCGTTTCACCAAGTGCAAGAGTTTCAAGACATTCACACATGAGTCCATAGTTGAGGGATGAATCATTGTAAATGTACCATTCAAGACTCGTGAGCCATCTGAACTAGTAGTTTCTCAGAGTGGTATCAAAACACCTTCTACTTCCCAGTGTATGAATAAAAAAAAAAAGAGGCTAATCGAGCAAGTCCCAAAAGGGGAAAGAAGTTATGGAGGCTTCACACATGGTTGCAGCCTAAGAAGAACAGTCCTACATCGTCCATATGAATAAATTTTCTCCCTACATGTTCCCTGTTCTCTTTGATATATTGGTGTAGCAAGGAATGATCTCACCTTGTGTACCCAAGAACATGAAAGATGTAGAAGAAGGAAATCAAAGCTTGTGGGGCTAATATCACCAATTAAAGGTACATTATTTATTTCACTGTTAGATATTTTGGGTTATTTTGGATGGATTTATACATTGCAGTGAGGTAGTTATATATAGCACATCATCTCCACCTTCGAAGAAGACTCATGAAGCCGAAACTCCACAGCATGGGAAGCTCAAACAGGTTCAAGCTTAGTCGGACCTGATTTCTCGTTGTCTCAGGTTGGCTTGGATGTGGGTGGTCGGATCGTAGGAATCCTCTCTTAAACAACCGTAGGGCCCATCGCGTGTGTGCGCGTGTGCTTGTGGTGAGAATAAGAACCAACAAAGAGAGAGAGAGTTTAATCGACAATGAAGGGGTCGCGCACCTACCTTGCCGTGTTGGGTTCAAGGGACGCGTTCAGGTGATTTTCCCTCTTAGATCATCTTGAAAGCCCTCCGGCTGTCCTAACAGTGCGGTTTTAATTCGGCTCCCTCGCCTTCCTACACAACATTTGGATCCACACACTAAAAATGGACTTTAGGGTATACTTATTTATGGGGTCTCCTCCTATCGATAATGTATGGTGGATTGAGGGTCTAGACTAAAGGTTAGAGGGGGTTGTGAAGGTTGTAGTGTGTTGGAACAGTGTAGGTTTGGATGAGTGGAGTGCAAGTGGAAGTGTGCGAGTGAGAGTGTATGATGTGAGTGTGTGAATGACAATTTGAGTGTGAGTGTAGGTGTGTGAGTTATAGTGTGAGTGTTAGTGTAAGTGTTTGTAGGTGTGTGAGTGACAGTGTGAGTGTGAGTGTAAGTGTGTGTAAGTGTGTGAGTGTGACTCACTGTAGACACCCCATTTAAAATCTGGCAAATTTTGTAGTTTTCCGATTCCTTAGGACTACACTATCTTAGTAAACCCAAAATCCATAGTCCACACTGCCTACCTTATGACCCAAAACCATTTTGCCTACCCAGAACCCTACAGATACCCTGTTTTGACCCAGAATCTTGCAGACGCCCTTGTTTACCTAATAAATAATTAAAAATAGTAGAAACTTTTTTTTTGACCCAAAGTTTCTCTGAGAGGTTCACAAGAGATGGAGGAAAACATATGAATTGGATTTTTTCAATTTGGACAAAATTTGGTTTGGCCGACACTAAGAGTGTTGCCAAGCTTAGACTGGGCGACTCGAGTGGTGCCGCCTAGACCTGGGCGACACTACTTGGCCTTTATAAACCACTTTTCATGGCCATTTTAAAAAAAATAACTTCTTTCTTCAAGAGAAAAAATGATTGAAACCCTAATCTGAAAACCCTAACTCTAAGCTTGAAAAACCTTAGATCTCTAGGGCACAACAACCCTAATCCTAAGAAACAACAACCCTAATCCTTACACTAACACTCACACTAATCCTTAGACTAGTGTCACTCACACACCTACAAACACTTACACTAATCCTTTAGGGCACAACAACCCTAATCCTCTATGCCTTTCTCGGGCACAACAACCTGAGCCCTCGAAGGGTCGAGAGTCCCAGTCTAATCCGGCCCGGTTTGGTATTGTTTTCTTCCACTTTCTTTCTTCTTCTTCTTATTGTTTTGATTTTATTTTAATTTATTTTGTTTAGTTTTCGTTGAACTCGTGTTTTAATGTCTTGGATCATGTTGGCTCTGCCACAGATCTAAGAGTGGATAGATGTGGCCTCAGATCTGAATTCGATTTGTCCCACTTTCTCTACAACATTATTTTTATTAGTTTAAGGTATCAAGATAGGAGAGATCTTTGTCGGAAGGTCTGTCTGATTTTCATCATAAATAGTTTGACACTCATTGTGGGGCATTTCGAGCTTGATCCAAGTGTCAAAAAACGAGTTTTAAGTATTGTTTTTCACTATTTTTAGTCACAAAAAGTTCCAAAAATTGGCTGTGACCAGGACCCAGGGTTTCGGTGCTATGAAACCCTATTTGTCCTAAGCGATACCTGCAGTGTCGCCCAGGCGACACCAACAGTGTTGCCTAGGTCCAGGGTGACACCCCCCCTGTCGCCCAACTCTAGAGGTCTCAGAACTTTCTGAGACTTCGTAATCCTGTTCCAGGAACTTTTTTGTGACTGTTCAAAAATTTTCGGATCAAAATAAAATTTTTAAAAATACAAAAAAATATTTTTCTCAATACTGGTATGTTCTATCTGCAATTTTCTGTTTTACTTTAGTTTAATTTATTTCATCATAAATATTATCTTCCCTACTTATGAAAGTTATGGTAATCTTATTTCATCAAAGTTAACAAAATAATATATATATATATATATATATATATATATATATATATATATATATATATATTTTGGGCAACACCAGTTGCAGTGGTCCCAGAAAATTCTTGGGACCCCACAGACCACTTCTAAAGGCTTTTGGCTTCATGTTCACCAATTTTAGTTTAAAATAAATTTTTTTTAAAAAAAAAAGTTTATTTTGCTTCAGATAGATCGGCTATGTTCCTGGCTTTTGATTTTATTTTAGTTTGTTAAGTTTGATTGAAATCATGTTTTGCCTGCATTCACCATGCTTTGTTTAACTGTGTTTCATCAAAGTTAAAAAGATAGAAAAACAAAATATATACATACATACATACATATATATATATATATATATATTGAGGGTTGCTTTCACCCTCCCTGAACCGTGTCCCATTCGAGTCACCCTCGACTCGAGCTGCGTTCGACTTAACACAGACTGTGCTTTGTCTCACTGTCTTGAATGTACCTTCTTAGTGGTTACCTACCCCTCCATCTATATTGTGCTTTGAACTAGCTTCGCCTCGAAGCGCGCATCGCTAGGCACCACTTGTGTCAAGTGCTCACTTTATTTCTTCATTGCATTACGTGCTCGACAATTATGTTTGATTACGTTCTTCTTTACACAGTCCAGCATACACCGGACCAGGAATGCCGGGGAATCCAACAAACAAATCTTTCAAAAACTCCCAAAATCGACATTAAGGGCGTGAGAGAAACCTAGCTTTGAGAGTCGAGTTGGATGGGATTCGTGTAACTTTAGTTGTGAGCTCCCATCCGTAATCCTTTGCCCTAAAGCAAATCCAAGTATAGTAAGGCCTGGTAAAAATCCTATAACAGGAGGCCAAGACCAATGTGGGGACCTACATCAGCTTAGCCGCATTTCAATAGTTAAGAACCCACTCTCAAGCCAAGCCTACCTATATTCTAGGTCAAAAGTTTTCATGTACTGTGCTTGCTTATTTTTGTTAGTTAATCTTAGATCTAAGTCCGGATCCACTTTTGGTCCGAGCAGAACCCTCTGGGTCCGAGTCCAGGCTTGTACCCAGCTTAACCCTGATCCGAATTAGGTTTCATTTGGGTACGAACTTAGGCTCCCTCTTGGTCAGAGCCGAAGGCTCGTTCCTAGTTCATCTTTGATCTAGTCCAGGTCCATATCTGGTCTGATCATCAAAACTCTCTGGGTCCAAGTCTAGGCTTGTATCCAACTTAGCCCAGGTCCGAACCAGGTTTCGCCTTGATCTGAACTTTGGCCCCCTCTAGTTCTGAGCCGAAGGGTCGTTCCTAGTTCATCTTTGATCCAGTCCGGGTCCATACCTGGTCTAATCATCAAAACTCTTTAGGTCCAAGTTTAGGCTTATACCCAGACTAGCCTAGGTTCACACTAAGGTCTGAACCTGGGCCCCCTTTTGATCGAAGCCAAGGGCTCGTGCCTAAACCAACCTTGATCCAATCTGGATCCACACTCGGTCTAATCTTCAGAACCCTATTGGTCAACCCAGCTCAGTCCAGATCTGAACCAGGCTCACACCCAGGTTCGAACCTTGACCCACTCTTGGTTTGAGCCGAGACTCATACCATCTAGTCTATATCTGAGTCTAGGTTCTAGCATAGGTCTAAGCTTAGAGTTGCCTATAGAGCTAGACTAGGCCTACCCTTGTTCAGGGTCTAAAGAAAAACCCATTGAGTCTAGGAAGACTAGATTCTAGTCTAGTCTTAGCCTATGTCTCAGTTAAGGTCTTGCCCTTAGACGTAGGCTAGGTTTCCTTAAGTCTTCGAGTCTAGCTCTTACCTAAGTCTAGATTCTAGAACCCCACCCAAAGCAATCACCATGTCAATCACTCAAGGCGACTATGATGATCGCTCCATGGCTAACTCTAAGCCTAACCTACCCAAACCTAGAAGCTAGTATACCGCAATCCCTTGGGATTATTGACAGAACTTAGATCAATACCTTATCTAACACCTAGGTCCTCAATTAGAGGCAGAGTCCCAAGAATCCACTCTTAATCTTGAAATATTTGTGGTCCGAAAAGTCGGCTTGGCCCAAAAAACACTGAATAGTCAAGGGGTCGGACCGGGCGTCGTCTTATAGGGACTTTTAGGAAACCAAAGTAGAAGCCAAGCAAGGGAAGAAATTTAGGCCATATCAAATGCCAATTCCCACAACTCGAATCGAGATAACCCCAAGGCACAACGATCTCAAAACTAAGACCCACGTAGGTCTAGATCTAACCCAACCTCGAGCCACCATAATACAGCTCATAATGTCCTAAACACTGTACGAAAAAAAGATGTCAATCTAGATCGACCATTAAGCGAGATGGGTGTCCAAGCTGCCCTTAAAACCGTTCATGCCCCAGCTTACGAGTCGATCCCAAACCAAGTTAGTTGTATGGGGAAACCCCTAGCACAACTGACTCAGCCGATTCTTCAATCGGTCCCTCTAGTTCATTCAGTCCAACAAACCGTGCAATTCCTGCAACCGGTGGAGACACTTATGGGTCAGTACGCCCCTTAGGCACAAATGTATCAAAACACCCCGGTGACTGCGGCTCATCAATCTCAGGCCCATGCAGGCCAACATGTAACCTATGAGTCCCCACTCATTAGTCTATGCTTGGGAACCCACCGACTGGTGGGCCTACTACCATACCAAATACCCAACACATAGGCACCATAAAAGCAATGCAAGATATGCTTACTGGAATGGGAATGCATGAAATTCTACCCCCGAAGGCCTATGTTCGTGAGACCCTTGGAGGCATGCAATACCTTCCCCTGAGATTTGTCATCTTAGAATTTAGAAACAAGTTCAATGGGACGAGCGATCCAGATATTCACATCAACATGTACCTCCTCTCCGTTCGAGCTTTGTGAGACAAGCCTAACCAACTGAAGGCAATATTTTCACAAATATTGACTGGCGAGGCCTTGAACTGGCTCATAGAATAATGTCTACTCAATCATATATCAATCCAGACAAAATGCTCAACCTATTCGTCTCTCATTACCGGGTGTCGACACTAAGATTTCTCTCCTTGGGCGAGCTCAGTGCAACGAAACAAAACCCAGGAGAAACCTTCGAGGATTTCATTTGTCAATTCCGCGAGGCGGCGATGCGGGTCATGGAATGTCCACTTACGAACCCAGCCAAGATCTCCATGGCCTTAGAGAACGCCGCTCTGGAATACAGGACCTTCTTCAGCCACGGTATTATCCCCCACTCTTTTGACTCCATGATTGAGCGAGTCGCACGACATGACAGAGCTAGAGGGACACCCCTCAGTATCAGGCCTGACAATAAACCGATAACAACTCTCCAAAATAAGAACAAAAACAATAACAAAGGGAATGCTTCCAGTCAGGTTAATCATATTGTCGTTAATGGATCGACTCAAGGTTCAGCTGCTCAATGCAACATATAGTACCAAAACTTAAGGGGTCAGCCTAGAGCCAACACTCAAAATAATAACCAAAGGAGAGAGGATACTTTCACCCCTCTTAGAGACCCATTAGAAAAGGTGCTGAAATTACTCTTGATTAGAAATATGGTTTATCTCCCGCCATCATCTGAAAGTGGTGCAAATGGCATCCGAACCATGCTCATGATACTCAAAACTACTTGTGTTTGAAACGAGTGATTCAAGGGATAATCAATAGGGGGAACATCACTGTTGCACCCAGAATTCAACTTGTCGAAGAACCTAATCAAAAGATGGGTATCTTGACAAATCCTCTCCCTAAAAACATGGTCACAACAACTAGAAAGCTAGGAGCTCAAGACAACTCAAAAGAGAACGTCGTCATTCACATGATTGAGAGAGGAGACAAAAGATGATCCCAGTCAATTCATATTGCTTGTGATCATCACTTTCAAGAGTCCGAAGAAGAAATTTTGAGTCTTCTAAGAGGAAACCCTTCATCTCGAAACCTCGATAACATTCCCAAATGAGAGAATCAATGAAAAGGCATCATCTCCCAAATAAGGGGCCAACACCCCGAAATTTCTCATTACTCTCGCTAGGGCTGACCGTATTGAGCTTAAGGTTGGCGAGGTTGATTCCCTAACCTGGAGAGGCCGAGTGTTCAAACCCATTCAATTGGTGGTTGATACTCTTGATGAAAGAATGGGAAACACCTCAAAAGCCAAACAACCTGCAGGGGTCATATATCACGAACCGAATAAAGAAATTCAAGGATCCGCAGCCACCTACGATCTATCGGCTCTTCACAGGAAGATCCATGCTCAAATCCCTATTTTGGAGCTACTTGCCAATATACCAGTACACAGAGCCTAGATCAAAAAGGTCCACGCCATGACACACATCCTGAGCTACACACAGCCGGATGAGTTGTACGGAATGATCAACCAACTAATGGAACCAATGCCAATCATGTTCACAGACAATGACATCCCTGCCAGCTTCAACCGCTTTCATGTCCAACCTCTGCACATCACCATTTTCATGAAAGGATATGAGATACAGAGTGTTCTTGTTGGTAATGGATCATTCTTAAACATATGCCCTATGAAAACAGTGAAGCAGAAAGGTAAAACCCTGGATGACTTCGAGCCATGTCAACTAACTATCGCTGCATACGACAGGACTGAGAGACAAGCTGAAGGCATACTGCCTCTCACACTCAAGATCGGCCCTATTATCCAAGTGATAAAGTTTTATGTCTTAGACATAAAACCTTCATTCAACATGCTGCTAAGAAGACCCTGGCTGCATGAAAACCTCATGGTCGCCCCTACACTCCATCAATGTCTCAAATTTCCTATTAAAAATGACGTTGCGAAGGTATGCGTTGAACCACATTCTTTTCTCAATCCTAGTATAGGTAACGGGAAGCTAGCCGTAGGGGTAGAGCTTGGAGAAATCCCACTCGCTTCCTTTGAGCGAGCCGATTGTGCCACCTTACTCCTAGAGGCCAGCGACCTTGTTCCTCAAATTTTACAAACTTCCGCATCGATGGATGACATTATCCAATGTCAACATCGATATGGTTTCGAGTCCTTCAAGCCTTCTCACATGCTCTTCTCTCAAGGCTTTCAACCAGGCCAAGGCTTGAGGAGTCAAGGGCAAGGCGTAACTGATGCATTTTTTAAATCACCCCAAGCCAAAGCTGAAAACAAGGATCGAAGAGGACTCGGGTGTTCTCTCACCTTATTTCAAAGCTAGATGAAGTTGCATGCCATTCGGACTTGGTGTCTGGAGGCATTCAAAGCCTCGATCCTCTCAATACTCATCCTTCAAAATGACCAAAGGTGATCCTTGATTCCCCAACGGTCAGGAATTCCTCTTCCAACTGATGAAATTTAAAATGTCTTCAAGACGAAATTTAAAATGTCTGTTTTATCTTTGGCGTTCACCTGCCCCTCGAAGGACAAGAAATGCTAGAGTGTCTACTTCTTTGCCACTCGCCTGTCCCTCGAAGAACAGGGAGTGCCAAAGTGGGGCAACTGTACACCCCATTTTAAAACTGGCAAATTATATGATTTCCTGAACCCTTAGGTTTACACTTAACCTAGTAAACCCAAATCCATAGTTCACACAACCAACCTTGTGACACAGAACCAATCTGCCAGGTCGGAACCCTATAGAAACCCTGTTTTGACCCAGATTTCTATAAACACCCTGTTTTACTAAGACATTCATTAAAAAGAGTAAAAAAATTTGTTTTGACCCAAATTTTCTCTGAGAGCTTCACAAGAGGCTAAGGAACACACCAATTTGGACGAAAATTGTTATATGCCACATGGGGCCTGCCGCCTAGGCGACACTACTCGTGCCTCCCAGTTCCAACCATCCCTGTGCCTCCTGGATGACACGACCTGTGTTGTCGAAATCCGTGACCCTTAAAATATGTATCTTTGACAGAGGGATTTTCTTATGTGTGCATATCCTTCTTAACAAGCTTTGACCCCTATAATGCCTCTTTTCATGGTCATTTGGAGGGAGACAGAGAATATGCTTGAGGTGAGAGAGAGAAACCTAGAGAGATAGAGATGGAAACTCTAGAGCTTCAGAGAGATGAGAGACCCTAGAGCTAGCCTCTTGAAACTTCAACCCTAGAACATGAGAGAACCTAAAACCATCGATAGGACACAACCATCCTATACTGAAGGGACTTGCCGGCTAATATCCAAATCAGAGAGATAAAAGAGGACTGGTGCTGATACGAGTGGGCCCCATATGGCTCGGGAGTCCCAGGCCATCCAGCCCGGTTTGATACCAATTTCCTTTCTTCTTTTTTATTCGCTTTTACTATTTTAATTTCATTTTGATTTGCTTATTCACTTTAAAATCATGTTTTGGATGCTCTGGATCATGCTGGCTCTGCCACAAATCTAAGAGTAGATCTGCTCGTTAGGCTGATCTAGCATCATATCTGAAATCGATTTGTCCCACTTTATTTACCATTTTATTTCTTGCATTTTCATTTACTTGAAGGTGTTAAAATTAAGAGATCATCATCGAAAGATCTGTGTGATTTTCATCATAAACAATTGGATCCGACATGGTTGAAAACCCCTAGGGGTCAAATTTCAGAATAAATGGACAGTCCAAGAAAATGTTCTACGCGAAAGAGAGAAATAGGAGAAGCCACATGCTATTCCCATGCGTCCACCCTGCAACTCCACACCATTAAAGGGACAGTCATGAACTGTGACTTTCGATGCTCATATCTCACTCGTCTGAAGCCGAATCGCGCTCAAATTTGGTGAGCATGTTCGTCTTGTCAAGACCAGTGTTTTGACATGTGGCATTCCCTGCAAAGACGCTCGAGCTGGAAGAGAAGCTCGAGAAAGATTTCCGATCTGTGAAGAAAATTCAGCAGCTCCGTGCCTCACTCGAGCGGCCAAATTACACCGCTCTTAAGCCCAACCAACACGAGACCAATTCCATCGCATGAGTATGGTCTCAAGCTATCTTTGATCCAAACCCCATACAAGATGAACGATCGAATTCTACAAACGAAGACGACGAAGCAACAGCAAATTCTGTCGCCGAAATTCCAGATTCCGGCCAAAATTCCAAAATTGCAAAATCTTCATTCAGGCACGAAATCGAGCTGTGTTTGTTGCCCCACAATCATAACGACATGATCAGTATGATCCAGTGAAGAAATAACCTAAAAACATCAAGGAACGAGCACACTATCGATCTGAAGTTTCAAGATCCATTAAAATTTCAAGTAACATGATCCATGGCTCGAAGTTGGTATCAAAACGATCGCCAGGCCGAGCCCTATAAGAAAAAATCATCTTTAGATCAACCGCGCATTAGAATGACCCTGGATCATTCATGAAAAAGCTTGCACCTTCTAGGGTAACACAAAGACTGCTATGAAATTCTACAAATTGTTAGGAAGGGGCAAATCGTTCATTTTTCACCCTATTTTTTAATTTCTTTTAATTCAATTTAATCTTAATTTCCAAAAATTAGGGTTACTTTTGATCATCCATCCTTTGTGTAGGGAAAATTCTATATATACCATGTACAATCATTGTATGCAAAATGGCAATAGACACGCCCACAGAATACACAAAGACAATGTTTTTACTTAATAAAGTTTCTCTTTCTTCTCATTATTGTGTCACGTTTGGAGAGAGAGGGTATGGTGAGAGAAAAATTTGGACCGATATCCCTAAGCTCAAGGTAAATCTTCTCTCTTTTTTTTTCTTTTCTTCTCTCTCTTCCTCTCTTTCTTCTTCTTCTTCTCTGTCTAAGCTCCTCTCAAAAGCCAGGCACAACAGTGGTATTGTCGTGCATGCCTTTCCTATAGTCTCACAGGTCATGCATGGTGATTGAAGCGCCTTGCGTGAGCTTCCTTCTCCCTCTGTTTCATTCTCTATCTCTCTGTGAGGCTTGCAGATGGCACTGCTCATCGCCATCCGCAGGGGTTTCACCCTATCGGGTGACTGTTGCAAGCGGCGATGTCCATTGCCGTATGCGATGGGTCACGACAATACCCATCGTCTCGGGTAGGCTCCTTCCATGCCTCTCTGTGCCCATCGCAGTGCCCCTCGTCAGGCGTTATAACCATCGGCAAGGGACCTGTTGCCTCCTCGCTTTGACAACAACGGCGCTTATTGCCGTTAGCGGGCTTCTCTCATATTCTCCATCTAGCGCCGTGTGTCTCGTGGGGAGCTATCACTGTGAGCCTCATCAGAAGCCATCGCCACCTGCAATGGAAGCAGTGTCTTCACATGATGAAAACGGCGATGCCCATTATCGTTTAGGTTCTTCTCCCTTCGCTGTCTCGTTCTCTTTTCGTCTCTTCATTCTTTTCTCTTCTAACTTAACTGAGAGTAGAATGAGCCGAGCACTGCCATATCGGCCTCGGTTTCGAGTATTATTGTCGCCGTGCTGGTCCTGAGAACCATGCCCGTCTTGCTAGCACTCCGATTCAGTCACTTTTCAGCTGTTATGCTAGTCTGACCCCACATCAAGTTCCCTTCTCTTTTCTATCCTTATTTGAACATTCCATTTCATTATTCTTTCATATGAACGTATAATTCCCTAAGACAAGGGTGGGTCCCTTCAATGCACTTGTCTTGCAAATTAACCATAGAAGTGTTGTGTATAAAACAAGAAGATTACAGGGCAAGGGAGGCAATTCCGAACCAGCTAAAGCAGTTGAGGGGCTTTCTTCGTGATCTAAGAGGGCATCGACGCGAGCTAGCCAGAGTAAGTCCGGAACCCACCTTAAATTCCTCTCTCATAGGTTGGTATACCTGCCCTTGCTCTTTAGCAAAGTTTTGAGAGAGCAATCTCAAATCTCAAGTTCATCAGAAACCCGAGATACGTGCCACCAGATCATCTAGATCCGGCAGGTGAGATCGAGGCACCTAACCAGCTTGTCGACTCCATTGGGGACTTACTACCCCTTAGTCGGTTCTTTCTTGTTTGACCAGTATCCTCTTTTACTTTCGACATTATTTTCTATGGCATCTAGGTTGTTCAACCCGTTCATCCTTGTCAGGGAATTCCTTATCCCAACACTCGTGACTGCCCCAGGGAAGCAAATTACTCAATCTTCCTTCCCTACTCACTTGCTGAGTGGCGACTGACAGTCCAGCTCCCAGGTTCTTTCCTGGGTTGATGCGAGAGGGGACTTAAAGGTTCTTGAGTTCCCGGTTCCTAGCCTAGATGGACACTCCACCAAGGCTCCTTTCATCGGTATCACATCTACCGCACACAAAATGCACCCTGTTACCGAAAAGTCCCTTGCCGATCATATTGTTGAGGCACACCGGAAGGCTGCCCCCACCAGTTTCACGAAAGGCAAGCAGGTTGCCATCGCTTCTGAGGTTTGTCGCAAGGCAACCCTCCATTCTCCTTCACACTTCGAATCCCTACACCTAGAAGCTCGATCCACTGAGGCAGAGACCCTACGACCTCTACCTCTCGCACATACCTTTCGGCTCATGGTCCATCCACTCGAGCCGCACCTCAGGAAAACCTTCACGTAGCCTTGAGCTCGCATCCAAGGCTATGCCTTCTCGGGCCAAACCCTGCATGCGCCATGCATTTGCTTTCCACAGCTTGGGACAACACTAGCTCTAGGCCACTTCGATAACATGAAGGTTGAACACTCAATCCTCCCTCTAAGCACACACAGCTTCACCCTTTGAGAGATGGGCTCCTGCCCGGTCCCTCATAGACACAAGCTCGCTGGTCTCGGCCTCCTCAGGTCGAACCTATCGACCGAGCCCGGGTTGACTCCCAAGTCACCTGCACAGCTAATTCTAAAGGCGCACAACCTCCCCGGTCCAGACTCAGGCGGAGTCATGAACCAGCTACTTACTCTACCACTCTCTCGACACCAACCAAGTACCTTGTGCCCTGGTACTCAAAGGTCTTCCCTAAGAGTACAATCTTGAGCCAGCCTCTGGTAAGCTGCACACCTGGGCCTCACAAAGGGATCTTGGGCAGCAGCCTAATGTCAGACAAAAGCCTCCAACCTCCAAGGTAGAAACCCAGGTTGCCTTCTATCCTTGGACCCCACTCCCTACTCCAACTCATGGACACAGCCCTCACATGCTCAAAGAAAGTGGAATAGTCCAAGTCTCAAGCTCAGTTCTGAAATGAAGTCCACAACCGTCTCAGGATAAGCCGAAGAAGGGCCTACAGATCTTAACCAAAGAAGCCTCCAAGGCTGTTGAGGTCACCACACTTGGTTACCTCCTGCCAGATAATCCCTTCTTCCCTCCAAACTCTAGTACCTGAGCAGGTCCAAGAGTAATGCTTGGTCATCACGACCCAGAAGCCACGGTCTTAAGACCGTCGAGAACCAGACCTCACAAGATCGGCATAGAAGGTTCAAGTCCAGTCGAGGCAGGCTGAACCCCTACAGACTAAGTTGCTAACCATGACTCCCCAACCACGACAGTCCACTGCGCCACCAGGCTCTGACCGTCCAGAAGAGACAGTCAATGTCATGGTGATAGAAGATCCGTATGACGCTCAAGAAGAGTTGATGAACAAGTTTGAGGTAATGATGCAATCGATCTTTGAAAAGATGTAACACCTAGAAGCCTCCAGGTCCCCTTCTTCGATCAATTTGTTGACCCGTGAGGACATTGTTCCCAGGCAAACTCCCCCACTAGCCTCCCAAGACAGTTCTTCGTCCTGCGAGGTCTCCCAAACTGGCATTGATACTATGGTGGCCATAGCCTCAAGAACAAGGTCCCAGGCATGCAGGAGGTGCCGCTTTACCAGAAGCCATACCCCTCCTACATTAACTAAGTGTCATTTCCCTCAAACTACCAAAAAGAGAGACTATGTTCAAAGGTACTACGTCCCCTCACCAGCATACGACCAACTTCCAAGTAGCTTATAGGAAGACATCAACTGACGAGCGACTTCTCCTGCGTCAGTTTGTCGAGACTCTCGAAGGGCCAACCTTCCAGTGGTATGCTCTTCTGCCTCAAAACTCGATGCACACGTGGCAAGAAATGGAGTAGTTATTTTACCAATTCTTCGACGAAGTTCAAAGGAACATGGAAACCATCAAGCTTCTCATGCTGATGTAAGAACCTGGTGAGCTAGTTGAAAAGTTCATCGTTCGATGAAGAGAGTTGACAACCTTTCATGCCACATCCATGATCGACAAGGAAGCGGTGTAGACCAGCATAAAGAATATGCTTCCCGAGATCGTCGTGCATATAGAGGCATCCAATCCACCCTCCATGTCGGAGCTCATCTCTAAGGCAGTTCGTATTGAGGGATTGTTTAAACACCATGCCAGCTCTCAACAGTAACCCTCCAGCTCAAATTCTCACTCCAACTATCGGAGCATCCAAAAGGTAGTGATCAGCACGACTGTCACCGTGACTGACACTAAGAGCGTGGCTCCTCAAACCTTGGACGTATTCAAGGCATAGACGCCTCAGGCCCGAGCAAGTCGCAATCGTACAATGAGGTCCCCCCTCCTAAAAATTTTGAGCGAAATGACTTCTGAATCCAGCACCTGAACAAAGTTTACCCCTTCGACAAGGAGTGGACTCCTGTTCGACTGCTATTAGAACAAAACATGATCCAGCTGCTGGAGGTAAACATCGACATGCCAGCTGGTCAAGAGACAAATGAGAGGTACTGTGCCTATCGCAGGATAGTAGGCCACCGTACTCATGACTACTATAAGCTCAACAATACTTTCGAATCCCTTATTAACAAGGTTAAGATAAATATCAAAGAGTTAAAGAAGGCGTTTGAGGCAACTGAGGCTCCTCATATAGTGACAATCCAAGAGGGTGACGACGCACATGCTATCCTCCGTGCATTTTTCTCCATAGTGCTCGAAGAAGGACTCGTCACACCCAAGCCGACAAGGCAACTTAAGTTCTTGTCTCCAGGAACCGATAACCTCTAGTGCGCATACCACCAGATACGAGACCATGACATTAGCGAATGCACTAAGGCCACCAGGCGCTTACCCTCTTGAAATAGATGCTCCAGCAGGGTCTTGTCTCTCTTAAGCCCGCCTGGCAACCGAGGCATCTTGCCCAGGGCACAAAAAAACTTTGGTGCCTATATAACCAACTATGGGGCCAGGAACACAAATAGTGCTCTGGGTTCAAAGCTATAATGGCAGAAAAAGTCCAGCAAGGCCACATCATTTGTGCAGTTCTCCTAGGACGCTTCCAGGTCGTCGCTCCTGTTTAAGAGGAAGCCACACTACAAGCCCCTCATGAGCATACACTAGACCCTTCAGAGCCCTCGACCTCTCAGCTCTGGGATGTCTACCATGGGCGAAGCAAGCTCAAATCCTTGAAACGTGAGGCAATCCATCAAGCTAGGGCTACTCATCAGCCTGATAGAACGGTCCAAACACCTCTTCAGGGATCCCGAACGACAAGGCGAGCACCTAGGTCAGCCTGCAGAAGGAATCGTCCTCCTTAGCCACAAGTTGAGGAAGAATTTCTCAGGCCTCTCCCCCCATTACCGACCTTGCAGGACTTCATGCTAGGCGTAGCTTGCCTTGTCCTTTAGTCCAATCAGACGGACGTCCCTGAGTCATCAATAGCTCGAGAGTCCTCCAATATGGGTGACTACACTAAAAGCACTCCACAATAGTCAAAGCCTGGGCAAGACCTTAAATACCCCCTGCAAGCGTCCAATTCCAGTGATGATGTGTAAAGCTGCTCGGAACATTCTAACTCTTCTTCTCCTCCCTCCTCTTCTATTTTCTCCATAGGTGCAGCTCGACGGTGCCCAGACTTCAACACTCTAAACAGAGAGTTCGGAGGCGCCAGCCTTACCAAGTCATAGCAAAAGCGCCTCAGGGAGATGTTGGCCCAGGCGGCTGGATTCTCGACAGTTGCTGACGCCGCGACAGCCCGAGCCAAAATCGAGTCATGAGGTCATGGACTCCCCGTTTGAAGCTGACCCTTCCATTGCCTGGGTTAGCCGGAGATCGAGAGTCCTCTCCCACACTATGCCCCTTCTAGAAGCCGAGATGTCAAGATCAGGCTTTTTGCACTCGAAGTCAATGAAAATCCTTGTGAGTTCCCAGACGAGGAACTTCGAGAAGTTTCAAAATAATCGGAAGAAAGGGGTCAGGCCATAGGTGACAAGCTTGAAAAGATAAACTTAGGGGATGAGGCCAACCTGAGGCCAACTTTCATCTCAGCAAAAGTTTCCCCAAAGGAAAAAGAAAGTTATATATCCCTCCTCTGAGCAAATCGGGACGTCTTCACTTAACACTATCTTGAGATGCCTGGTCTAGATCCTCAGATTCCTGTCCATCGCCTTGGTATTGATTCAACAATCAAACTCATGAAGAAGATATCAAGAAGTTTTGGACCCGACCTCGAGATGCCAATCTATGATGAGGTGAACAAGCTCAGGCAAGCAAGATTCATACATGAATTCAAATGCCCAAAATGGCAAGCAAATGTTGTCTCAATCAAGAAGAAGAATGGTCAAATCAGGCTCTGTATTGATTTCCGCGACTTGAACATTGTTACCCCAAGGACGACTTCCCCCTACTATTCATTGAGATGCTTGTTGACTCCATGGCTCATTGCCAAATCTTCTTCTTTATGGATGGGCATTATGGTTATAATCAAATCAGGATGGCACCAGAAGATGAGGAGGCCACTGCGTTCTTGACCCCAAAAGGTGTCTTTTGCTATACTGTGATGCTTTTTGGGATAAAGAACGCCAGTGCCACATACAAGTGAGCCATTATGACCATTTTTAAGGACATGATCCATAGGGAGGTCGAGTGCTATGTGGATGACTTGATGTTGGAAGGTATTATTCATCAAAATGGGGCCCCCGCTCAAAAAGCCTAGCAAACAGTGGAAATTCTTGCAGTCTCAGAATAACACTGGAATATGCCAAGATCTTCATAAGGTCTCCCAAAGTCTCCTGCCAAGTTTTGTCGTAGTCCGACATGTCTAAGGTAGTACAGACAAAGAAACAATTCCATCAGAATCGACCTCTAGCACCCTAAAATGACCCTTTTAACTAGGGATACATTTTTGGTATCTCAAATCACTGTGAGACCACCACCATTCGATCCGCCACGGTCGAAAACTCGTAGAATCCCAATTTCAGCTCGAACAGACGCGCCATGAAGAAGTTATAGGAAAAAGAGTGAAACAGGAGGGGCCGCACGCTATTCCGATGCGACCACCTTGCAACTCCACGCCATGGAAGGGTCAGTCATGACTAGTGACTTTCGACTTTAATATCTTAGACCTCCCATGTTATATCGTGCTCAAATTTGGTGAGCTTGTTCGTCTAGTCTAGACGAATGATTCGATATGTGGCACGCCCCATGATGACACCAGAGCGTGAAGGAAAGCTAGAGAGAAGTTGCTGACATGTGGAGAAAGTGCAAGAAATTCAGCAACGTCGTGCTTCGTTCAAGTGGCCATATCACACTGGTCGCGAGCCCGATCGTTGCGAGACCAATTCGATAATGTGCATAAGGTCTCAGGCTAACTCTGACCTGAACCTCCGTATGTGATGAACGATTGGACTTTGTACACAAAGCCAACGAAGCGACTGCAAATTCCGTGGCAGAAATTCTAGATTCCGACCAAAATTCCAAAGTTGCAAAATCTTCGTTCGGGCATGGAATCGAGCTACGTTTGTTGCCCCATGATCGTAACTGTATGCTAAATGTAATTCCGTGAAGAAATCATTGAAAAGAATCAAGGAACGAGGACACTATCGATCCAAAGTTTCAAGATCCATTCAAATTTCAAGTCACATGATCATGCATTGAAAACACAGTCCATGGCTCGAAGGTGGTATCAAATCAATTGCCATGCCGAGCCCTGCAAGAAAACAATTATCTTACAATCAACTGGGCATCAGAGTGACCTCGGATCAGTCATGCAAGAACACGCAAGTTCTAGGGCAACACATAGCCTGTTCTGAAATTCCATGAATTGTTAGGTAGGGGAAAATCTATCAATTTGCACTCTATTTTATAATTTCTTTTAATTCAATTTAATCTTAATTTTCAACAATTAGGGTTAGTTTTGATCATCCACCCATGTTTGGGGCAAATTCTATATATACGTACCCGTATTGTATGTACCTGAGGACTCAATCTTTCACAAAAGAAAGAGTTTTTACTTAATACAAGTTTCTCTTTCTTCTCATTGTTGCGTCACATTTGAGAGCGAGAGTAAAGTGAGAGAAAATTTTGACCGGTACCCTTAAGTTCGAGGTAAATCTTCTCCCTCTTTTCTTTTTCCTCTCTCTCTCTCTCTCTCTCTCTCTTCTTTCCTCTCTTGCCCCCCTCCTTCTCCATCTGAGTTCCTCCTTGAGTCATGCACGGAAATGGATGTGCCGTGCATGCCTCCCCTGAGGTTACACAGGTCACGCATGGCGATGGCAGCACCATGCGCGAGTCTCCTCTCCTTATTTTCTTCTATCTCTTTCGTCCAGTGGGGCCTGAGGACAGCACTGCCCATCGCCTTCCACAGACGTAGCTTGGACGTCTTAGTGAAGAACCCCAATGACGAAACTCGTTGCTGCTCATAAGGGTCCTTCCCTGTTGTGCATCTATAGCAGATGGCGATACTATCGTCGCCCGCTATAGGCCTCGACAACGTATACCGCCATCCACGCGCTTCCTTCTCATGTTCGGCGTTCGTCGTCCTTCCTGCATCCCATGCCTATTGTCATGCACCTCGTGAGGATTACCGCTACGTGCTTCACAAATTACCATCACCTTGAGCTTCATCAGAAACTATCACTGCCCGTGCGGGGGCATGTTATTTTCTTACGTTGTCAATGGTGATGCCTACTCCGCAGGCCATTTCTCACACTCTTGCCATGAGCAGTAATGTCGAGCACCGCCCAAGGGCAACAACACTGCTACTCCACGGTCGTGAGCAGCAACGCCTAACAGCATCAGGACCTCATCTCTCTGTCGTCACGTTTCTTCTGTTCATTCTTTTTTCTCTCCTCGCTTGATTGAGGGTAGACTTAGCCTCGCACCGCCATATCGATCTCGATTTCGAGTGGCATGCCGACGTGTTGGCTCTAAGAACCATGCTCATCTTGCTACCACTCCAAGTCGATGGCTTCCCGACTGTAATGCTAGTCTCGTCTCTTCATCAAGTTTTCTTCCCTTTTCTATCTTTATTTGAACCTTATGCTTCATCGCCCTCTCGTGTGAACATACAGTGCCCTAAGAAAAGGGTGGGTCTCTTTGACCCACTTGTCTCGCAAATTAACCATGGAAGTGTTGTGCAAAAAACAAGAGGATTGCAGGTCAAGGGAGGTGATTCGGAACCAGCTAGAGTAGCTTGGGGGCTTTCTTTGTGATCTAAGAGAATGCCCACACAAGCCAGGCCCAGTAAGTCCCGAACATGCCTTCAATTCCTCTCTCATCATTTGATATACCTTCCCTTGTTCTCGAGCAAGTTTCTAAGAGAGCGATCTCAAATCTAGGGTTCACCAGAAACCAAAGATGTGTGACCCTGATCATCCAGATCTGGAGGGTGAGATCAAGGAACCTAACCACCTGGTGGTGAAATTTGAAACAAAAGACGCCCACATACAAGACCTTAAAAAGGTATTCGAACGATTGTGGCATCACCAACTCAAGATGAACCACTTGAAATGTGCCTTCGGCGTATGCTCAAGAAAATTCTTAGGGTTCATCGTGAGGTACCGAGAAGAATTACCCTCCCATTGAGAAGATGTGACTAGCCTTGATCATTGCGGTGCAGAAGCTCCGCCATGACTTTCTCGGTCACCAGTCAAGTTCCTCATGACCCGGTCGTGCTGGTCAGAACGTGGCCAAGTGGGCATTATTGCTGATGGAGTTTGACATCACGTATGTACCACAAAAGGCAGTCTAAGGTCAAGCCTTAATAGACTTTCTTGCAACTCACCATGTCCCTGTGGAATCTTCCCTATCAAGTGATCTCCTGGATGAAGAATTTTTCTGTATGCCGCTAACAGGGCTGTGGGAGATGTCCTTCCACGGAGCATTCCAATCTGATAGAGTAGGCACCGGAGTCGTGTTTTTGACTCCCGACGGTGGAATGATTCCTCTATCCTTTTGACTAGCATAGGGATTTTCTCATAACGAATCTGAATATCAAGCCCTCATAATCGAATTGAAGATCGCCTAGGAGCTAGACCTGGGGCATCTGAACATCTTCGATGACTCTGAGCTGGTCATCCGACAGTTTAAGGGGATTTATGACATAAGGAAGGATACTCTTGAACCTTATCATGACATGGCCAAATCTTATATGGTCCAGTTAGATGATTTCTCCCTGAGTCATATCCCTATAAGGCTGAACTTGCAGGCTGATGCGCTTTTGAAGCTTGGGGCCACCATTCAGCTATCTTCATCAAGACCCACCTCAGTCTGAGTAATCGAATGGAGACATGACAACTTGAGAACCATATTTGACACAGATGATGAGAGGGATGTATTCCTTGAATGCCTGCCTTATCCATTCAGAGCGCTCCTCATGGCCAAGGATGCCATTAAGACAGAACAGGAAATAACCCAAGGTAAAGAATCCAAAACCGAGAAGCAAGAGCCTGAATTCTTCGACCCGATGTGCGTGGAGGTCGAACAAGTGGAAGACTGAAGGGAGCCTATCATGGAATTCATAAAGCATGGAAGGCTACCTCAAGATCAGGCGGAAAGCAACGACATATGATAGATGTCTACTAAGTACACCCTTCTTGACGGGGATGTCCTCTTTCGTCGATCATTTGATAGAATTCTCCTCAGATGTGTTGATACAAAAGAGGCGAGCAAGGTACTCAAGGAATTTCATTCATGTATCTGCGGGCTGCATCAGTCCGACCCTAAGCTCTACGAGCGCATCCTCAGACTCGGCCATTATTGGCCTTCAATGGTGGTTGACGCCCAAAACTATACGAAAGATGCTAGGGGTGACAAATTCATTCAAGCCTCATTCATCAACCCCCGGATCCTCTCCATCCTACATTGAATTCATGGCCCTTTTCCTAGTGGGGTATCGATATTGTAGGAACCATCACCCTCCTTTTCACCCTGGGTCATGCCTTCATTGTGGTAGCGATAGATTACTTCTTCAAGTGGGCTGAGACAGTCCCTCTCAAACAGGTTCCAGCGACCACTGTGGCTAACTTCGTGCATCACCACATCACATACCAGTTTGGGGTTCCGGACTGAATAATATCTGATAATGGCCCTCAGTTCTGAACCCATCACATTGATCGCCGTGCCAACCAGTTCGGTTTCGAGTGTAAGTACTCGACCATGTACTACCCTCGAGCAAGCGGTTTAGTTGAGGCATTCAATAAAACTCTATGCGGGGTGCTCCGGAAGTCAGTCTCAAAGTCAAAGAAGAATTAACATGAGAAGCTGCTTGAGGCTCTGTGGGCCTATCGCACCACCACTCGCAATGCTACAAACTCTACCCCTTTTTCCCTAGTCTATGGAGGTGAGGCAGTTCTACCCCTTGAGGTTCAAATACCCTCACTCTGTGTCATAAATACATCACGGACTAACCGAGGACTAGAGGGTTAAGCTCCACTACCAAGAGTTGGATGCCCTTGATAAAAAGAGACTAGAGCCTCAGCAGAACCTCGAGCTCAATCAAGGAAGAATGAAGAGAGCCTTGGACAAGTCTGTCAAGGTTTGCTAATTCGCTTGTGGGAACCTAGTCTTAGCAATCAAGAGACCGATTGTCATGCACGGGCGCTGCAAAGGAAAGTTCGAACTCAAGTGGGAAGGCCGAATCATAGTCCACAAAGTCACACCAAATGGGGCCTATATGACAAACTCATATGGAGAGGAGGTAATGCCCCCTATCAACGGGAGATATCTAAAGAAGTATTATCCGTGATGCATACTCAAGAAAGAGACTCAACACAAAGAAAGTAGGGCAGTCCGAGCAAATTCTAACTCTTTTTATTGCAGTAAAAATGAGTTACAAGATACAAGCCAAGAAGCCCTTTATTAAGGAGATTATAATTTTCTTATATCTGAGGGAAATAAAACAGTTGACACCAAAAGTGTTGCTCTTGCATCTGACAATAAGAAGACAGTTACAGGCCAAAAGAAATATCTTCCTCATGAAGATGAAGAAAACCCACCAAAGAAATGCTCTCCTCATGAAGAAGAAGAAAAACTACTTGGACAAGTTAGCTTCAGTTCATCTGACAAGTGCCACCAAAGAGGATGGTTACAGGCCAAAAGAAGAGGCCAACCACTTCTGGGTCAGCTCCAATTCATCTGGCGTGTATATCAAACATATAAGGAAGACTTCTCTGGTAAGGAACTGGTCTATGATGGAGAGCATACCCTGCTCAGAGTGGATGGCCTTCCACAAAACATCATGGACTTCACAGTTTTACTATAGGACATGGCTTCCAATAGACCGCGGCGATAGGGCCTCCTCGTTTTCCATCATTCTTGACCCCTGCAAGATATCACCGTCCATGGTCATCATCGTGCTCAACACAATGGCGGCTGTCACCACGGGTAGGCCAACGCCGTGTGAGACCATTGACGCGAGTGACATGCTCCTGAGCATGGCTTTCGCCTTGCGTGGCCTAGGGATGCATGAAGGCAGCGTTGCATGCGACTTAATGACATGCATGTCCTTGAAGTATCCTGGTTCCCACTGTTCCCAATTTCTAGAGGGCATTGACTTCCACGCCTCTTCTAGAGGGCATTGACTCCCCTTTTTTTATAGTCTAGAATATGATAAAAAACCATCGAAAAACCCTTCCCCACCTTCTACTCGTTACTAGAATTGTGGAGAACCACCGAACATTCTCAAAAAGAGTCCCTGACCTTGCGGGTTTCCCTCCTCCTTGTTTTTCCCACTTCAGCAATTCACCACAAAACCCATTGAAATTCCACTGGGTTCCCGATGAGCCCACTATTGCTCCTTCTTCTTCACCTCCAACAACCAGAGGACCGACAGAGCCCTCTAAACTCTCTGCAACCTCCCTTCACAATGGGATTGCTGGAGAAACACTCGAACCCCTGTAGAAACACCTCTGCAAAACTTGCTAAGGCTCTGAGAAGCCCTGTTTCCTTCTCAAAGAACCTTGGCACTCCTCGAAAATGTCCATAATCACGGTATGAAGCTTTGCATCCTCCTGAAGCTCGTCAGAAACGTTCCTGAAGACCTCTACAAATTTTGGCAGAGAAGTTCTCGCTTGAAATCTCTTGCTAAAAGCTCTGACTCTCTCTCTCTCTCAAAAACTCTTCAACTATTTTTACCCTTCTGTAAAATAGTAAAATGGGGTTTTCCCCCTTTTATACTCAATCATACCGCAAACTACCCTCGACAAAAATGAAATGATCCTCTAGTCCTTAGTTCTTAACGACAATAAGACCAGGCTGGAGTGGGTCAATCCCGAGACCCAAAAGGGTCATCGCTGCGCTCTTCACCCAAAGGCTATCGCCACGTGCTTCGTTAAGGGGCTATCGCCGCGTGCCCCGTCAAGGTTATCGTTACGCGCTTCTTCAAGGAGCCATCATTGTGAGCTTCACCTAAGGAGTTCTCGTCGCGCACCTAACCGAGAAGCCAGCGCCGTATGCCTTATCAGAATAAAATGTCGTGCGCTTCACACTAGGCCTAAAGCCACGTGCGCCATTCAACACTTAGTACCACGCACATGCCATGACACTTCCATCTGGACCGTTGTCCTCCTCCTCAGGAAGTTCATTCCCGACACCACACTCTCACTCCTCAAGGAGTCCAGTCTCTGGTGATGGCTTTGCTTCCCATGGAGTCGCATTCCCTCACCACACCATGGTCCGTGCTGTATGACTTTAAAGTACACAGCCTCGGTCCGTGCTGCATGACCTTAAAATGCACAGCTACTGATCTAGGCTGCATGACCTTAAACGGCACAATCCATGGTCTGTGCCGCATGAACTTAAACTGCACAAGCCATGGTCCGTACTGCATGCCATGCCGCATGACCTTAAACTGTACAAGCCATGGTCCGTGCTGTATGACCTTAAACTACACCGCCTCGGTCCGTGCTGCATGACCTTAAACTGCATAGCTACTGGTCCGTACTACATGACCTTAAACTACACAGCTCCAATTCGTGCTGCATGACCTTAAACTGTACAACCATGGTCCAAACTAGATGACCCTAAACTGCAGCGGAGGTCTAGTTGCATGACCTTAAACTGCACAGTCCTCGTTGCATGACCCTAAACTTCACAAGCATGGTCCTGTTGTATGACCTTAAACCATAGTGCACGCCCTAACCGCATGATGTTAAAAGGCTTAGAGCCATGGTCCAAACTACATGACCTTAAACTGTAGTGGAGGTCTAGTTGCACGACCTTAAACTGCATGGTCCAAGCTACAAGACGCTAAAACTGTAACACACAACGTGATAAAAGACCCATACGTATAACTTTAACTGAAAGATGGACCACCTCTTCGTTAAGGTTATTTCATCCACATCCCCATTGGAGTTAGATGTATGCAAAGGTCACGCCTACCCTTTTAATCCCCATTGGGTTTATTTCGCACCAACATCCTAGTGAGAGTCATATCCTACTACGTCTCACTATCCCAAGGGAGTTAGGGACATTCTTATCCCTTCAACCACCCTCAATGAGATTCATCGGTGCTCTAGCCTGTCATTCTCAACAGAGTCACATGCATGCCATCACTCATTAGCCCCGTGGACTAACACTGGTCCTCCTAATCCCCATTGAAGTCTTTTCCACCTCCCACTCCTCGTAGGGTTGTCGTCTTTATCTAAACCTCTCTGCTTGTTTATAACCTTAACAATCTTTATCCCCAGGGAGTCTGAGAGGTATCCACAGACCTATTCCCCATGCAGCTTTACCTTCATGACGACCCCCTTACCGGTCTGTGTTGCATGACCTTTAACTTCAATGCCTCCGTCCATGCTGCATGACCTTAAACTACACAGCCCTGGTCCATTTTACATGACCATTAAACTGCATAAGCCATGGTCCAAACAATATGACCTTCAACTATAGCAGAGGTCTAGTCACATGACCTTAAATAGCATGGTCCTGGTTGCATAAATTTAAACTGCATGACCACGGTCCAAGCTATATGACCCTAAACCATAGTGCACGTCCTGGTTGCTTGACATTAAGCTGCTTCACCCAGGTCTAGGAGGCATGACCTTAAATACACCCCCATACATGTGCACACGCCCTTTACGGGACCGTCACGCACATCTTCCCTAGCTGGCCCATTCGTGTTTGTGCACCACCTTCATTACCTCCCTAATGATTCCCCAATGTGTCTCACCCATGCTCACAAAACGGCGAGCCATCTCGCCACCCATACTAGCCATAAACTAGTGGGTCACCATTCTTCACCCACCATTTTTTCAGCATAGGTAGCCTTGTGCCATCTTCCCAAAGTGAGTCGTAACTACCACCATACTCACTCCATGGCCTCTACAGATTGTCAATCATAACCATCACGGTCCAGTTGTATGACCCTAAACTATAGTACACGCCATGACCGCATGACATTAAAAGGCTTCGCACAGGTCTCGACGCCTTCACACAAAAAAATGGGCATAGTGTACACCTGTACAAGGAAATTCCATGAGTAAAAATGATGGACAAGCATGGTCACGAAACCACGAGTAAAAGAGTTCCATGAAAACAAAACCCAAGCAAGGTGAAAACCCCAAAAGGGCATCGTGAGCAAAAACAGATGAAAAGGGTGGAGATGACCATGAGGTCACGGGTAAAAGAGCCCAAAAATAACAGAAGTTGGTGAAAACCATCTTTACGATGCCACTTACAACGTTCAAGTGAAAACCCGTGAAAGGGCGCTTAAACCGACAAAACAAGGTGACGCACTACCGTTACCTCAGCTGACACTCAATTTCCAAATAGTCACAAGCCCGAATAATGAGGTCTACCTAAAATTTTCAAATGCGAGCATCCAATCACAACACAAAATGGTTCATCAGAGAGTGGGAGTTGCAGAAGATCTCCCCAACATTAACAACATAAATTGGCTCATCAAGGAGTGAGAGCCACATAAGATCTCCCACATTTCAACATCAATAACAACAACAAGAGTCCTTGAGGGTGAGGACGATGACCAAAAGATACCTTTGGAATGCTTAAGGACCATCACGAAGGTAAGAAACTGACAAAGTCAGGGCCTAACTTGCCAGAGATTTCAAGGTATTCCTCATCAAAATCAAAAGCAAACCTGGTGTAGCAGAAAAAAATGTCGACTAAAGGTTCATAGCATTTGGCCTTCAGGTAGGCCTAATTCTATCCCAGGAGGTCTCTACAAAAGCCTCACGCTTTTAGAATCGCAAATAGTCACTTGAGGGTGAGGACTTTGATAAGATCCCTCAGACTTCTCGAATGATTGCTCTTCTCGATTCTCTTGAAGCCCAACATTCAACAGGGCATGCTGTTGGAAGATATTTTTCATCATCATGGAGCCCCAGCTCAATAAAAGTCCTAGCATACAATGGAAATTTTTACAGTCTCATAATAGCCCCAGAACTGATCAAGGTCTTCATGAGGACTCTCAAAAGTCTCCTACCAAGTTTCATCGTATTTCGACATGTCTAAGGCAGTGCAGATTGAGAAACAGTTTGGATAAAATCGATCTCAAGCACCTTGAAATGGACCCTATATCTAGAGCTAAATTTTCGGTGTCTGAATTTGATGTGGGACCACCGCCATTAGATCCAGCATGATTGAAAACCCCCCCAGGGCTCAAATTTCAGCTTAAACAGACACTCCAGGAAAATGGTTTAGGTGAAAGAGAGAAACAGGAGGAGCTGCACGTTATTCCCATGCGGCCACCTGGCAACTCCACATCATTAAAGGGATAGTCATGAATAGTGACTTTTGATGCTCATATTCACCCATCCCAAGTCAGATCATGCTCAAAATCGACGAGCATGTTCATCTTGTCAAGACGAGCGTTTTCACATGTGGCATGCCACTCGACGACACTCGAGCATGAAGAAAAGCTACAGAGAAGTTGATGATCCATGAAGGAAGTGCAGGAAATTTTGTAGCATCGTGCCTCACTGGAGCAGCCAAATCATGTCGCTCACAAGCTTAATCGATGCGAGACTAATTCCATCGTGTGTGCAAGGTCTCGAGCTATCTTTGACCCGAACGTCATACCAGATGAATGGTTGGATTCCACACATGAGGCCGACAAAACGACTGCAAATTACGTCGTCAAAATTCTAGATTCTGGCCAAAATTCCAAAGTTGCAAAATCTTCGTTCGAGCACGGAATCAGCTGTGTTTTTTGCCCTGCGATTGTAACGGCATGGTCAATGTGATCCAGCAAAGAAATCACCAAAAAACTTCAGGAAATGAGCACACTATTGATCTGAAGTTTCAAGATCCATTCAAATTTCAAGTCACATGATTGTGTACTAAAAACAAGATCCAGGGCTCGAAGTTGGTATCAGAACGATCGCCATGCGGAGCCCTACAAGAAAACAATCATCTTTCAATCAATCAGGCGTCGAAACGACCCCGGATCATCAATGAAAAATCATGCACGTTCTAGGGGAACACAGGGACTGTTTTGAAATTCCACAAATTGTTAGGAAGGGGCAAATCTGTCATTTTACACTCTATTTTCTAATTTCTTTTAATTCAATTTAATCTTAGTTTTCAGCAATTAAGGTTACTTTTGATCATCCACCTATGTTTGGGGCAAATTCTATATATATCACGTACCATCATTGTACACAAAAAGAAAATAGACACACCAATAGAATACACAAAGAGAGAGTTTTTACTTAATAAAGTTTCTCTTTCTTCTCATCGCTGTGTCATGTTTAGAGAGAGAGAAAGGTGAGAGAAACTTTTAGACCGATACCTTTAGGCTCGAGGTAAATCTTCTCTCTCTTCTTTTTCTTTTCTTCTCTCTCTTCCTGTCTTTCTTCTTCTTCTTCTCCGTCTAAGCTCCTCTTAGAGGCCATGCACGATAGTAGCAGTGCCATGCATGCCTCTCATGTAGTCTCACAGGTCGTGCATGGTGATGGCAGTGCCATGCGTGAGCTTCCTTCTCCCTCTATTTCATTCTCTATCTCCCGACGAGGCTTGCAGATGACACTGCTCATCGCCGTTCACAGATATATCATCGATGTCTCAGCTAGGAACACGGGTAGCAAAGCCTATTATCGTCCTCAGGGGTTTCACCCTATCGCATGACTGTTGTAGGCAGCGATGTCCATTGCGCAGCAATATCTGTCTTCGTGCGCAGGCTCCTTCTACACCTCTCTGTGCCCATTTTCTTGTGCCTCATCAAGAGTTATCACCTTCTGCAAGGGATACGTTGCCTCCTCACTTTACCAACGACGACACTTATTGCCGTCTGCAAGCTTTTCTCATATTCTCCATCGAGCGTCATGTGTCTCATGGGAAGCTATCGCCGTGAGCGTCACCAGAAGCCATCATCGCCTGCAATGGAAGCAGTGCCTTCTCATGATGTCAACGGCAATGCTCATTGTCTTCTGGGTTCTTCTCCCTCCGCTGCTCTCTTTTTCTTCGCTCTCTTTTTAGCTCTTCATTCTTTTATCTTCTCACTTAACTGAGGGTAAACTGAGCCTAGCGCTGCCATATCGGCCTCGATTTCAAGTAGTATTGTTGCCTGCTAGTCCTGAGAACCATGCTCATCTTGCTACCACTCCGAGTCAGTCACTTTCAAGCGATCATGCTAGTCTCGCCCCTCATCAAGTTCCCTTCTCCTTTCTATCCTTATTTGAACTTTCCATTTCATTATTCTCTCACGTGAACGTACAATGCCCTAAGACAAGGGTGGGTCCCTTCGACCCACTGTCCTACAAATTAACCATTGAAGTGTTGTGCAAAAAACAAGAGGATTGCAAGTCATGGGAGGAAATTTCGAACCAGCTAAAGCAGCTGAGGGCTTTCTTTGTGATCTAAGAGGGCACCCACGCAAGCCAGCCCGAGTAAGTCCCAAACCCACCTTAAATTCCTCTCTCATCGATTGATATACCCATGCTTGCTCTTGAGCAAGGTTCCGAGAGAGCGATCTCAAATCTCGAGTTCACCAGAAACCCGAGATATATGCTTCCAGATTATCTAAGTCTGGAGGGCGAGATAGAAGCTTCTAACAACCTAGATGCAACTCAACTGGGAAACATGAGTCACAGCCTAGATTCAACTCCACTCGGGATAGTGGTTAGACACACGGAGTAGTGTCCAGGTTTTAGCACGCACAATGCTAGAACATGCGTGGTGCTAAATTGAGGAGTGTAACACACATGACTGTAGGCTTGAGAAATAGAAGCATTATCACGTATGATGTTTTAGCACGGGCGGAGGCAACACACACGGCAATAAACTTGGGAACACAGACAGTGCTGAGCTTTGAAGAACACGGCCAATGCTATGCTTTGAAAACATAGCCAGCACTGGGCTATTGAAAACACAACCTATGCTGGGTCTTTGAGATCACAGTCGGTGCTGAGTTGTTGAGATCGGTGCTGGGTCGTTGAGAACACAGCCGACACTAGGTACGGGTTAGTGTTCGAGCTTCGGGTTTGATCCTGACCCGATCCTGCTTCCTGTTGCTTAAATTTTCATGGACGGTGATAAACCTTTATTCTTGCCTCAGGTCCCAGCCCGACCCGATCTGATCCATCGTCGTTTTGCCTTCAAGGACCTGACTGGCATTCCTGGCTTGCGAGGGACACTTCAAGGAAGCTCTGCCTATATAAAGGAGGTAAACTCCATGTTTACATTTTGCCGAAGGTAAAACAGCTAAGGCAAGTTGTTTTAATCAGTGAGAGAGAGTGTCTGGCAAGGACTCCGGTGAGCACGTAGAGTAATCAAGTGAGGTTTGCAGGAGTTTGCCGACAAATAAGGGAAAATTCCGGCAGAGAAATGAGAACAACGAAGGGAACATAGAGGCATTTGCAGGGTTGCAGAAGTTTGTCGATAAGGGTAGCTTTAGAGACTCCAGTCGTGGTTTTGAGGGTTCTAGAGAAGGGGAAAAAAAAAGGGCAGAAGTTGTAGCAAAGGGCTGCCTGGGGACTTCCACTGATTTTCGGTAGCCTTCCGAGAGTGCATAAGATGGGGAACGGTTTCCCAATTGGTTTTTTGATGGGAGATGGGGAGTTTCTGGTGGGAAAACTGAGAGGTCACTGGTAGGTGAACAATCACAGGGAAACAAAGGGTCGTGTTGGGAATTCGATCCATTGGAGGAAGACGAGGAGTCTCGAGAAGGTGCGCAATCACCAGGGAGATGAAGAGTCTTAAGCAACCAAAGGGTCACAGGAGCTGAACAAAGCACAGGGTAATAAAGGGTCACCGGAAGGTGAACAGTCACAATGGCGAGGGGCCTTGAAAACACAGCCGGCGCTGGCCTTAATATACGCAGTTGGCACTGTGCCTCAGAAACACAACTGGTGCTAGGCTTTGAGATACGCAGCAGGCGGTGTGCCTCAAAAACACAACTGGCATTGGCCTTAAGATACGCAGTCGGTGTTGGGTCTTTGAAACGCAGCCGACACTAGTCAAGCGTGGCGCTAGTCAGTGCCTTAGTCGCACATGACTAGCAACATGATGCGTCTGGCTTTAGTTGTGCACGGCTTTTAGTTGCTCGATCCTTTGATGAACGGCGGTGAATCATGTTCTGCTGTGATCATGCACGACGATGACTAGGGTTGGCAAAGGGCGGTAACCAATGGTGAGGCGTGGCTTGCGACGCCTGTTGGAAGCCAAGTCTTTCAGCGCAATTGTGAACTCCATGTTGTTTTGTGGAAGGGCCTTATTGTGAGCAAGATATGCTCTCCATCATAGGCCAGTTCCTTTCAAGAGAATTTTGATTTGTATGTCAGGTATATCCCATCAAAAGGTATATCCCATCAAAGCGGTTCCACATTTTCTTATTGTGAAGGCTACTTTCGGACTGTAACTGTCCTCTCTCCCTTAGATGCAAGAGCGATTCTTCTAATGGTGAGGGAGACTTTTGGCCTGTAACCGTCCTCTTTCCCTCAGATGCAAGAGCAATGCTTCTGATGTGAGAGCAATCTTTGGCCAGTAACTGTCCTCTCCTCCAATGTAAGAGCAACGCTGGGTGTCAATCGTCTTCTTTTCCTCTTGTGCAAGAGCGACATTCTACCGCAGCTATTTTCTTTTACGAGTGGCGATACTGCAAGATGGATTTGTAACGTCCCTAATAATGGGCTTTTTGGCTTTTAACTCCTTATGCAATAAAAGAGTTAAACCTTGTCTGAACTGTCTTTCTTGTCTTCTTTGTTTTTAACTCTTTGTTGTTGTGCAATGAGTCTGCATCATGAGAAGTATTTCTTTAGGTATCGCCCGTTGATAATGGGAAGTGCCTCCTCTCCTTCAGGATGTGCCAGTATGTAAGCGCAAGACTTTCTTTACTATAAAGGAACCTTCCCACTTAGGTTCAAATTTCCCTTTACGCTACCTATGCATAAGAATTAGCCTTTTGATGGCTAGGACCAGATCCCCACGGGCGAATGAGCTTACTTTGACTACTTGTCAAAGGCCTTCTTCATTCTCCCCTGGTGGTTCTGCTGAGCTTCCAACCTCTTTTCATCAAGTGTATCCAATTCTTGATATTGAAGTTTGACTCTCTTATATTCGGTTAATCCTTGATTTATAGCGACAGACAGTGAAGGGAGTTGAATTTTAAGGGGTAAAACTGCTTCACCCCATAGACTAAGGAATAAGGAGTGGAATCGGTGGCATTTTGTGTGGTAGTGTGATAGGCCCAAAAGGCTTCAGGAAGCTTCTCATGCTGATTGTTCTTTGTCTTTGATACCGATTTCCTTAAAACGGTGCACAAGGTCTTATTGAAAGCCTCGGCTAATCCGTTGGCTCGAGGGTGGTACATAGTTGAGTACTTCCACTCGAAATCGAACTAGTTAACTAAGCGATCGATGTGATAGCTTGAGGGCTGTTGTCAGATATGATCTGGTCTGGCACTTCGAACTGATATATGATGTGATGTCGCATGAAATTACCACTGTGGTCCCAAGAACTTGCTTATGAGGGACCGCTTCAACCCACTTGGAGAAGTAATCTGTTGCGGTTAGAATAAAGACATGACCCATTACTGAAGGAGGGTCAATAGGCACCACAATATCCATACCCCATTGTGAGAAGGGCCATGATGTCACTGTAGGGTGTAATGGATCTGAAGGCTAATGAACAAGTCTTGAATGTATTTGGCACACCTGGCACTTCTTAGCAATGTTTAAGGAATCAGCAATCATCAAAGGCAATAGTACCTCAATTTGCGTATCCGTTCTTAGAGCTTGGGGTGGGACTAATGCAATCCACAGATGCTTGAGTGTACTTCTTCTAGGACCTTATTTTCTTCTTGCGTGTCCACACATCTAAGAAGAATACCGTAAAATGATCGTCTGAAGAGAGCATCTCCTTCAAGGAGGGTATACTTGGTAGACATTCCACGCACACTGTTGCGCTCTGTACGATCCTCTAGGAGTCTACCATGTCTTAGAAAATTAATGATGGGCTCTCTCCAATCTTCTATCTATTCGATTTCTGCACATATTGGGCCGAAGAACTCCGGTTCTTGGTTTTGAACCTTAGCTCCCTGACTCCGTGCCATTTCGTGTTCAGTCTTGATAACTTCTTTAGTTGATAGAAGTGCTCCGAATGGAGAAAGAGGGCACTCGGGGATGAGATTTCTCTCATCATCCACTTTTAGCTTGGTTCTCAATTCAATATGTCTCCACTCTGCCACCCAGACAGGTGTGGGTCCTTGTGAAGACAATTGAATTGTAGCTCCAAGTGTTACGAGTGCATCGGCATGCGAATTTAACCTCTTGGGGATGTGACTCATGGATATATCCTCAAACTAGGCCATATACGATTTTACAGTATTATGATAAGGTTTGAGAGTGTCTTTTCTCACGTCATAGATCCCTTTAAGCTGGCGAATGACCTACTCAAAGTTGGCATAGATCTTGAGCTACTTCAAGTCTAGATCGAAAGCTATCTCCAATCCAATTATAAGGGCCTGATATTTTGCTTCGTTAGAGGAATCAGCTTCGGTGAGGGAGAATTAAAGAGGCAATACTCCTCCTTTCAGAGTTAGGAATACCACTCTGGTGCCCCTCGATCAGATTGGAAGGCCATGTCGAAATACATCTCCCACGTATAAGCAAGTTCAACACATAATACTTCTTCATTAGGGAGGTCACTTGATATGGGAGATTCCGTCGGTACGGGGTGTGCTACGAGAAAATCAGCTAAATTTTGGCCCTTGATGGCCTTTTGTGGGACATATGTGATGTCAAATTCCATCAGCAATAATGCCCACTTGCAAGACGTCCTGATAGGCATGGACTGTCATGAGAAACTTTACTGGTTCTGCTTTTGATAGAAGTCTTACTTCATGACTGACCAAGTAGTGGTGGAGCTTTTGTAATGCAAAGATTAGGTCAAGCACATCTTCTCAATAGGGGGATAATTCTTCTCAGCCCCTTGCATTCTGTGGCTGAGTTAATACAATGCAGTTTCTTCCCCTTCGTCATTGTTCTACACCAACAATGCTCCGAGCGACTCGTCGAGAGAGATCATGTATAGGATGAGAGGTCTTCCTAGTACCGGTGTAGAGAGCACTGGTTGATTGAGTAAATAATGCTTAATGTCATCAAGGGCTGCTTGACATGCTTCATCCCAGATAAATGGAGTATCCTTCTTTAATAGGTGTGTAAAAGGTTTACAGCGACCTAAGAGTTTGAGATGAACCTGCGGATGTAAGCCAGCTGTCCTTGGAGAAATCATAGTTCTCGTAATGTAGTTTGTGGTGGCATTTCCTGGATTGCCTTGATCTTGACCAGCGCAACCTCTAATCCTCGATTTCTAACAATGAACCCCAAGAACTTTCCTGAATGCACACTGAAAGCGCATTTCAGCGGGTTCATTTTGAGATGATGGAAGCGTAACTGCTTGAACACCTTTTCAAGGCCTCTCATAGGAGCGTCTTTCTCTTCGGATTTCACCATCAAGTCATCTACATAACAATCCACCTCTTTGTGCATCATGTCTTTGAAGATGGTCGTCATTACTCTCTGATATGTGGCACCAGCATTCTTCAATCCAAAAGGCATCATTGTGTAGCCGAAGACCCCTTTTGGAGTCAAGAATGTAGTGGCTTCCTCATCTTTTGGTGTCATCCATATCTAATTATACCCATAGTAACCATCCATGAAGGAGAAGATTTAACAGTGAGCTGTAGAATTATTGAGCATTTCTATGAATGGCAGCGAGAAGTCATCCTTGGGGCAGGCGGTATTCAGGTCGCAGAAGTCAATGCAAACCCTAATTTGACCATTCTTCTTCTTCATTGAAACAAAACATTTCAGCCATTTTGGGTACATGACTTCACGAATGAAGCCGGCTAGCTTGAGTTTAGTCACTTCAGCATTTATCTGCATTTCGAGGACAGGTCTGAACGTCCTTGATTTTTGCTTGGCGGGCTTGACAAAGGTATCGATGCTAAACCAGGCATCACATGGTAATGTCAAGCAAAGACATCATGGTTTTCTTGAAAGAAGGTAGTAAAGTTCTCTTTCTCATTTGACGATATATTTGCAGAAATGAAAGTGGGTCTGGGGTCGGCTTCATCCCCTAGATTTACTCCTCGAGTTCATCTGCAGAGGCTTGACTGCTTTCTTCCCATTCTTCTGGGGCCTCCTGCAACTCCTCATCATTGGGTTCAGAGGTCTTTTCATTAACCTCAAGTGCATAGACCCATGAACCTTACATCTCTGCTTCCAAGAGGGCTCTAGGGTAGGTCATGATTTCTGCACCTTTTTCTGATTGAGGGACAGAAAGGTCAACCTCAAACATGGAAAGCATACCAGGTTGCAGGGATTCGATTTGAAAGTTACAAGGAGGTTGAGATTCAGCAATTGCGGGGATAGAGGCACTGTCATATGAATCACTCGGTTTTTGAATGAGTGTCTGCAATGTTTGCCCTGTGCTAACTAATACTTCATAGACCTGTACCATGTGGCAAGTTTCCTGAAAATAGAAGTTCTGCCCTCTTGATTCTCCTAGCCTCTGCTCAAAGTCGGGCTCAGGAGGCCACTAGGGTTTCTTTGTCTTTTACTTCTTGTGCTTCTTAGTGGGAAAGATGGTTGTGTCTTGGCTCGAGCTACCAGGGTGTCAGCAACTGTTAAGAATCCAACTGCATGGGCTAGCATCTTCTTCAACCACCTCCAATGCGTCTTGCTTATATTAGTTCCTTCAAGTTCCCTATCAAGAGCCTCAAAGTTTGGACATTTCAAGATTGTATCTGCAGGAAACATAAAAGAAGAAGGATGAGAAGAAGAAGAAGAAGAAGAAGGTGAAGGATTAATAGGTGAGGGACTTTTAAGGTCATTCCCCTCATCGAACCAATCTAGGCATCTTTTTACGTCATCACCAGAGTTGGACGTGTGCAGGGAGTCTTTTAGGTCTTTCCCTTGCTTAGACCGTGGGGGAGTTCTTTTAATGTCGTCACTCTCATTGGACGTACTTCGAGTAGAAGATGGTTCGGGGACATCCTCTTGAAGAGATGTGGAAGGAAGGATGATCGCATGAGGATAAAGCCAGTAAAGTTGGCGATGGGGGAAGAGGCCTGAGAAATTCCTACTCAACTGGCGGTTGAGCCGTCTTGTTTCTCCGGCGAGCAGCCCTTAGTGTCGGTCGCTTTCTGGTTTTCATTGGCAGTGGTTGATTCGTCTTGCTTTGTTTATGAGCAACCCTAGCATGATGAACTTCTTCTCTCCTTAAGGACTTGAGTTAATCCACCAGTGATGGACTATCCCCGACTGGGAAGTATAGGGTTCAGCATGATCTGAGTCATCGTTACCTAGGACTTGTGTCAAGAGGTCGTCTCGTACCGGTGGAGTAGTGGTTTGGGGATCTCTTTTTGAAACGTTGTAAGACTCTTGAGATCCTTGTATTTTCTTTAGGATTATATCATGGAAACTGGAGCATTCGCTCAGGTCATGGTCCCAGATCTGATGGTACAGGCACCAATGGTCCTCAGTCCCCTGAGCAATGCATCGAGGTTGTCTTGCCAGTTTTGGTGTGATGAGCCTTCTTGAAGCATCATAACGAGCAAGGCGTGAAGGAGATCAGGCGCTTCATCTTCCTCTTGGACTGTCACTGCGTGGGAGGCTTCTGATGCCTCGAATGTCTTCTTTAACTCTTCGAGTTTTATCTGACCCTTCAGGATTAGAGCTTTGATAATGTCTTTTAACATGTAGTAGTCCTCTGTGGGGTGGTTTATATCTGATGATAAGCACAGTGGTTTGCATGGGTATCGCGTTTGGCTTGATCAGAGAACTTGTTCTCTATTCTAGTAAGAATCGAAGTAGTGCAGGGACCCATTCCTTTTCAAGGGGTAGACTTTGTTCTTATGCTTGGTCCAATAATCATCTTGAATAAGGTTCAAAGGTGGGGGTACTCGGTTGTACGACTGTTGTTGCTTACCCACCTGAGGCACTATCTTTGTTGTGCTTACCCTTTTGGAGAGGTCCAAAGTCTGAGAGGAAGCAATCTTTGGATCGCTTATGGCGACGGCCGCACTAATCACTCGTTTTTGTCAGTTGCCCCGGGTCCGAGAGCTACCATTGCCCCGATTGTTTCCTGAGCTGGGAGACCGTTGTTGTGACCCGCCTTGGTGGCGTGTCAGGCTTTCTATGCAGACTGACTTGGAGATCATCTCTGACATGGAGGTCGAATTGGAGGCCTCAACATGCAGAGAAATTTCAGGTCGCATGTTTCTCACACTGGTTTGACCTGCTTCCTTCTCAAGCATGGGATTGGGATGACGAGCAGTCAAATCTCTCCACCTCGATATGAATTGGTCCACAGGCTCATCAGGATCTTGGGTCAAGATGAGAAGCTCGATGGTTTGAACCTCTCTCTCGACCTCGTAGAAGCGCTAGTGGAATAGTTTCTTCATTTCCTCCCAAGTATGCACTGAGTTTGGAGGAAACCGAGCATACCACTGAAAAGCCGGGTCATCAAGGGTTTAAAAAAACTGACGGAGAAGGAGTCTCTCGTCAGCTACTATCTCTCAACATGCTTCTTGGTAGTGGGTGATATGCTGATGTGGGGATGTGATTCCATTGAACAGGAGAAATTTCCCTTTTTTATAGTCTGAGGGATATGGCACCTGATCAATGTAAGTGGGATACAGCTTTTAGTAAAGCGTTGGTCCCTGTATCCCCGGGATTTTCCAGTTCTTTAAGCTATGGGTTATCATAGCGTCAATGTCTGCCTGTGAGATGGGGTGAGGGACAGAATTGTCCTATGAGGAAGGAGGAGGAGGATGCCTTGGAGGCACATCATCTGAATGATGGGAGTTGACCTCATGATTAGCCGAGTGTCGCGCGGCATCGATATGATCAATCTTCTTCATCATTGTGCATACCATGTCTTCGAACCTATTCATACGCTCTTTCTGAGAGTTGCCAGGTTCGTTTACAACCATTACGCTGACTGGTTCTCCAGGGAGGTCTGACTTAGTTGTAGTTGAGGGATTTTTGGCTTGACGAGTCGCACATGGCAGATCACTCAGAAAGGGGTTAGCATGCTCTGACTGGACTCGAGTCTTGTATACCAATCACAAGATGACCGGCTCTCGACAGTCTTGGGACCGTGGCTACTGGCTGGCTCGGTCACCTTCTAGGACATTGACCGCAGTGCAGGGTTCATAGACTTCTTCTTCTTCAAGCTTTGTCATCTGAAGAGGGTAGAAGGGGTTCAGACGAAGGGGGTTGTCAGAGGTAGTTGCCGCAACCGTCTTGGTTGCTTCCCGAGTCAAAATTTGCAGACCCCTATGGCGTTTAACTTTGAAGGTTTGATGGAACTTATGTCATAAAGAGTTGTTTCCATTAGGTGAAGCAATTGGTCTGGGCCAGGAACTGGGGTCATCCTACGTCGGGGAAGCTGAATGACTTGATCTCGCATCAAGTCATTGCCTCAAGCTCTCATATGGGCTCCAGAAACATGACCGAGATGACGGGGCATGTTCAAGATGGTGCTCTTGAGGAAGGTCTTCAAGTACCAAGGCTGGGGGTGCTTCCTCAAAAGAAGACGGGCAGGTAGAAGAAAGGTTGACTCATGAGGACGTCTGAGTCAGGAGCGAGGGGTTGTCTATGATGGGGACACATGTGCGCCTCTTGAAGAAGGATCACGAGTTACCTTCGGGTCAACCCAAGCTTGAGCAAGTGGAGTGGTCTTGCCCTAGGAGGCCATGAACTGTGAGCAGGTGGAAGCTTTCTCCTTACAGGGTGCGCTAGTGTGTGCTGAGTGGGAGGACGAAGGAGTCGTCTCCTGCATGATTGGGTTAGCGCAACAATAGTGTTGCCCTGAGGAGTGGGATGCACACGCATAACGTGTGCAGGACCTAGCCTTATGAGGCCGGATTCTGGACGTTGACTCTAGGTACCACAAGGATCACCTTGAGATGTGGCTCTAGTGGATGACCCACGAGCCTTATGGTGTGTGCTAGAGGTGCAGGCCCAAGGGTCTTTGCCTCAATGTGCCGAGCTTCTAAGGGTAGAGACTCGTGGTGGTGCAAGAATGTGGGGGGTAGCCTTGCGGCGACCCACAAAAGCAACGACAACTTCTTTGCCTTTTGCAGTAAGGGACTGGGCAGCCTTGTGGCATACCTTGACAATGCGACCGACAAGTGACTTGCTGGTCGCAGGGTGAATCCTGTGAGTGGCAGCAAATGTGCTACCGATGCCGAGTGCCTTGGCAGAAGTTCCACCATAGCTAGGAGATGGGAAGTTAGAGACTTTTAAGTCCCTCCTCACACCTATTCAGGTTCAGACCTGGGAGCTAGACACTGGGTCTTTCCTCAGAAGGAATGTTTGCAATGAAGTTCGAGGAACTTATTCCTGGGGGACACTCGCAATGCAAGAATGAGAAAATCCCCGATCTGGATAAAGGGGTTAAGAAACCCAACAATCATGTGGTGTGTGAAAACAAAAAACAAAGGAGAAACTAGCCAAACAAGAACGATCTTACGAAGGGGTAGTAAGTCCCCAATGGAGTCACCAAGCTGGTTGGGTGCCTCGATCTCGCCCTCTAGATCCGGATGATCAGGTGGCACGCGTCTTGGGTTATCAGGGAACCCGGGACTTTGAGATCGCTCTCTCAGAAACCTCGCTCAGGAGCGAGGGCAGGTATACTAACCGATAAGAGAGGAATTTAAGGTGGGTTTGGGACTTACTAAGGCTGGCTTGCATGGGCGTCCTCTTAGATCACGAATAAATCCCTCTAGTGGTAGAACTAGTTTGGTATCACTTCCCTTGGCCTGTACTCTCCTTTTTCTACAATCACACACACATGGTTAATTTACAAGACAAGTGGGCCAAGTGTCTTTGGGCGAATGCACATAGGCATGCACATTAAAAGGAATAAAAAGGGTAAAAGGATGGGTGAAAGAAGAAGAAAGAGAAAAAATAAAGGAATAGGGAAGATAGGATTTTGACTAGGTGGCTAGACTAACACAGTAGCTAGACCAACAAGAGATTGACCTGACATAATAGCAAGACAGGCATGATATCTAAACCAGCACAACGACAATACTACAAGGTGATAGAAAGATCATCGACATGCTTGACATGATGGCTAGCCTATTGTAGTAGTAAGGCTGACATGGTGACTGAAACTGGCACAACAATAGTACTGCTAGACGATGAGACTACCATGGCAGCGCTTGACTTAACCTCCCTAGATTAAACGAGAGGGAAAAAAGAGAAGAGAGAAAATAAAGAGAGAGGGAAAGGCATGCATAGTACTACCGATGCCATGCAAGTGAGAAATAGATAGGAAAGAGAGAGAGAGGAAAATAAGAAGAAAGGAATCAGTAATAAAGAAGAGGAAGGGGAAAGAAGAGAGAAAGAAGGGAGAGAAGGAAGAGGGAACATGAACGACAATGAGCTTTCGCCGCCTATGACAGAGATTGAGAAGAGAGAGGACATGAACGATGATGAGCATCTGTTGTCCATGACGAAGGAGAGAAGAGAGAGAAAATGTGGACGATGATGAGCTTTCATCGTTCATGACAGAGGAGAGAAAACGAAAGATAAAACACAGACAATGATGAGCTTTTGTCGTCCATGACACAAGAATTAGAAGAGAGAGAAAACATGGATAGCGATGAACTTCCATCGTCCGTGACACAAGGGAATAAGAGAGAGAAAACATGGATGGCGATGAGCTTCTACTGTCCATGACACAAGAATTAGAAGAGAGAGAAAACATGGACGGCGATGAGCTTTCACCATCCTTGACACAGGGAATTAAGAGAGAAAGAAAACATAGACGACGATGAGCTTCCACCATCCATGACAAAAGAATTAGAAGAGAGAGAAAACATAGACGACGATGAGCTTTCATCACCCATGAAACAGAAAAATAAGATGAACTTTGATATAGGCCCGCCCGCCACTCGGGTTAAAGCCCGACCCACTATATTTTCCCCAAAAGCAAGAGGACATCACACCTGACGATAGGCTCTACCATGCATGATCTGAGAAGAAAGAGAGAGAAACAGAGAGGGAGAAGGAAACTGAAGAAAGAGAAAAGAAAGATAGAAGAGAGAGAAGGAAAGTAAAAAATGAATATCAGAGAAGAAAAAAGAAAGAGAGATATAAATGAGAGGAGAAAGAAAGAGAGAGATAGAGATAAAGAGAGATAAAGAAATTGACGAGAAGTGAGAAAGAAAGAGATGGAGGAGGAGAGAGTAAGAGATAGATGAGAAGCGAGAGATGAGAGGAGGAGAGAGAAAGAGATAAGTGAGAGCAGAGAGAAAGAGATAGGTGAGAAGAGAGAGAAAGAGATGAGAGGAGAGAGAGAGATGAGAGGAGGAGAGAGAATGAGATAGGTGAGAAGAGAGAGAAAGAGAGATGAGAGGAGGTAAGAGAAAATTCCTTCACCAAAGGGTACCAGACCTATTCTTCTCTCTCCTCTCTCTCTCTCCAAGACGTACCCACAAATTGAACATGGAACATCTCAAATTTTATTGATGAGTATTGAAAAATCAAGGGTCTTATAACAGTTGTGTTTAACATGAACTTATAGAATTGGGCCCAAACATGAGTGTAAACTTAACAACTACCTAAATTGATGATAATTACAATTTAATTGAATTAAAAGAAATTCTAAAATTGGGTACAAAAGGATTGTTTTGCCCCTGTCCAACGATGTCAAAATTTCAAAACAGTCTCTGTTGCTGCCCTAGAACTTGCGTGATCTTCCATATATGATTTGGGGTTGCTCTAAGGTCCATTTGGCTGAACGATGATTGCTTTCTTGTCGTGCTCGGCACGATGATAGATTAGATACTAACTTCTAGCCGTGGATTGTGTTTTAGGCCATAATCATGCGACTCAAAATTTGTATAGATATTGAAAACTTTCGATCAATAGTGTGCTTGTTTCTTATGTTTTTCTTTTCTTTCTTAGTTGAATTGCACTGAGCACGCCATTACGATCACATTTCAACAAATGCAACTTGATTTCGTGTCCGGATGAAGATTTCGTCATCTTGGGTTTTTTTGCCAAAATCTAAAAATTCGACAGTCGAAATCTGTAGCAACTGTGATGCCTTCGTGTGCCGAATCCAACTGTTTACCGTATGTGAGGTTCGGACTAGAGATAGCCTCAGACCTTACGTACATAATACAATTGGTTTCACGTCGATTGGTTACGTGAGTGCTGTGATACCGTCATTCAAGAGAGGCATGCTGCTACTGAATTTTTTAAAACTATCTTCACGAATCATCAACTTCTCTCTAGTTTTTCTCCCTGCTCGGGTATCTTCATGGGTCGTGCTACATATCAAAACGCTTGTCTTGATGAGACGACCACTTCACCAAATTCGAGAGCAGTCTGACTCAGAACGAGTGACCGAGGTTCGAACAAAGGCTTACCGCCAACCGCACAACATCGAGCACTAACCTTCGGATGGGCTAGATTGGGTCGGGCTCAGACCCGAGGCCTAAAGAGAGGATTACTGCCCACCATGCAACACTGAGCACTAACCTTTAGGTGGGTTGGACCGGGTCGGGCTCAGACTCAAGGCCCCAACAGAGGCTTACCGCCCAACACGAGCACCAACCTTAAGATGGGCTAGATCGGGTTGGGCTCAGACCCCAGGGTAAGAACAGAGGCTTACCGCAGCCTGTACAACTTCAAGCATTGACCTGCAGATGCGTTGGATCGGACCAGGCCCAAACCTGAGGCCTGAACTTAGGTTAAACGACGGTTTTGTTCCGTATCGCCAAGCGTGACTAACGCTGAGTGCAACCAACGCTGTTCATGCCAGTATTACTGCCGCCCGTGACCACTCTCGTGCATGCCAATGTCGCTCGTGCTAGTGTTATGTGCGCCAAAGACTATCGTCGCGTATGTTGCTGTTATCTGTGACTAGCGTCGCGCATGTCTGAACTTGATCATCACTATGAGTGTTCCACCACTATCCTTAGTGGAGTTGCATCAAAGACATAACCTCTGTCATCCCCAGTGGAGTTGCATCCAGCCTGTTCCACCTAGGCCATGACCGGTCATCCCCAATGGAGTCAGCAGCCGGTCATTGTCCGTCATCCCTAGTAGGAATTACATTCGTATTGTAGCCCATTGATCCCCAACAGAGTTAGGCTCGTGCTTACCCCTTCAATCCCTTGTGGTTCAGTCGTGTACCCAGATGTCTTATCCCCAGGAGTCGGGTTACCTTCCATGAGCCTATTCCCCATGGAGTTCCATCTTTCACCTTAGGGAGTCATACTTGTCCCCTAATCCCCAGTGAAGGCTGCTTCCCATCTAAAACCCCTGTTATCATTTTACCCCTAGGGAGTCAAATTACTATCCAGATACCAATTCTCCATGGAACTTCACCTACATCGCCACCTACACTATGGTCTGAGCTGCATGACCTTGAACTGCATAGCCTTGGTCCGTGCTGCATGACTTTAAAATGTACAGCCTTGGTTTAGGTGCATGACCCCAAACTGCATAGTCCAAACTATATGATCTTAAACTGTATAGGAGGTCTAGTTGCATGACCTTAAACTGCATGGTTCTTGTTGCATGACTTTAAAACTACATAACCATGGTCCAGCTGTATGACTTTAAACTATAGTGCACGCTCTGGCTGCATGACGTTAATAGGCTTAGCACCATGGTCTGAACTGTATGACCTTAAACTATAGCAGAGGTCCAGTTGCATGACTCTAAACTGCATAACCACAGTCGAAGCTATATGACGTTAAACCATAGTGCACGTTCTGGCCGCACGACGTTAAAGTGCTTTGCACAGGTCCCAGAGGCATGACCTTAATCATGCCCTCACACACATGCACACACCTTTTATGTGCAACTTCATGCATGTCATCCTTAACCGACCCATCCGTGTGCGCGCATCACCTTCAGCACCTCCCCAATAAATCCATCTTCCTCCATTAGCATTCATCATTCCTCAGTGAGTCTCACTCATGCTCACAAAACGGTGAACCATCTCGCCATCTATACTCGCCGTCAACTAGAGGGTCACCACTTTTCACCTACCATTCATACATCAGCCATCTTTCATAGGTAGCCTCATGCCATCTCCCCAAAGGGAGCCAAACCACCACCATACTCACTCCATGGCCTCAATGGGCTGCCATTCGTCACCACTATGGTCCAGTTGTATGACCTTAAACTGTAGTGCACGTCCTGGCCGCATGATGTTAAACTATTTCGCACAGGTCCCTGAGACATGACCCTAAACACCCCTTCACAAAAAAAAAAAAAGAAAAATAACAGGCATGGGGTATACCTGGACAGAGGAATGCCACGAGTAAAAGTGACGGACGGGCATGGTCACGAAACCATGAGTAAAAGAGTTCCGTGGGAAAGTAAATAATTAAACAAAAACCCGGGCACAGTGAACACCCCTAAAGGGCATCGTGAGTAAAAATGGAAAAATAAGGGTGGATATGGCCGAGAGGTCATAGGTAAAAGAGCTCCAAATAAAAGGGAAGTTAGTGAAAACCATCTCTACGGCGCCGCTTTTCAAGTCCAAGTGAAAATATGCAAAGGAAGCTTGGACCAATAAACATTTTGATGCAACACGCGCCTCAACAGGCAGCTTCAGCCCACATTTTCAAGAGAAAAATCCCTGGTGTCACAATACCAGGATTCAAAAATACAAGCATCAAGCAAGATTCCGACAGCCTGAGTCCATATACAAAAAGAGGACTCGAAAGGCAAAAGACGTGCCAAGAAGGCAAGACAAGTCTCATGAGGAAGAGCACTATTCCCACAAGGTCACAAACACACTCCAAAATGTTAAAGACGCCTCAAGAAGGCAAAAGTCAGTCAGAACATGGACCTACTATGTAACAACACTACTAGTAGGGGGCAGGGGTTATACCCACTTCTGGTCACCTCCATAAACTGAGGTACCCTGCCCAATTGAGTGCAATCTAGTGCACCACACAGACGGACACCAACTAACGACCCTTCAGCACACCATCCACAACAAACAACAAAATAAACACACTATAAAATGCTAAAGATGCTTCAGGAAAGCCAAAGTCAGCAAAACTTGGACCTGTTATGCAAAAGAAATGCTTAGCAGTAGGCAAGGGTTAAACCCAGAGCTGATCACCTCGATAAATTGAGGTACCCTGCCCACCGAGTACAATCCTGGTGCACCACGCAGACGGTCACCAACCAAAGGCCCTTCAGCAGACCATCAAAAACAAAACAAACAAACCTAGACCAAAATGGGAATAATGCCCTTCAGCATGGCACTCAACGGCCAGATAGGCCTGATTCTGACCAATGAGGTCCGTAAAAAATCCTCAGCTGTCAGAATCACAATTAATCCTTGAGCACGAGAACTTTTACAGGATCTCTCAAAAAAGTCTCTTCTCCCCCTAAAGTCTCCACGGATGGACTTGTACATTGCATCCATACGTCTAAGCATTCTAGCAATAGCATTGTGTGAATCTCCTCGGCGTTCACATGGTCTTGTGGCTAAGAAGAAAAAAGTAATAAAATTGAAGAAAATTCTCCGAATTTTTTCCATCTCGCTTCAACAATTGATGGGCTAAGCTGTTTGAAGACATTTTTCAGCACCTTGGATCCCCGATGCCGGATAAATAGATGAAGCCGGTCAATAAAGCCTGACATACAGTGGAAATCTTGACAGTCTTAGAAAATCCCCTAAAAGCATCAAAATGTTCTTAAGAACTTTAAAAGGCCACCAACCAAGTTTCGTTGCAATCCGACATGTCTAAAGCAGTGTAGACAAATAAAACATTTCGAAAAAATAAGTCTCTAGCACCCTTAAATGGACCCCATAACTAGAGATCTATTTTCAGTATGAAAAATTGTTGTGGGACCACTGCCATTAGATCCAACAAGGTTGAAAACCCCTATGGGTCAGGTTTCGGCTTAATCAGGCACTCTACGACACAGTTTTGGGTAAAAGACAAAAAAGGATACGCTGCACACTAATCCCCTGCGCCCTCCCTACCCCAAATCACCATTAAAGGTGGTTGTTTTTACAATATCGAGCAGTAAATTTTTTGGTCTATATCTCACTCGTCCCAAGTAGGATCATGATAAAATTTTAGGAGCGTGTTCGTCTCATCAAGACGAGCATTTTGATATGTGGCACGCCCCGTGATGATGCCCAAGCGAGGAGAAAAGCTAGAGAGAAGTTGCTGATCTGTGAAGAAAGTTACAGAAAAATCAGTAATGACATGCCTCGCTCGAGCGGCCAAATAATAACGCTTGCCCAACAGATCAAAGTGAAACTAGTTCCATCGTGTGTGAAGGTCTAGGGCTATCTCTGGTCCGAACTCCAAGCTTGGAAGCCCTCAACTGCACCTAAGGCTGACCTCCCTGAAGAAACGGTCAATGTTATGATTGTAAAAGAACCTAGTGACAGCCAAGAAGAGCACATGATAAGGTTCGAAGACATGGTGCATGCAATGATGGAGAAGATTGACCGCATGGAAACCATGCGACACTCAGCTAACCATGAGGCCAACTCCCTTCACTCAGATGATGATGTAGCTCCAAGGCAGCCTCCTCCCCCTGCTTCACAGGACAATTTTGTTCCTCACCCTGTCTCACAGGCTGACATCGACCTAAAAATCAGATAAATTATGAGTATTCAGGGTGCAATACTATAAAAAACCATACCCCTCTTACATTGATCAGATTCCATTTCCCTCGGACTACAAAAAGGGGAAGTTTCCCCCATTCAATGAAACAACATCCCTGCACCAGCATATCACGCATTTCTAAGCGGCATGTTGAGAGACAGCGGCTGATGGAGACTCCTCCTTCGTCAGTTTGTTGAAACTCTTAATAGCCCCCCCTTTTAGTTGTAAGCTCGGCTTCCCCCAAATTTAGTACATACTTGGGAGGAGATGGAGAAACTGTTCCACCAATGTTTCTATGAGGTCAAGAGAGAGGTCCAAACCATCGAGCTTCTCACCTCGACCCAAGAACCAGATGAACTTATGGATCAATTTATAGCAGAGATTTGGCCGCTCGCCATTCCAATCCCATGATTGAGAAGGAAGCAGTTCAGACTTGTGTGCGAAACATGCATCCTGAGATTGCTCATGTTGAGGCCTCCAATACGACCTCCATGTCAGAGTTGATCACTAAGTCAGTTCGCATAGAGAGCTTGTCATGCCAGCATAGCGGGTCACGACAACAGTCTTCAAGCTTGGGAAAGAATCGAGGCAATGGTAATTCTCTGACCAATGTCCTAGACAACCAATAAAAGGGAGTGATCAGTACGGCCGTCACCGTAAGCGATCCAAAGAAGGCTGCCTCTCAGACTTTGGATCTCTCCAAAGGGGTAGGCACAACAAAGACAACGTCTCATGCAGGCAAACAGCAGCAATCATACAACTGGGACGATCTCACCCTCCGGGTCGGGATGACCTGGTGGCATGTGTCTCGAGTTTCAAGGGAACCTGGGATTTGAGATCCCTCTCTCAAGAACCTTGTTAGGAAACAAAGGCAGCTATACCAACCGATGAGAGAGGAATTTAAGGTGGGTTCAGGACTTACTCAGGTTCGCTCGTGTGGGCACCCTCACAGATCACCACAGAAAGCCCCACAGTCCTACAACTAGTTTGGAATCGCCTCCCTTGGCTTGTAATCTCATGTTTCTACAATCACACACCCATGGTTAATTTACAAGACAAGTAGGTCAAATGACCCCTCCTTGTCTTTGGGAGAATGCACGTGAGCATGCACATTCAAAAGAAGGAAAAAAAGGGTAAGAGGATAAATGAAAGAAGAAGAAAAAGATCGATTAGAAGAATGGGGAAGATAGGAATTTGACAAGCTAGACTAACACAGTAGCTAAACTAGCAAGTGATTGACCCGATGTGGTAGCAAGACGGGCACAGTAATTAGACCGATCGAACAACAATACTACTAGACACAGAATGATCATTGACCAGCTTGGCACGATAGCTACCTTATTGTGGTTATAAGGTGAGTACGATAACTAAGACCGACGTAATGGCAATATTACTAGACGACAAGACTACCAAGGCAGTTCTTAACTTAGCCTCCCTTTGTCAAATGAGAGGGAAAGAAGAAAGAAGAGAGAGAAGAGAGAAAGAGAGGCATGCACAGTACTACCGTTGTTGTGCATGTGAGGAAAAGAAAGGAAAGAGGGAGAGATGAAAAGAGGAAGAGAGGAGTAGTGGGAAAGAAGAGAAAAGAGGGAAGACGAAAGAAAGAAGGGAGAGAAGGAAGAAAGAGAAAGAGAGAGAGAAGAGAGAAGGGGAACATGGACGATGATGAGCTTCCACCATCCATGACAGAGGAACAAAAAGAGAGAGAAAACATGGATGACGATGAACTTCTGTCATCCATGACAAAGGAGAGAGAAAACATGGACGGCGATGAGCTTTTGCCGTCTATAACATAAGAGGCAGAAGAAAGAGAAGACATGGACGGCGATGAGCTTCTACCGTTCATGACAGAGGTTATACAAAACATGGACGGTAATGAGCTTATGCCGTCCATGACAAAGGAACAAGAAAAGAGAGAAAACATGGACGGCGATGAGCTTCTGCCGTCCACGATAGAGGAGAGAGAAAACATGAATGTGATGAGCTTCTGTCGGCCATAACAGAGGAATGAGAAGAGAGAGAAACATGGATGACGATGATCTTTCACCGTCCATGACTGAGGATTAAGAAGAGAAAGAAAACACGGATGGTGATGAACTTCCACCGTCCGTGACTGAGGGGTGAGAAGAGAGAAAAAACATGGATGGTAATGAGCTTCCACCGTCTGTGATAGAGAAGTGAGAGAGAGAAAAAACACGGATAGTGATGAGCTTCCACTGTTCATGACACAGAATCAAGCAGAGAGAGAAAACATAGACGGTGATGAGCTTCCACCATCCATGATACAAATGAATGAGAAGAGAGAGAAAACATGGACGGTGATGAGCTTCACCATCCATGACACAAGATTAAGAAAAGAGAGAAAATATGAATGGCGATGAGCTTCTGCCATCCATGACACAGGATTAAGAAGAAAGAGAAAACATGGACGGCGATGGGCTTCCATCGTCCGTGACACAGGGGGAGACAATGGAACTTTGAGAGAGACCCGGCTCGCCACTCAAGTTAAGTCCGGCTCACAGTTTATGTCTCAAAAGTAGGGAGGCATCACACCCAGTGGTAGGCTCCGTCATGCATGAATAGAGAAGAAAGAGAGAGAACAGGGAGAGAGAAGGACAGTGAGGAAAAAGAAAAGAAAGATAGAAGAGAGAGAAGAAAGTGAATAAAGAAGATTAGGGAAGAAAGAGGAAAGAGAGATAGACGAGGGGAGGAGAGAGAGATGACGAGAGGAGAGAAAGATAGATGAGAGGAAAGACAAAGAGATAGATGAGGGGATGAGAGAGAAAGAGATAGATGAGAGGAGAGAGAAAAAGAGGGAAAGAGATAGACATGAGGAGAAAGAAAGAGAGATGAGAGGATAGAAAGAGAGAGATGAGAGGAGGAGAGAGAAAGTGACCTTCATCAAAAGGTATCAGACCTTTTCTTCTCTCTCCTCTCTCTCTCCAAGACGTGCCCACAATTTCAATATGAAAACTCAAAAATTTTATTGATGAGATTGAAAAATCAAGGGTCCTTTGCAATTGTGTTTAGCTTGTACTTATAGAATTGGGCCCAAACATGAGTGTACACCAAAAAATTACCTAAATTGATGATAATTACAATTTAATTGAATTAAAAAAAAATCTAAAATTGGGAGCAAAACGATTGTTTTTCCCCTGTCCAACAATGCATGCAACTAAAAAACAGTCCCTATTGCTACCCTAGAACCTGCGTGATCTTCCATGACTGATTCGGGGTTGCTTTGGTGCCCGTTTGACAAAAAGATGATTGTTTTCTTGTAGAGCTCCTCAAGGCGATTGAATTGATACCAAATTCGAGCCACGGATAGTGTTTTTAAGCCATGATCATGCGACTTGAAATTTAGATGAGTCTTAAAAACTTTGGATCAATAATATGTTCATATCTTGATATTTCTTCGTGATTTCCTTATTGTATTGCACTGAGCATGCCGTCACAATTGTGTGGCAACAAGCACAGCTCGATTTCGTGCCCGGACGAAGATTTTATAGTCTTGAGTTTTTTGTCGGAATCTGAATTCTGGCATCCGTAATTTACAACAAATTTATCAGCTTCGGGACTTGAACCAATGGTTGCCTGGACCTTACGCATGTGATGGAACTAATCTCGTGTCATTTCGATGCGTGAGCGCTGTGATATGGCCGCTTGAGCGGGACGTGTCGCTACTAAATTTCTTGCAACTTCCTCCACGAATCATCGGCTTCTCTCTAGCTTTTTTCCCTACTCGAGCATCGTCATGGAGCATGCCACATATCAAAACGCTCGTCTTGATGAAATAAACACGCTCACAAAATTTGAGCTTGAGCCAACTTCGAACGAGTGAGATATGGCCCCCAAAAGTCACTGCCCGAGAGTGTAAAAATAGTCACCTTTAATGGTGATTTGGTGCAAGGAGGCCGCACAGGAATAGTGTGCGGCCTACCCTTTTCGGTCTTTTACCCATAACTTTGTATTGAAGTTCCCGATTAAGCTGAAACTTGACTCATTGGTGTTTACAACCCTGCCGAATTCAATGGTGGTAGTCACACAGCAATTTGACACACCGAAAATAGAGTTCTAATTACGGAGTCTGTTTCAGGGTGTATTAATTTCTTTGAAATATTTTCTTTTTTTGCAGTACCTAAGACATGTCGAATTGCTACAAAACTTGACAGGTGGCCTTTTGAAGTCCTTACAAACATTTCCACTTGTTATGGGGAAATTCTTAGACTGTCAAGAATTCCACTGTAATTCAGGCTTTACTGACCGGCTGCTCTTTATATTCCACACTGGCGACTCAAGGTGCTAAAAAATGTGTTCAAACAGCTTGCCCCACCGAATGTTGGGATTCATGAGAAGAGAGAAGGACAACATTCGAAAAATTTATTACTTTTTTCTTCTTAGCCACAGGACCACATGAACGTCGAGTAGATCCACACAATGCTGTAACTAGGATGCTCTGCAATTTGGATGCAATGTACAAGTCCATCCGTGGAGACTTTAGGGGGAGAAGAGACTATTTTGAGGGATTCTATCGAAGTCCTCACCCTCGCGTGGAGTGTTTGTGATTCTGATTACTGAGGATTTTGGACCGACCACATTGGCAGCCTGTTTGACGGTGAAGTGCCATGTTGAAGGAAATTTTTCCAATTTAGTCTTTTCTATCCTCTGATGTTGGTCCACATTTCGAGGATTTTGTTTTGTTATTTATTCTGGATGATCTGTTGAAGGGCCTTTGGTTGGCGTCCATCTGCGTTGTGCACCAGATATTCCTTGGAAAGCAGGGTACCTCAATTTTTCGAGGTGACCAGCTTTGGGTATAACCCCTGCCTACTGCTAGCAGTTTCAATAATCAAGATACCTCTCTTCTTTGTCCGAGGTGACCCCTGAGGATTCAATCCTAACTGCTGCATCATAGGTCCAAGGTCATGGCTGACTTGGCTTTCTTGGGGCGTCCCCAACATCTTGAAGTGCGTTAGTGACCTTGTGGGAATAGTGCTCTTCTTCATGAGACTTATCTTGCCTTCTTGGGGAGTCTTCTATCCTTTGAGTCTTTTTTGCTAATGGACATAGGCTGTCAGAAATTTTCCTTGAAGTTCGTATATTTTGGTCTTGGTATTGTGACTCCAGGGATTTTTCTCTCTAAATGTGAGCTTAAGTAGTCTGTTGAGGTAAGCGCTGCATCAACCTGTTTATTGGACTTGGGAAGCTGCGCCATAGAGACGGTTTTTACCATCTTCCTTTTTATTTGGGGCTCTTTTACCCATGACCTTTCGTCCATGTCCACCCCTTTTTCTTCCATTTTTACTCACGGTGCATTTTTTTTTGGGTTTTCATCATTCCCAGATTTTTATTTACTGAACTCTTTTACTTATGGTTTTGTGACCATGCCAATCAGTCATTTTTTACTCATGGCATTCTCTTGTCCAAGTATACACCATGCTTATTATTTTTTTTATTTTTTTTGTGAAGGCGTGTTTAAGGTCATGCCTTCAGGACCTGTACAATGACTTTTAAGGTCATGCGGCTAGGACATGCACAACAGTTTAAGGTCATACAGCTGGACCGTGGTGGTGATGGATGACAATTTGTTGAGGCCATGGAGTGAGTATGGTGGTGGTTTGACTCAGCTTGGGGAGATGACACAAGGCTATATATGAAAGATGGATGATAAATGAATGATGGGTGAAAAGTGGTGACCCACTAGCTGACAGTGAATATGGATGGCAGGATTGCTCGCCATTTTGTGAGCACAAGTGAGACTCACTGGGGAGTCATGAAAGGTAATGAAGGGATATGGATTTACTAAGAAGTTATGAGGGTGGTGCATGCATCTGGACAGCTCAGTTAGGGAAGACATGCATGAAAATGCCTGTAAAGGGTGTGTGTGTGTGTGTTAGGGCATCTTTAAGGTCTTGCCTCCTGGACCTGTGCAAAGAAGTTTATTGTCATGCGGTCAGGACGTGCATTATAGTTGAAGGTCGTATAGCTTGGACCATGGCTATGCAATTTAAAGTCATGCAGCTAGGACCATGCAGTTTAAGGTCGTGCATCTAGACCTCCGCTACAGTTTAAGGTCATATAGTTTGGACCATGGCTGTGTAGTTTAGGGTCATGCAACACGAACCATGCAGTTTAAGTTCATGCAACTAGACTTCCGCTAGAGTTTAAGGTCATATAGTTTGGACCAAGGCTGTGCAGTTTAGGGTCATGCAACACGGACCATGGCTATGTAGTTTAGGGTTTTGCAGCACGGATCATGGCATAGGTCGCCCTATAGGTGGAGCTCCATGGGGAACAAATTTGTGGATGGTAATTTGACTCCCTGGGGATAAAGTAGTGTAGGTCATACACAAGTAGAGGGCTTTAGATGGAGATGGTGGCCCTATGCAAAGTGGCTAACAGAAGCAGACTTCACTGGGGATTGGGGTGTGAGTGTGATTTCCATGGGGTAAAAAGTTAGACTCCATTGAGAATAAGCTTCATACAAGGTAATCCGACTCCTTTGAGGATAAGATAGCAAAGGAATAAGGACTTGGTGCAAAACGGACCCATTGGAGGTTGAGGAGGCAAGACTGTTCTTAACTCCACTAGGTATAATGAGCTGCAGTACGGGTGCGACTCCTACTAGTGATGAGGGACAGTGGCCTGCTCCTGACTCCATTAGGGATGACAGGTCATGGCCTGATTGCAACAGCCTAGGTGCAACTTTGATGGGGATGACGAGTCACGACCTGGGTACAACTCCACTAAGGATAGTGGTAGGACACATACAACAATGACTAGGTTCTAGCACGCATGGCACTAGCACATGCACGACACTAGCATGGGGAACGTAACACACATGGCGGTGGACTTGAATGGTATAATCATTGACACGTGTGGCTCTTAGCACGGGTGGAGGTAACACACCTGGTGCTAACGTGCACAGTGGCAACACACGCGGCGGTAGACTTGAGAACACAACCGGCGTTGGGCACAGCTGGTGCTAGGCTTCGCAGAACACAACTGGTGCTGGGCTTTAGAGAACACAACCGGTGCTAGGTCATTTAAAACACAGTCAGTGTTGAGCCATTGAGAACACAACAGGCGCTAGGTCATGGAGAATACAACCAGTGCTTGGTACGGGTTAGTATTCGAGCCTTGAGCCCTAGCCCAACTCGGTCTTGGTCTCTGTTGCTTGAGTTTTCATGGGCGGTTGTAAACTTCCATTCAGGCCTCGGGTCTAAGGTCGACCTGGTCCGGCCCATCATCGTTTGGCCTTCAAGGTCCTCACTGGCATTCCTGGTTTGAGGGGGGCACTTCCAGGAAGCTTCACCTATATAAGAGGGTAAACCCCATTTTTACTGTTTTACTGAAGGTAAAACGACTAAGGCATATTTCAACAGTGAGAATGAGAGAGCTCCTGACGAGAATTTCGACGAGCATGCAGAGCACCTGAGTGGGGTTTTGCAGAAGTTTGCTGGCAAGTAAGAGAAGGTTCCGATGGGAGAGGGTGAGTTTCCGGTGGGAAACTGAGAGGTCCAATGGAGGCAAACAATCACTGTCCGCGAATAGTCGCTAGGAGGTAAACGGTTGCAGGGGGACGAAGGGTCTCTGGGAATTTGATCTAATGCAGGAAGATGATGGGTCTTAGGAAGGTGCACAGTCACCGGGGAGAAGAAAAGTCTCCATGAGGTGAATAGTCACGGAGAGACGAAAGATCACTGGGAGGTGAACAGTCACGGGGGAATGAAAGGTCACCGAGAGGTGAACAGTCACGAGGAGGTCACCGGTAGCGAACAGTTACCAAAAGGTGAAGAGTCGCTGTGGCGAGGGGTCTTGAGTACACAACCGGCGTTAGCCTTTAGGACACACAGTCGGCGTTGGGTCTTTGAACACACCTGGAGTTAGCCTTTTGGGAAACGCAGCCAGCGCTGGGTGTCTAAAAAATATCCAGTGATTAACCTTTAGGAAACGCATTCGGCGCTGAGCCTCCGAAACACAACCGATGTTAGCCTGCAGGAAACACAGTCGGCATTCGCCTTTAGGAAACACAGCCAGCGTTGGTCTTCTGCATGGAGTGCCTCTCCCACTACTTTCTGTTGACGGAGTGCTTGGCCTTGCACTTTGATGGCTCCATTACCATCTATTGCAATGATGCTAGCGTAGAGTTTTTACATGCCACGGCAACCCATGTCGATTTAGATGACATCCTCGGCTCTCCATATGTTCCGCTTGTGGTAAGGTCCTTGTTTGTTCATAGCGGAGCTATGTCTCATGAGGGGCGCTACCTCCCGTTACTTGCGGTTCAGATATGTTCTTTCATCTCCTACTTCATTCCCGGATCATTGCAGCTGGTGTGGCGTCATTTCTTTATCGATTATATATAATAAAGGATTTATATTTCCTACAAGGTCATAATCACTGCTAGTTCTTAGATTGGGATGTAAAATCAAGTACTCAGTAGTGCGCTGCAAAGGAACCCCTTAAATTCCTTCAAATTTTCCTTTAAAGTTCAAAATATTTATAAAACATGTGGGAATCTTATATAAAATTGTGTATATGATTTGGATGTTATTAGCTGGTGAGTGTTTTTTTGGTCATAATCGTTTTTTATATTTACTTTGTCTTTTTAAATGTCCTTAAGAATTAATCGATTTTCTTATAACTATTTTTCATTTGTTTTTTTAGATTTTTTTCTTTTTTTTGTGAATCAGTAATATTGAGCCCTACGCTTTTTATAAAAAAAAAAATAGGAAAAAGAAAAAAAAGGAGGTCTTACATAAGAGAAACGTTTATATAGAGCCCAGCCTCTAAACAATCAAATTAGAGCCTACTGTTTGAACGCATTTTTCAGCAACTTCGTCCCTGATGCAGAATAAAGAAGAAGCAGATCAATAAAGCCTGATAAAACAGTGGAAATATCGACAGTTTCAGAATGACCCCAACACTGATCAAGATCTTCATAAGCACTCCAACAAGCCACTTGTCAAGTTTCATCGCAATCAAACATGTTTAAGATAGTGAATACAAGGAAACAATTTCACAAAAATCAGCCTCTAGCACCATGAAACGGACCTTGTAACTAGACCTATATTTTTGGTACAACAAATTTCTTTAGGACAATGTCCATTGGATTCGACACGGTCGAAAACCCCTGTGAGTCAAGTTTCGGCTTAATTGGGCACTCCAAGACAAAGTTATGGGTAAAACACTTAACAAGAGTAGGCCGCATACTATTCCCGTGTGGCCACCCTACACCAAAACACCATTTAAGGTGGTTGTTTTCATAGTCACAGGCAGTGACTTGGTTTCGAGTTGCATCATGCTCAAATTTTGTGAGCGTGTTCGTCTCGCCAAGATTCTAATCCGTGAAGAAAGTTACAGAAAATTCAGCAGCAGCACGCCTCACTCTTTCGGCCAAATCACGACACTCGCGTACCTAATCGACATGAAATCAATTGTATTATGTGCGTAAGGTCCGAGGCTATCTCTGGTCCAAACCTCGCATACGATGAACGATTGGATATCACACACAGAGGTGTCGAAGCTGTTGTAAAATTCAGCTGCTGAATTTCAATATTTCGGTAAAAAATGTAAGGCGACAAAATCTTTAGCCGGACACGAATTCACGTTGCGTTTGTTGTAACATGATCATGACGGCATGCTCAATGCTATTCAATAAAGAAACAGAAGAAAAGCATCATGGAATGAGTGCACTATCGATCCGAAGTTTTCAAGATTGATCCAAAATTCAATTCTCATGATCATGGCTCAAAAACATGATTCATGGCTCGAAATTAGTTTCAAATCGATCGCCATACCGATCCCTACAAGAAAACATTCATCTTTTTATCAAACGGGCATCAAAACAACCTCGGATCAGTCATGAAAAATCATGCAAGTTCTCGGGGAGTAACATGGACTGTTCTGGAATTCCACACATTATTAGGCATGTGCAAAACAGTCATTTCGCACCTATCGTTAGAATTTTTCTTAATTCAATTAAATTGTAATTATTTTTAATTTTAGGTAGTTTTTTGGCGTACACCCATGTTTGGGACCGATTCTATATAAACATGCCAAGCCAAATTGTAAACAAACACAAACACAATTACTCAATATTCAATAAAGACTTCAATTTTTTGCTTGAGTTTGTGGGTGCGTCTTGGAGAGAAAGAGGGGAGAGAGAAGAAAAGGTTCGATACCTCGATAAGGTAACTTTCTCTCTCCTCTTTTCTTGTCTCTTTACTCATTCTCTCCTCTTTTCTCGTCTCTATCTCTCTTTCTCTCTCCTATTTTCTCATCTCTTTCCTCATTCTCTCTCTACTTTTCTTATCTTTATCTCTCTTTCTCTCTCCTCTCCTCATTCTCTCAACTCCTTTCTCATCTCTCTTTCTCTCTCCTCTTTTTTCATCTCTATCTCTCTTTCTCTCTCCTATTTTCTCATCTCTATCTCTCTTTCTATCTCCTATTTTCTCATCTCTATATCTATTTCTCTCTCCCCTCTTCTTTCCTACTTTCATCGTTATCTCTTTCCCTATTTTCCTCCTCTGGTCTATCATGTCCCTCTATCCCTGCTTCTCTTTCTCCATTCACGCATGGCGGGTCTATCATCTCGCGTGAAGCCTTCATGTTCATGAGATATGAATAATGGGGTCGAGCCTCTGCCAAAGTTCTTCCTTTCTCTCTTCAATCACAGACAGCGCTAACCCATCACTGCCAATGTTCTTTCTATTTCTTCCCTTTTGTCACAGACGGCACTAAACCATCGCGACATGTGCTTCTTTCTGTCTTCTCTTATGTCACAGATGGCGTTAACCTATCTCCACCTGTTCTTCTCTCTTTCTTCTCTTCTAACACAGACATCGCTAACCTATCACTGCCTGTGCTTCTCTCTTTCTTCTCTTCTTACACAAACGATGTTAACCTATCGCCGCCTGTGCTTCTTCTCTTCTGTCACAGATGACGCTAACCTATCGCTGCCTGTGCTTCTCTATTCCTTCTCTTCTGTCACAGTCGGCGCTACCCTATCGACTCTTGTGCTTCCTTCTTTCTCTTTCTTCTGTCACACTGATGAAAGCACATTGGCGCTCGTGATCTTTTTCTTCCCTCTCTCTTCATGTCACAGCCAGCGGAAGACATCATCATCTGATTTTTCTCCTTTCTTCTCCCATTGCCGCCTAGTCTGTCTTTACCTCTTCTTTTCCCTTCTTCCTCCCATTCTTTCTATTCCCTTCCCCATCTTCTCTTCTCTCCCTTTTTGATTTTTTTTTTCTCTTTCTTTCTCTCATTCTTTTGTTTTGATTAAGAAGGGTAGAGATTAGCCTTCCATGGTAGCCTTGTCATTTAGCCATAATGTTGTTGTGCCAGTTAGAGTTATTGTGCCCTCTCTATTGCCACGACAGACTAGCCACTGTGTCTAGCTAGCCGGTATTGGTATTGTCATTTAGTAGTAATTCTATTGAGCCGGTTTGAGTTACCGAGCCCATTTTACTACCACGTCAGGCCAATTACCTATCAGTTTAGTCACTGTGTTGATCTCTCCGCCTAGTTTAGTCACTGTGTTGATCTCTCCACATCAGGCCAATTACCTTTCTTTTAAGCAAAGACTCCGGGTCTAGCTCCCAGATCTTAACTTGGATTGGCATGAGGAGGGACCTAAAGTCCCTAACTCCCCATCTTCTAGCTCTGGTTGGAACCTCCACTAAGGAGCCTTACATTGCTAGCACATCTGTTGCCACACACAACATGCACCTTGCCACCGGCAAGTCACTTGTCGATCGTATTGACGAGGTACACCAGAAAACTACCCAGTCCCTCTCTGCAAAAGGCAAACAAGTTGCCATTGCTTCAAGGGGTCGCCGCAAACCCCCCACATTCTTGCACCTCAACGAGTCTCTATCCTTAGAGGCTCAACACATCGAGGTGGAGACCTTGCGGCCTCCACCCCTCGCACACATTATAAGGCTCGTGGGTCACCCACTCGAGACACACCACGGGGCAACCCTTATGTCACCTCGAGTCTGTGTCCAGGATTAGACCTCCCGAGGCCAAGTTCTCCACATGTTGTTCATATGCATCCTATTGCTCAGGGCAACGTCATCATTGGACCAACCCGAGTGCACAAGAGACGACCTTCTCGTCATCCTACTTAGCACACACAAGAACACCCTGTAAGGCGCAGGCCTCCACCTATTCACTTACAGACACTTTCTCACAGTTCTTGGCCTCCTAAGGCATGCCACTTGCTAGAGCTCGGGCTGACCCCTAGGTCCCCTGTGATCCTTCTTCGTGGGGTACACACGCGTCGCCGTCACAGCTAGCCCCTTGCCCTCGACTCAGGCATCCTCATGAGTCAACCCAGCTTTTGCCTACTCCTCCTTCTTAGAGTAAGCACTTCCTGCCATGGTACTCGAAGATCTTCTCCAAGAGTACCATCCTGAACCATCCCCGTCACTTCCGTTGTGTCTCTGGAGCCCACAAGAGAGCTTGGGGTAAAGACCTGATGGATGATCATGTCCTTCATCCAATGAGGCTCAGGTCAACTTCAGTCTCTGACCCTCCTCCTTTACCGCACTTGATGGAGACAACCCTCTCTTGTGCAAGAAGAGCCAACTAGCTGCAATCCCGATCATAGTTTTGGTGCGAGGTCCATCAAAACCTCAAAACTAAACGTGATAGGGGTTTGGAAATTCTGACAAGGCAAGTGACCAAGGGGGTTGAGGTAACCAACTCTGATGACCCTCTTTGCCTGAACCCCTTTTACCCTCTTCAAATGATGAAGCCTGAAGAAGAGCTCCATGAGCCCTGCACTATTGTTAGTGTCGTAGAAGATTACTCAGCCACTCTGCAGCCACAGTCCCAAGACCGTCGAGAACCAGTCCTCACGAAATCAACATACAAGAGCCGAGTCTACTCGGGGCATGCTGACCCCCTGCTGACCAATCTGCCGCGTGTGACCTGTGATGTTCGCAAGCCCTCAACTCCAACTAATGCTGATCTTCCTGGAGAAACAGTCAGCGTAATGGTTATAAATGAACTTGACCCGCAGAAAGAGCGCGTGAACAAGTTCAAAGACATGGTACACGCAATGATGGAGAAGACTGATCGTATAGATGCTGCACGACAATCAGCTAACCATGAGATCAATTCCCACCACTCAGATGGTGCACCTCCAAGGCAGCCCCTTCCCTCTGTGTCATAGGACAATTTTGTCCCTCACCCCGTCTCACAGGCAGACATTGATGTTATGTTAAGCCATAGGTTAAAGAACAGGCAAATTCTGGGGATACAGGGTGCAAGGCCTTATCAAAGGCCGTACCCTTCATACATTTACCAAGGCCTATTTCGCTTAGATTATAAGAAAGGGAAGTTTTCCCTATTCAATGGAACCACATCCCCGAACCAGCATATTGCCCACTTCCACGCAGCATGTAGAGAAACAGCGACTGATGGGAGACTCCTTCTCCGTCAGTTTGCTGAAACCCTTGACGGCCCAACTTTTTAGTGGTATGCTAGACTCCCTCCAAACTCAGTACATACATGGGAGGAAATGGAGAAGTTGTTCCATCAACGTTTCTATGAGGTTGAGAGAGAGGATCAAACCATCAAACTTCTTACCCTGACCCAAGAACCTGATGAGCCCGTGGACCAGTTCATATCAAGATGGAGAAATTTTGCTGCTCGCCTTCCCAATCCCATGCTTAAGAAGGAAGCAATCCAAACTTGTGTGTGGAACATGCGACCTGAAATTGCTCTACACGTTGAGGCCTCTAATCCAACCTCCATGTCATAATTGATCTCTAAATCAGTCTGTATAAAAAGCCTATCACGCCATCACGATGGTTCACGACTAGCGTCTGCAAGCTCGGGGAACAACCGAGGCAATGGTAGGTAACACTCGGGGTAGCCAATAAAAAGGAGGAATCAGTGCAGCCGTCACTGTCAATGATCTGAAGAAGGCTCCCTCCCAAACATTGGACCTCTCCAAAATGGTGAGAACAGTAAAAACATCGCCCCAAGCATGCAAGCAACAATAGTCTTACAACTGAGTACCCCCGTCGGCAAATCTTAATCATGATGATTATTTCACCAGGCATAGGAGTAAGGTCTACCCCTTTGAGAAGGAATGGGTCCCTACACTGTTCCAGTTATTATTGGAACAGAATATGATTGAGCATCCAGAGGCCAAGTTCCCTGAGCAAGCTGGGATCCACACTCAGGCAAAGTATTGTTCTTATCATCGAAGGATCAATCATTCCACAGATGACTGCTTCACGCTAAAAGATATTATGGAGGCCCTGATTCAGAAGGGTCAGATCAAGATTGAATACTTAAAGAAGGCATTCGGGGCATCAGAAGCCTCCAATGCAGTCACCGTCCAAGAGGAAGACGAAGCCTCTGGTATCCTTCATGCCTTCTTTGTTATAATGCTTCAAGAAGGTCTAATCACACAAAAAACAGGCAAGGCAACCTCGACGCCTAGCTCAGGGGACTGAGGACCGTTGATGCCCATATCCCAGGTATGGGGCCACTACTTGTGGGAATGCACCAGTTTCCATTATATATTTGCAAAGAAAATGTGAAAATGTCAAGAGTTTTACAACGTTGTAGTAAGTGATCCCCAAACCACTAAACCACTCTCATCTTTCACTTAGAAAGTATGCTTACCCCCTTTAAAACCACAGCAAGGTCAATGTCTGCTGGTCATCCTTCATCAGGCCACCATTTCCATTTGAGCCCACAGTTTGTGAATAGGCTTAGCCATTTTATCCCCAGGGAGTCGGATTACCATCCATAGAACTATTCCCTTTGAAGCTCTACCTATATGGTGACCTACACTATGGTCTAGTTGCATGACCCTAAACTGCTCGGTCCATACTACATGACCCTAAACTACTCAGCCTCAGTCCATAGTGCATGACCCTAAACTGCTCAGGCACGGTCCATACTGCATGACCCTAAACTGCTCAGCCTCGGTCCATACTGCATGACCCTTAACTGCTCCGCCCCAATCCATACTGCATGACCCTAAACTGCTCAGCCTCGGACCATATTGCATGCCCTAAACTGCTCAGCCTCAGTCCATACTGCATGACCCTAAACTGCTCAGCCTCGGTCCATACTGCATGACCCTAAACTGCTCGGCCTGGGCCCATTCTGCATCACCCTAAATTGCTCAGCCTCTATCCATACTGCATGACCCTAAACTTCTCCGCCTCGGTCCATACTGCATGACCCTAAACTGCTCAGCCTCGGTCCATATTGTATGATCCTAAACTGCCCAGTCACGATCCATACTGCATGACCCTAAACTGCTCAGCCTCGGTCAATACTGCGTGACCCTAAACTGCTCGGCCTCGATCCATACTGCAAGACCCCAATCTGCTCAGCCTCAATACATACTGCATGAAGATAAAACTGCTCTGCCTCAGTCCATACTGCATGACCCTAAACTACTCAGCCTCGGTCCATACTGCATGACCCCAGATTGCTCACCCTCGGTCCATACTGCATGACCCTATACTACTCATCCTCGGTCCATACTGTATGCCCTAAACTGCTCAGCCTAGGTCCATACTGCATGACCCTAAACTGCTTAGCCTTGGTCCATACTGCATGACCCTAAACTACTCGGGCTCGGCCCATACTGCATGACCCTAAATTGCTCAGCCTTGGTCCAAAATTCATGACCCTAAACCTCTCAGCCTAGGTCCACACTGCATGACCCTAAACTGCTCAGCCTCGATCCATACTGTATGACCCTAAACTGTGCACTCACGGTCTATACTGCATGACCCTAAACTGCTCAGCCTCTGTCCATACTGCATGACCCTAAACTGCTCGGCCGTAGTCCATACTGCATGACCCCAATCTTCTTAGCCTCGGTACATACTGCATGACCCTAAATTGCTCTGCCTCAGTCCATACTGCATGGCCCTAAACTACTCAGCCTCGGTCCGTGCTGCATGACCCTAAATTTCTAAGCCTTAGTCCATACTACGTGACCCTAAACTACTCAACCTCGGTCCATACTACATGATTCTAAACTGCTCAGCCTCGGTCCATAGCCTCGGTCCATACTGCACGATCCTAAACTGCTCAACCATGATCCAAACTATATGACCCTAAACTGCTCAGCCTCGATCCATACTACATGACCCTAAACTGCTCAGCCTTTGTCCATATTGCCTGACCCTAAATTGCTCAACCTCTGTCCATGCTGCATGACCCTAAAACTGCTCAGCCTCGATCCATACTGCGTGACCCGAAAACTTCTAAACCTCAGTCCATACTGCATAACCCTAAACGGCTCAGCCTTGATCCGCACTGCATGACTCTAAACTGCTCAGCACCATGGTCCGAGCTATATGACCTTAAACTGTAACAGAGACCTTAAACTGCATGATCTTAGTTGTATGACTTTAAACTTCATAGCCATGGTCCAGCTATATGACCTTAAACAATAGTACACGTCCTAGAGCATGACAATAAAAGGCGCAGCACCATGGTTTGAACTATATGACCTTAAACTTTAGCGGAGTTCTAGTTGCACGACCTTAAACTACATGGTCCTATTTGTTTGACTTTAAACTGCATAACCACGGTCTAGCTGTATGACCTTAAACCATAGTACACATCTTGCTTCAGCGACGATAAATTGCTTCACCCAAGTCATGGAGGCATGACCATAAACTTCCCCTACATACGCGCACACGCCTTTTCATGCACTTTCACGCTCACCTTCTCTAACCTACCTGTTAGTGTGCGCACACCACCTTCATTACCTCCCCAGTGAGTTCATTCCTTTCATCATCCTACATCATTCCCCTATGAGTCTCACCCATGCTCACAAAACGGCGAACTGTCTCGCCATCCATACTCATTGTAAGTTAGTGGGTCACCATCATCCACTCACATTTCACACATCGTCCATCTCTGTTAAGTAGCCTCGAGCCATCTCCCCAAGTGAGCCATCTCTCTTGGCTCGTATTCTTCTTATTTTCTACTTTCTTGCAATTACATACATACATGGCAAAGGTTATGGGACAGGTAGGTCAGACCTCACCCTTGTCCTCTTTGATGATCATACGCAAGCGTGCGTATTCAAAAAGAAGAAAGAAAAATGGGGGAAGAGAAGAATTCGACCAACCGAGGAGATTAGAGCAGTGACTAGGTTGGTGGATAATTGGTGTAACATGGTAACGAAATGGGCTCGATAACTGAGACCGGCTCATGGGATTGCTACTAGACACTATTGCCAATATCGACTAGCTAAGCACTATGCTCAGCGAGCCAAGAGAGCCTGACGCAATGGCATTATGGCTAGACGACAGGACTGCCATGAGGTGCTAACCTCAATCCCTCTTGGTCGAATGAAAGAGTAGCAGCGGAGTGGTTAACGAGAAGAAGGGAATGGATGAAAAGTGAGAGAATAAGGAAAAGAGGAGGGAGAAGAAGGAAGAGGAGATACAGTCGGCGCTAGACATTGTTGACTGTTTTGAGAGATGGGAGAGAGAGGAAGCAGTCGGCGCTAGGTTTCGCCGATCGTGTCAAATGAGAAAAGAGGAAGAGAACCAACTAGTGCTAAGTCTCGCCAACTGACAGAAGAAGAGAAGAAAAACCAATTGGCGATAGGTCTCGCTGACTGATAGAAAAGACCAACAAGTGTCTAGCCTCATCGACTGATAACAGAAAAAAGAGAAGACCAACAGGCGCTAGGTCTCACCAATTGATAGAAGAAGAGAGAGAAGACCAACCGATGCTAGGCCTCGCCGACTGATAGAAGAAGAGAAGACCAATCAGCGCTAGGTCTCGTCGACTGGTAGAAGAAGAGAGTGAATACCAACCGGTGCTAAGTCTCTCTAATTGGCAGAAGAAGAGAAGATCAACTGACGTTAGGTCTCATTGATTGGTAGAAGAAGAGAAAGAAGACCAATCGGTGTTAGGTCTCGCCGACTGATAGAAGAAGAGAGACAAGACAACTGATGCTAGGCCTCATCGACCGATAGAAGAAGAGAAGACCAACCAGCACTAGGTTCTTACTGACTATTAGAAGAAGAGAGAGAAGACCAACCAGCGCTAGGTCTCGTCGATTGATAGAAGAAGAGAGAGAAGGCCAACCGACGCCAGGCCTCACAAGTTGATAAAAGAAGAGAGAGGAGGCCAACTGGTGCTAGGCTTCGCAAGTTTGACAGAAGAAGATAGAAAAAACCAATCGACGCTAGGTCTCACCGGTTAGTCGAAGAAGATAGAGAGGGCCAATAGGCGCTAGGTCTCACCAGTTGATAGAAGAAGATAGAGAGGACCAACTGGCGCTAAGTCTCGCTAGTTGACAGAAGAAGGGAGAGAGCGAGAGAGAGAAGAGAGATAAAGATAGAAGAGAGAGAAGAGAGAGAAATAGAAGAGAGAGGAAAGAGAGAAGAGAGAAAGAGAAGAGAGAAAGAGAGAAGAGGGAGAGAGAAGAGAGAGAGCAGAGAGAAGAGAGTGAAGGAGAGAGACAGTTGCCTATTCAAAGGGTACCGACCCTTTTCTTCTCTCTCCTCTCTCTCTCCAAGGCATATCACAGGCTCAAGCAAAAAATTGAAATTTTATTCAATCTTTAAAGAATCAACTGAAGGCTAAGGGGTCTGTTTACAATGAGACGGTGTCTATTTATTTAGAATTGTGCCCAAACATGGGTGGATTGATCAAAATTAGACCTAATTGCTGAAAAGTAAGATTTAATTGAATTAAAAGGAATTTAAAAACGGAGTACAAAAGGACTGTTTTGCCCCTGCCTAACCATGTGTGGAATTCAAGAACAGTCCCTGCTGCTGTACGAGATCTTACGTGATCTTGTATGGCTGACCCGAGGGTGTTCTGATGCCCGTTTAATCAAAAGATTATTATTTTCTTGTAGGGCTCGGCATGGCGATCATTTTGATACCAACTTTGAGCCATGAATCATGTTTTTGAGCAATAATCACGAGACTTGAAATTTGCTTGAATCTTGGAGACTTCGGATCGATAGTGCGCTCGTTTCTCAATATTTTTCTGTGATTTTCTCATTGTACTGCACTAAGCACGCTGTCACAATTGTGTGGCAACAAACAAAACGCGATTTGGAGCCCGAACGAAGATTTCACAACTTTTGAGTTTTTGTCGGAATCTGGAATCCTATGAAGGGAATTTCAGTCACTTCATCGGCTTCATACATGAAATCTGACCGTCCATCATGTATGGTGTTCACGCCAATAGTAGCCTTAGACCTTACATACATAATGAAATTGATTTCGTGTTGATCCGTTGTGTGAGCGTTGTGATTTAGTCAATTCAGCGCGGCATGTCGCTGCAGAATTTTCTGTAATTACTTCATGGATAGGTAACTTCTCTCTAGCGTTTCTCCCTGCTCGGACATCATGTCGGGGTGTTCCACATATTGAATTGTTTGTCTTGATGACACGAATATGCTCAGCAAATTTGGGAGCGATCTGACTTGGAACGAGTGAGTTATGGGTCAGGAAAGTGACTGCCCGTGACTGTAAAAACAGCCACCTATAATGGTGTTTTGGTGCAGTGAGGCCACACGGGAATAGTGTGCGGCCCCTCTTGTTTCAATGTTTTGCTCATATCTTTGTTCTAGAGTGTCCGATTAAGCTAAAACGTGGCCCATAGAGGTTTTCAATCAAGTCAGATCTAATGGCAGTGGTCCCACAGTGATTTGATACATCAAAAATGCAGTTCTAGTTGTAGGGTCCGTTTCAGGGTGCTAGAGGCCATTTTTTACATAAATTGTTCATTTGTGTTCACTGCCTTAGACATGTCGGAATGTGACGAAACTTGGCAGGTGGTCTTTTGAAGTGTTGATGACTATCTCGACCAATTCTGGTGCCATTCTGAGATTGTCAAGAATTTCCACTGTTTTGTAGGCTTTGTTGAACTGCTTCCTACCAGGGACCAAGGTAATGAAAAATACGTTCAAACAATGATTCTTGAACTGAGGGCCGTTATCTGATATAATCTGGTCAGGTAGTTGGAATCGATATATGATATGATGTCGCACGAAGCTAGCCACTGTTGTTTCGAGAACTTACTTGAGGGGGACTGCTTCAGCCCACTTAAAGAAAGAATCTGTTGCAGCAAGAATAAAGACATGACCCATTACCAAAAGGGGGTCAATAGGCCCTACAATTTCCATACCCCGTTGTGAGAAGGGTCATGACGCCACTGTATGGTGAAAGGGCTCTAGATGCTGGTGGACAAGGCTTGAATGAATTTGGCACAGCTGGCACATCTTAGCATGGTTTAAGGAATCATCAATCCTCGAAGGCTACTAGTACCCCAACCTACGTATTTGATCATAGAGCTTGGGACCAGACTGATGCAATCCACAGATTCCTGAGTGTATTTCTTCCAGAATGTTATTTGCTTCTTGTGCGTCCACACATCTCAAAAGAATGCCATCAAATGACCGTTTGAAGAGAGCCTCTCCTTCAAGGAGGGTATACTTGGTAGACATTCGACGCATGCTATTACGCTTAGCACGGTGCTCTGGAAGTCTACCATATCTTAGAAAATTAGCCAGGGGCTCTCTCCAATCTTTTACGTGCTCAATCTCCGCGCATATTGGGTCGAAGAACTCCGGTTTCGGGTTTTGAACCTTAGCCCCTTGACTCCGTGCCATTTCTTGTTCAGTCTTGATTACTTCTTTAGTTGGTAGAAGTGCCTCGAACGGACAAGGGGGGCACTAGGGGAAGATATTTATCTCATAATCCGTATCTACCTTGGTTCTCAATTCAATGTGTCTCCACTCTGCCACCAAGACAAGTGTGGGCTCTGATGAGGATAACTGAATTGTGGCCTTCGACTTTTACAAGTGCATCAACCTGTGAGTTTAGCCTCCTGGGGATGGGACTCAAGGATACGTCCTCAAACTAGGCCATATACAATTTTACAGTAACGTGATAACGCTTGAGAGTATCTTTTCTGACGTCATAGATCCCTTTGAGCAGCTGGATAACCAACTCAGAGTCACAATATATTTTGAGCTGCTTCAAGTATAGAGCAAAGGCTATCTCCAATCCAATTATAAGGGGTTGATATTCTGCGTCGTTATGGGAACCAGCCTCGGCGAGAGAGAAAGAAAGTGGAGAACTCCTCCTTTTGGAGTTAGGAATACCACCCTGGCACCTCCTTGATCAGATTGGAAGGCTCTGTCAAAGTACATTTCCCATACCTAAGCAAGCTTTGCACATAATACTTCGTCATTAGGGAGGTCACTTAATAAAAGAGATTCCACTGGTACGGGGTGTATCGTGGGAAAATCAGGCAAGGCTTGGCCCTTGATGTCCTTTTGAGGGACATATGTTATGTCAAAGTCCATCAACAATAATGCCAACTTAGCAAGCCATCGTGATAGGCATGGACGTGTCATGAAAGGATCTGCTTTTGATATCAGTTTCACTTCATGACCAAGCAAGTAGTGGCAGAGTTTTTGTACTGCGAAGATCATGGCCAAGCACATCTTCTCATCCAGTGGCTGAGATAGTACAATGCTGTCTCTTTTCCTTCGTCATTATTTTGTGCCAACAATAGCCCATGTGAGTCATCTAGAGCGTTAAAGTACAGAATGAGGGGCCTTCCCAATATCGGTGTAGAGAGTACTGGAGGATTGAGTAAATAATGCTTGATGTCATCAAGGATTGTCTGACATGCTTCGTCCCAAATGAATGGGGTATCTTTTGAGATGAGCCTACGGATGTACTCTAGCTACCCTCGAAGAGAGCGTAGCTCTCGCAATGTGGTTGGTAATGGCATTTATTTGATTGCTTTGATCTTGATTGGCTCAACTTCCAGCCCTCGGTGTCTAATAATGAACCCCTTCTCAAGGTCAAAAGCACATTTCAGGGGGGTCATTTTAAGCTGATGAAGGTGTAGTCGCTCGAATACCTTTTCAATTTCTCTCATGTGAGCATCCTTCTCTTTGGATTTTACCACCAAGTCAATTACGTAGCACTCCTACTCTTTATCCATCATATCTCTGAAGATGGTACTCATTGCCCTCTAATATGTCGCACGAGCCTTCTTTAATCCAAAAGGAATCATCGTGTAATAGAAAACCCCTTTTGGAGTTTAGAACGAAGTGGCTTCCTCATCTTTGGGTGCCTTCCTTATCTGATTATACCCAGAGTACTCGTCCATGAAGAAAAATATTTGACAGTGAGCCGTAGAGTCGATCAGCATCTCGATGAATGCCAACGGGAAGTCATCCTTTGGACACGCGGTATTCAGATCGCGAAAGTTAATGCAAACCCTGATTTGGTCATTCTTGTTCTTGACTGGAACAACATTTGCTAGACATTTCGGGTATTTGACTTCGCGAATGAAGCGTGCTTGTCTGAGTATGGTCACCTCGGCATCTATCTCCATTTCAAGATCAGGTCTAAACTGTCTTGATTTCTATTTAACATGTTTGACAGTTGGATCGATGCCAAGATGATGAACGACGACTTGAGGGTCTAAACCAGGCATGCCATAATAATGTCAGGCAAAGACATCTTGGTTTGCTTGCAAGATAGTAGTGAAATCTCCTTTCTCTTCTGAAGACATATTCGCTTAAATGAAAGTGGGCCTGGGGCTGCTTAATGTCCAAGATTTATTTCCTCGAGCTCGTCAGCTGTGGTTTGACTTCCTTCCTCCCATTTTTCTGGGGCCTCTTGCAACTCCTTCATCATCAACTTCTGAGGTCTTCTTATTATCTCAGGTCCAAAGACCGACGATCTTGACATCTTTTCTTCGAAGAGAATTTCAAGGTAGATCATGATTTCTGCACCTTTATTGAACAGAGGGACAAAAGGTTCAGCCTCAAACGTGGACAACATATCAAGCTGTAAGGGTTCGATTTGGAAGTAACAGGGAATTTGAGATTCGACAATTGTGGGGAGAGGAGCGTCCTCATACGAATCACATGGTCTTTGCACAGGTGTCTGTAGCATTTGCCCAGCACTGGCTGGTACTTCATACACTTGTCTTTCAGTCTTTGCTCAAATTCGGACTCAAGGGGCTACTGGGATTTATTCGGCTTTGACTTTTTGTGCTTCTTTGAAGAAGGTGGCTCTACTTTAGCTTTAGCTACCAGGGCATCAGCAACCGTTAAGAATCTAGCTGCCTGGGCCAGGGTCATTATCAACCGCTTCCGTTGCATTCTGCTTATGTTGATTCCTTTGATTTCTCTGTCGAGAGCGTCGAAGTTTGGACATTTAAAGGTTGTACTTGCAGGGGACATTGGGAAAGAAGGATGAGAAGCAGAAGAGGAAGAAGGAGAAGGGTCAGAAGGTGGGAGACTTTTAAAGTCATTCCCCTCATCGGACCGATCTGGGTAGCTTTTTATGTCATCACCAGGGTTGGACGTGTGTAGGGAATCTTTCAGATCTTTCCCCTACTTATACTGTTGGGGGACGCTTTTGACGTCGTCATCCTCATTGGACGTGATCTGAGGAGAAGATGACTAGAGGACTTCGTCTTGTCGGGGTGGAGAAGGAAGGAGGATCGTGCCCGGGATGAAGTCCATTAAAGTTGATAGTGGGGGAAGGGGCCTATGAAATTCCTGCTCGATTGACAGTTGAGCCATCTTGTTTATCTAACGAGAAGCCCTTGGTGCCCGTCTCCTTCTGGTTTTCTGAGGCAGTGCTTGATTCGCCTCACTCGGCTTGTGAACAACCCTAGTGAACTGCTTCTTGCCTTAAAGACTTGAATCTACTTCGCCCATGGTGGACTATTCATGGTTGGGAAGTCGAGGGTTCAGCAGTACCTGAATCAGTATTACGAAGGTTTTGTATCGGGTGGCCCTCTTTCACTAGTGGAGTAGTGGCATGGGGATCACTTACTGGAACATTGTAAGAATCCTGACATTCCTGTATTTTCTTTGTGACTATATCATGGAAACTGGTACATTCGCATAGGTAATGCCCCCATATCTGGTGGTATGGGCACCAACAGTCCTCAGTTCCCTGGGTAAGGCGTCGGGGCTACCTTGTCGGTTTCGGTGTGATAAGGCCTTCTTGAAGAATTAAAACGAAAAAGGCATGAAGAAGACCAGGCGCTTCGTCTTCCTCTTGTACCGTTACTGCATGGGAGGCTTCTGCTGCCACGAATGCCTTCTTTAGCTCTTTAAGTTATCTAACCCTTCTAAATTAGGCCTTTGATAATGTCTTTCACCGTGAAGCAGTCATCTGTGGGGTGGCTGACCCTTCGATGGTAAGCACAGTAACTTGCCTTGGTATCTAGTCCAACATGATCAGGGAGCTTGGTCTCTGGAAGCTCGATCATGTTTTGTTCAAGCAATAATCGGAATAGCGTAGGGACCCATTCCTTCTCAAAGGGGTAAACCTTATTCCTATTCCTGGTCTAATAGTTTTCCCGATTAAGATTCACAGGTGGGGGTACTCGGTTGTACAACTGTTGTTGCTTGCCTCCTTGAGGCGTTGTATTTGTTGTGCCCACACCTTTGGAGAGGTCCAAAGTTTGGGAGGGAGAATTATTTGGATCAGTGACCGTGACAGCTATACTGATCACTCCTTTTTGTTGGTTGCCCTGAGTGTTAGTCCGAGAGCTACCATTGCCCCGGTTGTTTCCCAGCTTGCAAACGGTTGTCGCGACCCACCATGGTAGCGTGATAGGATTTCTATACGAACCGATTTGGAGATCAGCTCTGACATGGAAGTCAAATTGGAGGCATCAACATGTCGAGCGATTTTAACCCGCATGTTTCGCACACAAGTTTGAACTGCTTCCTTCTCAAGAATGGGATTGGGATGGCGAGCAGCTAAATTTATCCATCTTGATATGAACTGGTCCACGAGCTCATCCGAGTCTTACATCAGAGTGAGAAGCTCAATGGTTTGAACCTCTCTCTCAACTTCGTAGAAGCGTTGGTGGAAGATTTTCTCCATTTCCTCCCAAGTATGCGCCGAGTTCGGGGGAAGTCGAGCATACCACTGAAAAGCTGGGTCGTCAAGGGTTTCAACAAACTGACGGAGAAGGAGTCTCCCAACAGCTGCTGTTTCTAGACACGATGCTTGAAAGTGGGCGATATGTTAATTCGATGATGTGGTTCTATTGAATAAGGGAAACTTCCTTTCTTATAATCTGAGGGAAACGACACTTGGTCAATGTATGAAGGGTACGACATTTGATAAGGCGTTGCACCTGTATCCCTAGAATTTGTCTGTTCTTTAAGCTATGGGTCACAATAGCATTGATGTCTGCCTGTGAGAGGGGGAGAGGGAAAAAATTGTTCTGTGAGGTAGAGGGAAAGGGCTGCCCTACCATCTGAGTGATGGGAATTGACCTCATGGTGAGGTGATTGTCGTGCGACATCAATACGATCTATCTTCTCCATCATTGAGTGCACCATATCTTTGAACTTGATCATGTCGTCTTCCTGCGAGTCAAGTTCGTTTATAACCATTACACTGACTATGTCTTTAAGGAGGTTAGCCTTAGTTACAGTTGAGGGCTTGCAAACTTGATGGGTTGCGCATAGCAGATCTGTCAGCAAGGGGTCCGCATTATATGCCAATTTGATGAGGACCGGTTCTCGACGTTCTTGGGACCGTGGCTGCTAAGTGGCTGGGACATTTTCTACAATGCTAATCACAATGCAAGGCTCATGTACTTCTTCTTCAGGCATCATCATCGGAAGAGGGTCGTCAGAGCTGGTTGCCCCGACCGCCTTGGTCACTTCCTTGGACAGAACTCGCAGATCTCTATTGCGTTTAGCCTTAAGGTTTGGATGGACCTCACACAAAAACTGTGATCGGGACTACGACTGATCAGCTCTTCTCGCACAAGAGAGAGTCGTCTTCTTCAGGTGCGACAAAGGATGAGGGCCAAGGACTGGAGTCGTCCTGGGTTGGGGAGGATGAAGGACTTGATCTTCCATTAGGTCTTTGCCTCGAGCTCTCTTATGTGTTCCAAAGACATGGCCGAGATGACGAGGATGATTCAGGATGGAACTCTTGGGTATGGTCTTAGAGTACCAAGGCTGGAGGTGCTTGCTCGAAGAAGAAGGAGCAAGCAAGATCAGGGTTAACTCATGAGTACGCCTAAGTAGAGGGTGAGGGGCTATCCGTGGCAGAGACGTGTGAGTGCCCCTTGAAGAAGGATCATGGGCAACTTGAGGGTCAGTCCGGGCTCGAGCAAGTGGTCTGGCCTTAGAAGGCTGAGAATTGCGAGCAAGTGTCTATAAGAGAATAGGTGGGAGCCTGCCCCTTATAGGGTGTGCTAGTGTGTGCTAAGTAGGAGGATGAGGAGGTCGTCTTCTGTGTACTCATGTTGGCCTAGCGATGACATTGCCCCGAGCAGTGGGATGTATATGAACAACATGTACAGGACCTCATCCTAGATGCTAACTTGAAGTAACATAAGGGTTGCCCCGAGGTGTGGCTCGAGTGAATGACCCACGAGCCTTATGATGTGTGTGAGAGGTGGAGGCCCTAGGGTTTCCGCCTCGGGTGTCGAGCCTCTAGGGATAGAAACTCGTGGTGGTGGAAGAATGTGGGGGGTAGCCTTGCAACAACCCATGGAAGCAATAGCAACTTGCTTTCCATTTGCAGAGAAGAACTGAGCAGCCTTTCGGCATACCTCGGCAATACGACCGATAACTAACTTGCCAGTGGCAGGGTGCATACTGTATGCGGTAACATATGTGTTGCCGATGACAGGGGCATTGGCGAAAGATCCACCAGAGCTAGGAGACGGGGAGTTAGGGACCTTTAAGTCCCTCCTCACACCAATCTAGGTTAAGACCTGAGGGCTTGACCCGAGGTCTTATCTCAAAAGAAAGGTTGGGAATGAAGTTCAAGGAACTTGTTCCTTGGGGACACACATGAATGCAGGGATAAGAAAATCCTCAATCCGGATGAATGGGTTACAGAACCCCAGAAGCCATAAGTGTAGATACAGAAAAATAGAAAGGAGAAACTAGCCAACAAGTACGGTCAGACTAAGGGGTAGTAAGTCCCCAGTGGAGTCGCCAAGCTTGTTAGAAGCCTCAATCTCACCTTCTGGATCCAAATTATATGGCGGCACATTTCTCGGGTTCAAGGGAACCCGGGACATGAGATCGCTCTCTCGGGAACCTTGCTCAAGAGCAAGGGCAGGTAGACCAACTGATGAGAGAGGAATTAAAGTGGGTTCGGGACTTACTCGGGCTGCCTCAAGTGGGCACCCTCTTAAATCACGAAAAAAGCCCCCCAGTCATAAAACTAGATCGGAATCGCCTCCCTTGGCCTGTATTCTCATGTTTCTACAATCACACACATATGGCCAATGTTATCAGACAAGTGGGTCAAGGGACCCCACCTTACCTTTGAGCGAACATACACAGGCGTGCACATTCAAAAAGAAGAAAAGAAAAATGAGAGAATTAAGATTGGGATAAGAAGAATTTGACCAGGCAGTGAGAGTGACTACACTAATAGGTAATTGTCCCAGCATGGTAGTAGAATGGGCTCGGTAACTCAGATTGACTCAACAGAATTACTACTAGATGACAAAATTACTACTCAATGACAGTAAAACGAGCACAGTAACTCCGACTGACACAACGTTGTTACTGCTAGACAATAAAATTACCATGAAATGCTAGTCTCAACCCCTCTTGATCAAACAGAAGCGTAAAAGAAAGAAAAGAGAACAAAAAGAAAAAGAAGAGCATGAAAGAGGATAAAGGGGAAAGAGAGAGGAAGAGGAAGAAGAGGGGGAAAAGATAAGAGAAGAAGTAAGAAAGAGGAGGCAAAGGAAGAAAGGTGCAAATAGTTATGAGATGGGGCGCAGACAACAACGTGAGTGAGGAAGAAACACAGGTGGCAACGTGCTTGCGCCGACCTGGCCCGCCATCTAGGTTAAGGCCCGGCTCATTATTTATGTCTCAAAAACATGAAGACAATACACCCAGCAAGAAGTCTGCTATGGGTGAATAGAGGAAAGAAACATGAGCAGGGAAAGAGAGACATGATAGACCAGATGAGGAAAAGAGAGGAAGAGAGAGAAAGAGATAAAGATGTAGGAAAGAGAAAGGGAGAGATGAAAGAGAAAAGAAGAGAGAGAAAAGGATCAAGATGAAAGAAGGAAAGAGAAAGGGAGAGATAAGAGAGAAAAGAAGAGAGATAAAGAGAGATAGAGATGAGAAAAGATGAGAGATAAAGAGAGATAGATATGAGAGGGAAAGAAAGATAGAGATGAGAAAAGAGGAGAGAGAAAATTACCTTATCGAGGGGTATCGACCCTTTTCTTCTCTCTCCTCCCTCTCTCTCCTAGATGCACCCACGAGTTTAAGCAAGAATTGAAATCTTTATTGAATGATTGAAGAATGAACCCCAGAGTTTTTTATAATTAGGCTTTGCATGTTTATATAGAATTGGGTCCAAACAAGGGTGAATGCCCGAAAACTACCTAAAAGTGAAGATAATTACAAGTTAATTGAATTAAAAGAAATTCTAAAAATAGATGCAAAAGGCCTGTTTTGCCCCTGCCTATAATGTGTGAAATTCTATAACAGTTCCTGATGGTGCCCGAGAACATGTGTGATCTTCCATGACGGATCAGGGGTTGATTTGATGCCTGGTCGATCGAAAGATGATTGTTTTCTTGTAGGGCTTGGCATGTCGATCGATTTGATACCAACATCGAGCCGTGGATCATAACCTCGAACCTTATGCATATAATGCAATTGGTTTCACGTCGATCGGGTACGCAAGTGTCTTGATTTGGCCGCTCGAATGAGACGTGCTGTGGTTAATTTTTCTAAAATTTTATTCACGGATCAGCAACTTCTCTCTTTTTTTTCTCTCGGCATCGTCATGGGGCATACCACAACTCTTGTCTTGGTGAGACGAACACGCTCATAAAATTTGAACGCGATCCGACACGGATCAAGTGAGATATAGGCCTTGAAAGTCACTTCTCGTGACTATGAAAACAACCACCTTTAATGATGTTTTGGTGCAGAGTGGCCACCTACCCCTTTTCGTCATTTTACTCATAACTTTGTCTTGGAGTTCCCGATTAACCTGAAACTTGACCTTGAGGGACTTTTGACCGTTCTAGATCCAATAGCGGTGGTCCAACTGCTGTTTGATGCACCAAAAATATAGTTCTAGTTATGGGGTCTATTCCACGGTGTTAGAGGCTAATTCTGCTGAAATTATTTCCTTATGTTCACTACCTTAAATTTGTCAAATTGCGATGAAACCTAGCAGGTAGCTTTTTGAAGTGCTTATGAAGATCTTGACCAGTGCTGAGGCCATTCTAAGACTGTCGAAATTTCCACTGTATGTTGAGGCTTTATTGACCTGCTTCCTCTTTATTGCGCATCAGGGACCAAGGTGCTGAAAAATGTGTTCCAACATTGATCTTCAAAGTTCCTTGAACTTGATCTATGATGAGCAAAGAGTCACTAATGCCTCTTATTTGTTAGATCTTCAATTCTATGGCATTCTCCAGTCCGTTTATTAGGGCTTCATATTCGGCAATGTTATTGGCATAGGGGAATTTCAGTCTGATGGCTATTGGCATTAAAATTTTCTTGCGTGAGCATAACATAACTCCTACACCTGACCTGTATTCATTCCTTGAACCGTTGTAGTATAGCTCTCAAGTTGAGTCCTCAATTGTGAAGAGGTCATCATCGGGGAGATCTAAGTTAACATAAGTGTTATCCAGCAGTGCATGTTTAGCTAAATGGTCAGCAATGGAATTTCCTTTGACTGAATTTTGAGTGACATATTCGATCTCGAACTCACTTAATAGCATTCTTCATTTCGACAATGTTGTACGTCATGAGGCATCGTTGACATGAAATGGTAAGCCCTTCATGAGGCAGCCTATCAGAGCATTATCCTAGGAAAAGAAAAGGATTTCAGCAACATTGGGGAGGAAGCCCTTAAGAAAGATCCCCAATCGCTAGAATTCACTTCGGTTGCCTCTTCTGAAGGAAGCTTAGCATGATCTCCCACTCAAGGATTGCGCTGATGCCGGTAATCGAGAAGAAAAATATTTTGTTCAGAGGAAATAAACACATCTTAATATGAACTCTAAAGATGAACTTTGATGACAAAATCACATTCCGAATGTTGCATTTCTCTCTTCTCTCGAAGTGCAACATCCATTGGGGCAAGTGATTGTATGTCATTTTTTATGTACTTACATCCTTGGTGTAAATAAAGAGAAAGCCAAGGACGACCTAGTCCTGCCGGTACCCAAGACACCGTTAGACCAAGAGATCACTGCATAATAAGCCTAACACTAGGCAACCTTGAAAAAAGTATTATCATGCCAGAAAGAGACCTTACAACTATAGCCCTATGCTAAGGGCTCCAAAAAAGCACTAGACCACCACTGTTGCATCCAAAACAATTAAAAACTCCTCGGGACAAAATTTGGGCTCAATTAGACCTCTCATGAAAATTCTGGGCCCAAATCACCTCGAACACTATTACGGTGTGGCCTCACCGAACCAGTCCCCAATCATGGAGGCCATGATCTTCACATCTCAGAATGACCTGCAAACACCCACACTTCACTAGTTTGGAGTCAAAGCAACCTCAAAATCATACACGAGCTAGGTCTCGACGACCTGGTCATTTTTAACATATGGCATGTGTCGTGACATGACCCAGAATCAAAGCCTTCCTAGAAAGAAGAAACTTGAGCATCACCGCGGGTGAAACATGGGCATCGCCGTGTGTGTTTCGTCAAATCGTACAGTTGTCACCTGTCAGCGCCACTCCGTAGTGTCAGAGCCGCATGCGATTTCGTCACCCGCAATGTTTTCCAACCACCCTCTCCTTTTTAAGCCTTTTCATTCCTTGAGCAGCACCGTCTCTCCCATTTTCTCAACTTTTCTTGAAGTTCACTGTTGCCCCTTGAAAACAGCCCACTGGTGGAGCTAATGAAAGCCCGTGAAGGCAGTGAGTGAGGATTTGAGATACCGTGGGAGTTTAAGGTAAGTGGGTTTAGCTTCTATGCATCCATGGTTTTTTTGTAGAAAACAAATATTTAGGATGGGTAAGATGATATAATGAAAAATGCGAAGAATGAATGGATTGACATGAGATTGAAATTTCAGATTTGTGCTTCTAAATGCCATGACCTTTTTTACCACCCATATGATCTTGTTATTCATGGAAGCTCATGAAATTGGTCACTATGAGACTCCTTATCATGAACAATGTTCCAAGCCCAAAGTGTAGCTTGGCCAAGAAATATTATGTGTTCTTTAAAAGCATAAGAGTTTCTAGAACTGTGATTGTTTTTGTATCAAAATGTTCAATGGCCAAATGGCATCCAATTGGTACCAAATTGGTTCCAATTGAAAGACATATATGTACACTCCAAGTTTACTTTTATTTCATGAGAAATTATGTATGGACCAAAAGATATGGCCCAAGATTTCGAGCTCACAGTCGTTGCTAATTCTAGCAACTCTGGCTTTCCCCCATTGGGTCGTGCTTTTGTCCCAGCAAATGGTGTCCAAACACCTTGAATTTGCCACCATTGGAAAGGTCTGTGAATGTACTCAAAGATGCATGTTTTGAGTTTTTGAAATTCCCCAAGGATTCTGAATTATGCCCCAAGTTGCGCGAACATACCACTGTGCACTATTGCAGGGAAAATTTCATACAACTAATGCTCACCTTGCACTAAGCTATAGACCCATCGATTGACACCCAAATTCTTTCAAATTACGGTCTTTGTAATGATCTGTGGGGAAGTTCAAAGTTTTATGTTTGAGGCTGGTTAGGGACCTCGATCTCGCCCTCCCGATCTAAATGACCTAGCAACACATATCTTTGATTTCAAGGAAATTGGGGACTTGAGATCGCTCTCTTAGGAACCTTGCTAAAAAACAAGGGAAGGTAGGCCAACCGTCGAGAGAGGAATTTAAGGTGGGTTCGGGACTTACTCGAGCTGGCTAGCGTGGGCGCCCTCTTAGATCACGAAGAAAGCCCCCCAGCCATAAAACTAGTTCGGAATCGCCTCCCTTGGCTTGTAATCTCCTGTTTCTGCAATCACACATATACCACGAATGTTACAAGGCAAGTGGGTCAAGGGATCCCACCTTGTGTTTGGGGAACGTACATGGGCGTGCACATTCAAAAAATGGAAGAGAAGAATGAGGGAAGAAAGATTGGGGTTAGAAGAATTTGACTAAGTGGTGAGACCGACACAGTGACTAAACTGGTAAGCAATTGATCTAGCGTGGCAGTAAAACGGGCTCGATAACTCATACCGGCTCAAAAAAATTACTATTAGACGACAGTACGAATACCGACTGGCTAGAGACAATGACTAGTCTATTGTGGCGATAAAGCAAGCATATTAACTATGACCGGCAACGACATTACGGCTAAACGATAGTACCACCATCTACGGCTAGTCTCGACCTCTCTTAATCAAACGACAGAATAAAGGAAAGAATAGAGATTAGAGAGAGAGAAAACAAAAAGAATAAGAGAAGAAGAAGAGAATAGAAAGAAGGAAAGAAAGAGACGAAAAGGAAAAGAAGAGCGTGAGAGAGGATAAAGGGAAAAGAAAGTGTAAAGACAAACACATACGGTAATAAGAGAAGGAGAGAAAAAACTTAAACAGTGTTGTGTCTCCGCCGGCTGTGACGAGTAGGGAGAAGAAAGAAGAGACACATGCAGTAATGAGATGGGGAGAAAGAAGACTTAGGCGGTGATGGCTTCCGCTAGCTATGATGTGAGGAAGAAAAGTGAGGAGGAAACATAGACGACAACAGGCTTCCGCCAATTGTGACATGAGAAAGAATAAATAGAACCGGCTGTGATAGAAGAGAGAGAAGGAAAGAACACAGGCGGTGATAGGCTTACCCCGGCTGTGACAGAAGAAAAGAAAGAGAAAAAACATAGGCCGCTCTAAGCTTGGGCCAGATGTGACCAAAGAGAAGAAAGAGAGAGAAAACACAAGCGACAATAGGCTTGGGCCAGCTGTAACATAAGAGAAGAAATAAAGAGAAAACACAGGTGGAGCGAGGCTTGTGCTGGCTATGACAGAAGGGAGGAAGCAAGGAATTTTGGCAAAGGCTTGACCAGCCACTCGGGCTAAGGCCTGACTCACTGTTCATGTCTCACGAACAGAAAGACATCACACCAGACGATAAGTCCACCATGCGTGAATGGAGAAAGAAAGAAAAGTAGGGAAAGAGAGACATGATAGACCAGAGGCGGAGGAGAGAGAAAGAGATAAAGATGAAAGCAGGAAAGAGAAAGGGAGACACAAGAGAGAAAATAGGAGACAGAAAGAGAGATTAGAGATGAGAGAAAATAAGAGAGAGAGAAAGGGAGATAGAGATGAGAGAGAAAAGAGGAGAGAGAAAGAGAGATAGAGATGAGAGAAAAGAGGAGAGAGAAAGAGAGAGATAGAGATGAGAGATAAAAGAGGAGAAAGAAAGAGGGAGATAAATATGAGAGAGAAAATAGGAGAGAGAAAGAGAGAGATTAAGATGAGAGAGAAAAGAGGAGAGAGATAGAGATGAGAGAAAAGAAGAGAGAGAAAGAAAGAGATAGAGAAGAGAGAAAAGAGGAGGAGAGAGAAAATACCTCATCGAGGGGTATCGTTCCTTTTCTTCTCTCTCCACTCTCTCTCCTAGATGCACCAACGTACTTAAGTAAGAATTGAAATCTTTATTGAATAACTGAGGAATGAACCAAAGGTCTTTTTTACAATTAGGCTTTGCGTGATTTTCCAAAATTGGGCCCAAACAAGGGTGGATACCAAAACATTAGCTAAATTGATGATAATTACAATTTAATTGAATTAAAAGAAATTCTAAAAATGGGAAACTGACTGTTTTGCCCATACCTAACAATAGATGGAATTCCATAACAGTCTCTACTGCTGCCCGAGAACTTGCGTGATCTTTTATGATTGATCTGGGGTTGCTTTGATGCCTATTTGATCAGAAGATAATTGTTTTCTTGTTGGGCTTTGCATGATGATCAATTTGATACCAACTTCGAGCCATGGATTGTGTTTTTAGGCCGTGATCATGAGACTTGAAATTTGCATGAATCTTGAAAATTTTGGATCGATAGTGCGCTTGTTCCTTGATGTTTTTCCATAATTTCTTTGCTGTAGTGCATTGAACATGTCGTCATGATCACGTGGCAATAAATGGGACTCGATTTGGAGCTCGAACGAAGATTTCACAACTTTTGGGTTTTTAACGGAATCTAAAATTCAGAATTTACAGTCAATTCATCGCTTTCATGTGTAAAATCCAACTATTCTTCATATATGGAGTTTGGACCAATGACAGCCCTGGACCTTTTGCACATGATGGAATTGGTTTCGTGTCAATCTGATAAATGAGCGTCGTGATTTGGCCACTTGACTAAGTCATGTCACTGCTAAATTTTCTGTAATTTTTTTATGGATCTGCAACCTCTCTCTTTCTTTTCTCCTAGCTTATGTGTCATAATGGGGTGTATAATATATCGAAACGCTCATCTTGACGAGATGAACATGCTCACAAAATTTGAGGACGATACGACTTGGAACGAGTGAGATATGGGCCCCGAAAGTCACTGCCTGTGACTGTAAAAACTTTAGTGGTGTTTTGGTGTAGAGTGGCCACATGGGAATAGTATGCAGCCTACCATTTTTTGATATTATACCCATAACTTTATCTTGGAGTACCCGATTAAACCAAAACTTGACCTATAGGGGTTTTCAACCGTGTCGAATCCAATGGTGGTGGTCCCACAGCTGTTTGGCGCACCGAAAATATAGCTCTAGGTACAAGGTCCATTTCAGGGTGCTAGTTACTGAGGCCAATTTTTCTGAAATTGTTTCTTTGTGTTCACTGCTTTAGATATGTCTGATTGTAACGAAACTTGATAGGTGGCCTTTTGGACTGCTTATAAAGATCTTGACCAGTTCTAAAGAAATTATGAGACTATCGAGAATTCCACGTATGTTAAGGGTTTATTGCCTTTTAAGGATTTATTGGCCGGCTTCCTCTTTATGCCGCATCAGGGACCAAGGTGCTGGACAATGTGTTAAAAAAGAGGCATCTTGAAACTCCCCTTAGATTGAGAGCTATGCCCTCACAAGAGGGGCATGTCACTGCACCAGTTTTATATCCATGCGACACTAAGCTTTCTTGATATGTGATAAATGTGAATACCATGTGATGAATTTTATATGAATGCCATAAAGATATGTGAATGATGTCTTATGATTGCACTATGTGAGAAAAAGGAGGCACGAGCACAATAGTGATAAATGAATTCATAATGAGTGTCAAATGCGACTGCAAAGGCTTACGTGTAAATGCCTCGTGAGAGCGTATGGGATAAACATCTTTTGCTAAATGATATGATGTGACGATGAAATATGATTCATCTCTATGAGGCATTGACTGATGTGAATGAATTGAATGCTTGAGCATGATGAATGGCCACTGTTTATATTGATATTAACCATTATGCGGTGGGACCCTCACCGGTAGTGGATACTATTACGACATTGTGATGAAAGGCCACTGTTTATATTAATATTGACCACTACATGGTGGGACACTTACAGGTAGGGGATACTATTATGATATCTCCTGCTACGGATGGGACACTCATCAGTAATAAGGAAAGTGATGCCGGCTGAGATAGTACAATGCTGTCTCTTTTCCTTCGTCATTGTTCTGTGCCAATAATGCCCCAAGCGACTCGTTTAGAGCGGTCAAGTACAGGATGAGGGGTCTTCTCAAGATCAGGCCATTCACCGAGATTCTGATCGACTTTACGGCTCATTGTCAAATATTTTGAGTATGGTCACCTCGGCATCTATCTCCATTTCAAGATCAGGTCTAAACCATCTTGATTTCTGTTTAACAGGTTTGACAGTTGGATCGATGCCAAGGTGATGAACGATGACATGAGGGTCTAAACCAGGCATCCCGTAATAATGTCAGGCAAAGACATCTCGATTTGCTCGCAAGAAAGTGGTGAAATCTCCTTTCTCTTTTGAAGACATATTCGCTGAAATGAAAGTGGGCGTTGGGCTGCTTCTTCTCCAAGATTTATTTCCTCAAGGACGTCAGCTGTGGCTTGACCACCTTCTTCCCATTTTTCTGGGGCCTCTTACAACTCCTCATCACTAACTTCTGAGGTCATCTTGTTATCTCAGGTCTAGAGACCGACGATCTTGACATCTCTGCTTCGAAGATAGTTCCAAGGTAGGTCATGATTTCTGCACCTTTATTGAACAAAGGAACAAAAGGTTCAACCTCAAACGTGGACAACATATCAAGCTGTAAGGGCTCGATTTGGAAGTCACAGGGAGGTTGAGATTTGACGATTGTGGGGCGAGGAGCGTCCTCGTACGAATCACATGGTCTGTGCACAGGTGTCCGTAGCATTTGCCCTGCACTGGCCAAACAAAATCCACTGAGAATTGGCAGTTTCTTGTTTGGGTTGATTTTTGGGCTGTTGGGATGCTGCTTGTCAAAAATCAGCCAATTTTGATCAGTTTAGGCTGGGCGGCATTGCACAAACAAAATCTTCCCAAAATTGGAAGATTCCAGTTCTTGGGGATCTACGGCCTCTTGTGTTGCAGCCTGCCAAAAGTTTGGTCAAAACGAGGTATTTTGCTATTTTTAATAATTTTTTTACTAAAACAGGGTGTTCTGTAGGATTCTGAATCATAGGGCCGGTGTTTAAGATGAAAATTGGACAGAATTTCTGATGAAGATCCCTCGGATTTTAACACCTTAAATTGATAAAAATAATGTGGTAGAGAAAGTGGGACAAATCGAATTCATATCTGAGGTCAGATCTACTCAGGAGTGAGCAGATCTACTCTCAGATCTGTGGCAAAGCCAGCATGATTCAAAACACTAAAACACAAGTTCAATGCAGTAAAAAAATCAAAATTAAATAAAACAGTAAGAAGAAGAAGAAGGAAAGGGCAAGAGAACAATACCAAACCGGGTCAGATGGCCCGGGACTCCCGAGCCTTCGAGAGCTCGCCTGTATCAGAACCGACGTCCTCTTTGCCTTTTTTATTTAGAAGTTGACCAAAATATCTCTGATTGAAAAGGGTTGTTGTGCCCTAGAGGTCATTTGGAACTATGGCTCCCTAGGTCTAGGTTAAGGTTTCTTAGGCTTAGGGTTAGGGTTTTCAAGTTAGGGTTTTAGGTTCAACCTTCTCTGAGCAAAGGGGCTAGGGTGTCAATCTTCCTTCTCTCTTTTAGCTGAAGTCTCTCCTCAAATGGCCATGAAAAAGGTTTTATAAAGGCCAAGGAGCTGTTGGGAAGGGCATCTTTCTATAACCAACAGATTCTCCAACCAAAAATACGATTTTTGGGGATCCGAATTTGGGCGACACGCCTAGTTTCGCTAAAAAAAAATGGTAAAAACCTCTCAAAAAGGCAAGAAATCGACACAAAAAGGAAAATTCTACTTTGGGCCTGAATAGGGCTGGGCGATAGCAGTGGTGTCGCCCCGGTGACACTAGTAGTGTCGCCCAAGTCTGGGCGGCACCACTCGTGTAGCCCAGTCTAAGCTGGGCGACACACCAAGTGTCGCCAAGACAAAAGTTGGTCCGAACTAAACAGTTCCACTTCAGGTATCTTCCTCAGCTTCTTTTGAAGCTCTTAGAGAAAATTTACAAATTTTTTTGGTAAAATAGGGAGTTTGCAGGATTTTGTGTCAAAACAAGGTATGTACAAGGTACTGGGAAGGAAAAATAGTTTTGGGTCATAGGGTAGGTTGTGTGGGCTATGGATTTGGGTGTACTAGAATAGTGTGGTTCTAAGAGTTAAGAAAACCATAGAATTTTCCATATTTTAAATGGGGTGTTTACAGTTTTCCCTCTTTTACACTCCCTGTCCTTCTTGGGATAGGTGAGTGGCAAAGAAGTAACACTTTGGCGTTCTCTGTCTTTCGAGGGGCAGGTGAGTGACAGAGATAATGCAGATATTTTAAACTTTTTCCTGACATCACGTGGTCAGAGAGCACACCAACTAATCCCTCCAAGTTATTCCACTCACTAAGCTCACCCACCTAGGGCATTTTCATCCTAGTGTTTTTGGTGTGAGATATCGATAAGTTAAACTCGAGTTGGACTTTCTGGCCATGCCACTTAACTTCAAGGGTTTCACGGTTTGAAAATTTTAACCCTGACATCTTCTTTGATTTCCTTTGGGTTTCCTAAAGCTTTCTATGGGAAAAAGCTTTCTATAGGAAGAGACTTGTCTAGTCGATTCTGAAGAGAGAGACGAGGCAGCAACGCGGTAACCATCATATACACGTGTGGTTAAGTACCTTGATCGTGCCTTTCAAATCTAGATGATCTGACGGCATGTACCTCGGGTTTCTAGTGAACCTGGGATTTGAGATCGCTCTCTCAGAACCTTGCTCTAGAGCAAGGGTAGGTATACCAATCGATGAGAGAGAAATTTTAGGCGGGTTCGGGACTTACTCGGGCTGGCTTGCGTGGGCACGCTCTTAGATCACAAAAATAGCCCCGCAGCTCCTTTAGCTGGTTCGAGATCGCCTCCCTTGACTTACATTCCTCTTGTTTTCTGTACAACACTTCTATGGTTAATTTGTAAGACAAGTGGGTCAAGAACACTGTCCCTTGTCTTAGGGCAACATACATTCATGTGAGAGCATGATGAAACATAAAGTTTTAAATAAAGATAGAAAAGAGAAGAAAAACTTGATGAAGAGGAGAAGCTAGCATGACATCCGGACAATTATCGACTCGGAGTGGTAGCAAGATGGGCATGATCCTCAAGACCAGCACGACAGCCATACTACTCAAAACCGAGACCGAGATGGCGTTGCTAAGCCATATCTACCCTCAGTCAAGCTAGAAGAGAAAAGGATGAAGAGAAGAGAGAGAGACAACAGAGGGAGGAAGAATCCAAACGGTAATGGGCATCATCGTTGGTAGCATAAGGAGGCGACATGTCCCTAGCGAACATTGTTGGCTCCTAACGAGACGCACATCGATAACTTCTCATTGGTCTCGCAGTGATTACTTCTCGTAGGGCACAAGGTGATGGGTCCAGGGAAGCACCGAAGAAGCCAATGTGCAGCAACGAATATTGCCTCGACCCTTTGCGGAGGCGATGGGTATTGACGTCTGCAATGGACACGCGACGGGGTGAATCCCCTGCGGGTGGTGATAGGCTTCATTACCCGCATCCTTTGCTGAGGCGGTTAGGATACATCTGCAAACGATGATGAGCAGTGTCGTCTGTATTCCTCATAAAAGAGATAGAATAGAGAAAGAAAGAGACGCGTGCATGGAACTGCCATCGCCTTGCGCGACCTATGAGGCTACCAGAGAGGCATGTATGGCACTGCCACTGCCATGCATGGCCTCTGAGGAGAGCTCAAATTGGGAAGAAGAAGAAGAAAGAGAAGAAGAGACAAAAGAGGAGAGAGAGAAGCAAAGAAAAAGAAGATAGAGAAGGTTTACCTCGAACTTAAGGGTACCAGTCAAACGTTTCTCTCACCTCACTCTCTCCCTCAAGCATGACACAAACAGTGGGAAGAACGAGAAACTATATTTAGTAAAAACTCTCTTTTGCAAGGAGATGGATCCTGTATGTGTCCCTTTTCTGCGTACAATGCTGGTACGTATATATAGAATTTGCCCCAAACATGCGTGGATGATCAAAAGTAACCCTAATTTTTGGAAATTAAGATTAAATTGAATTAAAAGAAATTAGAAAATAGGGTGCAAAATGGCAGATTTGCCCCTTCCTAACAATTCGTGTAATTCCAGAACAATCCCTGTGTTGCTCTAAAACTTGCACGATCTTGCATGGATGATCCGAGGTCGTATTGATACCCAGTTGATCGTAAGATGGTCGTTTTCTTGTAGGACTTGGCATGGCAATCGATTTGATACCAACTTCAAGCTGTGGATCATGTTTTTAGTGCATGATCATGGGACTTGAAATTTGATGAAACTTGGGATCGATAGTGTACTCGATCCTTGATGTTTTTAGATGATTTCTTCACTTAACTACACTGAGCATGCCATTATGATTGTGGGGCAACAAACTCAGATCGATTCTGTGCCGGAACGAAGATTTCACAACTTCAAAATTTTTACTGTAATCTGGAATTTTGGCGACAGAATTTTCAGTCTCTTCATTGGCTTCGTGTGCAGAATCTGATCATTCATCATGTACGGGGTTCGGGTAAGTGATAGCTCGAGACAGAGTGGTGTGATCTGACTTCTTGAGTGAGACACGACACTGTTGAATTTCCTGTACTTTGCTGAATTTCCTACACTTTCTTCCCAGATCAGCAACTTCTCTCTATCTTTCCTTCGCGCTCGGTTGTCATCATGGGGCACGCCACATATCGAATCACTCGTCTAGACTAGCCAAAAGCTCACCAAATTCGAGCGTGCTCTGAATTGGGATGGGTGAGATATGAGCATCGAAAAACACTGGTCGTGACTGTCCCTTTCATGGTGTGGAGTTGCAGGGTAGTCACACAGGAATAGAGCATGATCCCTCCTGTTTCACACTTTTACCTATAACTTCTTCTTAGAGTGTCCGTTCGAGCTGAAATTTGACCCCTAGGGGTTTTTAACTGTGTTGGTACCAATGGTGGTGGTCCATAGAAAATTGAGATACCTAAAATGTAGCTCTAGTTATAGGGTCCATTTCAGGGTGTTGGAGGCCGATTTTGTCGGAACTGTTTCTCAGTCTGCACTGCCTTAGATATGTTGGAATATGATGAAACTTGGTAGGAGACTTTTGAGAGACATTATGAGGATTTTGGCCAGTTCTGGGGCTATTATGAGATTGTTAGAAGTTCTACTATTTGCTAGGCCTTTATTGAGCGGGGCCCCATGTTTGTGAAAAATACCTTCCAACAGCATACCCCACCAAATATTGTGCTTCGAGAGAATCAACAACTACAATAATTCAATAATTTTTAGGGATCTTGTTGAAGTCCTCACCCTCAAGGGACTATCAGGCCTTTTTTTGAAGGCCAAATGTTATACAAACCTTTGGTTGGCATTGCTCGCTGCTACACCAAGTTTTCTTTCGATGCTCAGGGTATCTCTATAGGTCCCATCTAGCAAGGTCCAGTCGGGGGCTTCTGACCCGTCCCCAAAGTCTTGTCCCATGTAGGCAAGGAGGTTTTGGCGAGACGTACCCTAAAGCCTGTGGCAGGTTAAACCCTGGCTTAGTCAGTTTCTTGCCTTCATGATGGTCCTTAGCATTTTTGAAGGGATATTTTATTCATCATCCTCACCCTCAAGGATTCTTGTTGTTGTTGAACTGGGGAGATCTTATGCGGCTCTCACTCCCTGATGAGCCATGTTGAAACGTGAGGGATCTTATGCAGCTCTCACCCCCTAATGAGCCATGCTTGTTGGGAGATCTTATGCGACTCTCACTCCCTGATGAGCCATGTTGAAATGTTGGAGATCATATGCAGCTCTCACCCCCTGATGAGCTTTGATTGTTGGGAGATCTTATGCGGCTCCCACTCCTTGTTGAGCCATGTTAAAACGTGGGGGATCTTATGTGCCTCTCACCCCCTGATGATCCATGATTGCTGGGAGATCTTATGCATCTCTCACTCCCTGATGAGATATCTGGTGTTGCGATTAGATGTAGACTTTGAAGATTTTGAGCATACCTCATTAGCCAAGATCTTGACTGTTTGGAAACTAGACGTCGACTGAGGTGGAAGTCATGTGTCATCCTGTCTTGTGGGTCCAAGCGCCTTTTTGTGGGTTTTCACTTAAACAGGGGAAGTGGCGCCGTGAAGACAGTTTTCATCGACTCCTATTATTTCTGGGCTCTTTTACCCATGATCTGCGGTCATGTCCACCCTTTTCATCCTTTTTTACTCACGATGCCGTTTCGGGGTTTTCACAGTGCCTGGATTTTGTTTTCCATAGTACTCTCTTACTCATGGTTTCGTGACCATGCCCGTCCATCATTTTTACTCATGACGTTCTCTTATCTAGGTGTACACCATGCCCATTTTTTTTGAGAAGGCATGCTTAGGGTCGTGCCTTCGAGACTTGTGTGAAGCCTTTTAACGTCATGCAGCCAAAACATGCGTTATAGTTTAGGGTCATACAGCAGGACTGTAGTTGTGGTGAATGGCAGTTTGTGGAGGCCATAGAGTGAGCTTGGTGATGACTTTGGACACACTTGGGAAGATAGCATGAAGTTGCCTTGTAAAGAGTTGATGGCTGGATGGTGAGTGAGCAATGGTGACCCACTAACTAACGACAAGTATGGCTTCTAAAATCGCTGCTTGGTGAGCATGGTAAGACTCAATGGGGGAAAGGACAGTAATGATCATGAAGGTGGTGTGCGCCCACGATTGGGCCGGCTAGGGAAGGTGTGTGTGAAGATGCACATAAAGGGCATGTGTGCACGTATGTAGACTCACCGGGGAGGAAATGGAGGTGGTGTGTGCACATGAATGGGTCGGTTAGGGAAGACGTACACGAAGATGCACATAAAAGGTATGTGCGTGTATGTGGGGGCGTCTTTAAGGTTATGCCTCTTGGACCTAGGCAAAGCAGTTTAATGTCATGCGGCCAGGACAAGTACTATGGTTTAAGGTCATATAGCTTGGACCGTGGTTATGCCGTTTAAGGTTATACAACTAGGACCATGCAGTTTAAGCTAGTGTAACAAGACCTCTACTACAGTTTAAGGTCATCTAGTTTGGACCATGGTTGTGCAGTTTAAGGTCATGCAGCATGGACCATAGCTGTACAGTTTAAGGTCATGCAGCATGGATCAGTATGTGGGTCGTCATGTAGGTAAAGCTACATGGGGGATGAGTTGTGGATAGCCATCTGAGTTCTAGGGATAAAGGTGGTCAAGGCTATACATAAGAACAGAGGTTTTAGATGGAGATGGGAGCACTCAAGGAGTGGCAGACAGAAGAGATTTCACTTGGGGTTAAGAGGGCCAGTGTGACTCCACGAGGATAATGAGCAATGGGGTGTACGTAACTCTGCTGAAGATGACAGGCTAGAGCACAAATGAACCTTATTGTGGGTTGAAAGGATAAGGATGGCCCTAACTCCCTAAGGATAGCGGGTTGCAGTAGGATGTGACCCTTACTCGGATGTTGGTGCGGAACACACCCATTGGGGGTTAAGGGGGTAGGTATGACCCCTGCATGCATCTAACTCCACTGCGGATGTTGCTGAGATACCCTTTTAACGAAGAAGTGGTCTATCTCTCGACTGGAGCTATGCGCATGGGCCATTTTTGTCGTTCCATGCATTACAGTTTTTAGGGTCTTGTATCTCAGACCGTGGTTATGCAGTTTAAAGTCATGCAGTTTAAGGTTGTGCAACTAGACCTTCACAATAGTTTAAGGTCATGTAATTTGGACCGTCATGCTAAACATTTTAATGTCATGCCGCTAGGACATGCACTATGGTTTAAGGTCACACAGTTGAACCATAGTCATACAGTTTTGAGTCATGAAACGAGGACAATGCAGTTTGAGGTCTTGCAACTAGACCACCGCTACAGTTTAAGGTCATATAGTTTGAACCATGAAGTTTAAGGTCGTTCAACTAGACCTTCGCTACAATTTAGAGTCATGAAAAGAGGACTATGCAGTTTAAGGTCATGCAACTAGACCATCGGTACAGTTTAAGGTCATATAGTTTTGACCTTGCAGTTTAAGGTTGTGTAACTAGACCTTGGTTGTACAGTATTGACTGAGAGGAGTGAGGGTATGGTGCAGGGGATGAACTTCCTGACAGTACAGAATGATGGTCTGGCTGAGAGTGTCATGTCATGCGTGTGGCACTAACTGACGGATGGCGCACGCGGCATTAGGCCCCTTGGTGAAGCGCGTGGCGGTAGCTCTCGACGAAATGCGCAGTGATGACCTCTTAATGAGGCATACAGGGATGACCCCTTAATGAGGCGTGCGGCGATAGCCTCCAACGAGGTTGTTTGGACGCATTTTTCAGCACCTTGGTTCTTGACGTGAAATAAAGAGAAAGCATGTCAATAAAGCCCACAAAATAAGTAGAAATTTTGACAGTCTTAGAATTTCCCCAGAATTGATCAAAGATCTTCATCATCACTCCAAAAGGCCACCTGCCAAGTTTCATCACGATCAGACATGTCTAAGGCAATGAATACAAAGAAACAATTTCGGCAAAATCGGCCTCTAACACCCCGAAATGGACCCCGTAACTAGAACAATCTTTTTGGTGTGTCAAACAACTGTGGGACTACTATCATTGGATTTGATACTGTCTAAAATCCTTAAAGTTCAAGTTTCAGCTTAATCGAGGACTCCAAGACAAAGTTATGGGTAAAATACCGAAAGGGGTTAAGCCACACACTATTCCCATGTGGCCACCCTGCACCAAAACACCATTAAAGGTGACTATTTTCACAGTCACGAGCAGTGCCTTTCAGGGCCTATATCGCACTGGATCCAAGTCAGATCAAGCTCAAATTATGTGAGCGTACACCCCGTGACGATGCCCGAGCAAAGAGAAAAACTAGAGAGAAGTTGTTGATCCATGACGGAAGTTGTAGAAAATTCTGCAGCAACACACCCCATTCCGACAGCAAAATCATGACACTCACATACCCGATCGACACGAAACTAATTGCATTATGTGCATAAAATCTGAGGCTATCTTCAATCCGAACTTCATGTACGATGAATGGTTGGATTTATACACGGAGGTGTCAAAACTGCTGTAAGTTCCAGCCGTCGGATTTCAAGACTCCAGCCAAAAACTCAAGATGACCAAATCTTCGTCAGGGTAAAAAATTGAGCTGCATTTGTTGCAATGTGATCGTGACGGCATGCTTAATGTGTTTCAGTGAAGAAATCATGAAAAAACATCAAGGAACAATCACACAATCGATCCAAAGTTTTCAAGATTCAAGCAAATTTTAAGTCTCATAATCATGGCTAAAACACATGATTCATGGCTCGAAGTTGGTATCAAATCGATCGCTACACCGAGCCCCACAAGAAAACAACCATCTTTCGGTCATACAGGCATCAGAACAACCATGGATCAGTCATGGTAGATCACACAAGTTCTCGAGCAGCAGGAGGGACTATTTTGGATTCCACACATTATTAAGCAGGGGAAACACAGTCCTTTTACACTCATTTTTAGAATTTTTTTAAATTCAATTAAATTGTAATTATCTTCAATTCTAGATAGGTTTGAGGCGTACACTCATGTTTTAGCCCAATTCTATATAAGCATACAAAACCCAATTGTAAAGGACCTTCGATTCATTTCGCACAACGATCAATAAAACTTCAATTTCCTCTTGAACTAGTGGGTGCATCTTGGAGAGAGAGAGGAGGGAGAAGAAAAGGTCGATACCCTTCAATAAGGAAACTTTCTCTCTCCTTCCCTCTTTCTCTCTCCTCCTGCTTTCTCTCTTCTCCCCTCTTTCTCACTCCTCCCCTCTTTCTCTCCTCTTCTTTCTTTCTCTCTCCTCCTCTCCTTCTTTCTCTTCTTCTCATCCTTATCTCTCTTTCTCTCTCTTCTCTTCTCATATTTATCTCTCTTTCTCTCTCTTCTTCTCATCCTTTATCTCTATTTCTCTCTCTTCTTCTCATCCCTATCTATCTTTCTCTCTCTTCTATTCTCATCTCTATTTATCTCTCTCTTCTTCTCATCCCTATCTCTCTTTTTCGATCTTCTTCTCATCTCTATCTCTCTTTCTGCTCTTCGTCTAACAGAGTCGGCAAAGCCTAGCACCGACTGCTTCTTCTCTCTCTTCTCATCAAACACAGACGGCAAAGCTTAACGTTGACTGCATCCTTTTTACTCTTCGTCTGACACCTAGGGTCGACTACATCATCTCTCGCTTCTTGTCTAATACAGTTGGTGAAACTCGACACCGACTGCATCTCTCTCTCTTCGTGTCAAACACAGTCGGTGAAGCCTAGCACCTACTGCATCTTCTATTTCTTCTCGTCTAGCACAAGCGATGAAGCCTAGCGCTGACTGCATCATCTCCCTCTTCTAGTATAACACAGTTGGCAAAGCCTAACGTCGACTGCACTCTCTGCTCTTCGTCTAACACAGTCAGTGAAGCCTAGCGCCGACTGCATCCTCTCTTTCTTCTCGTCTAACACAGTCAGTGAAGCCTGACACTGACTGCATCTTCTCTCTGTTCTCTTTCTAGCATAGGTTGGAGACGCTCAGCACCGACTATGTTACCTCTCTCTTCTTTGTCTAACCCAGCCAGTGACGCTCAGCACCGACTGAGTCCTCTTCCTCGTCTTTTCTTAATATAGGCAGCGACGCCTAACGTCGTATGTGTTTTTCTCCCTTCCCTCATATTTTTCTTTTTCTTTCTTTCACTTCCCACTCCTTTCTTTTCTCTTCTTCTCTTATCTTACTCTTCTTATGTTTTTTCTTTATGATATCTGTTTTTTTTGTTATTCTGTCGTTTGATTAAAGAGGGGTTAAATTAGCCTATCATGGTAGTCCCGTCGTCTAGGCATAATGTTGTTGAGCCAAAATTATTGTGGCCGCTTTATTGCCACGATAGACTAACCATCGTGTCTAGCTAGTAATAATCATGTTGAGCCGGTCCGAGTTACCCAACCCGTTGTACTACCCCATCAGGCCAATTACTCATCAGCTTAGTCACTATATTGATCTCTCCACCTGGTCAAATTCTTCTCTCCCCCATCTTTCTTCTCTCATTCTTCTCTTCATTTTTCTGAATGTGCATGCTTGTGTACATTCACCAAAGAGGCAAGGTGAGGTCTGTTGACTCACCTGTCTTATAATATTTGCCATATGTGTGTGATTGCAGAAAACAAGAGAACAAAAGCCAATGGAGGCAATTTTGAACTAGTTTTATTATTGGGGCCTTTCTTCGTAATCTAAGAGGGTGCCAACGCGAGCCAGCCCAAGTAATTCCTGAACCCACCTTAAATTCCTCTCTCATCGATTGGTAATACCTTCCCTTGTTTTCGAACGAAGTTCTCGAGAGAGCGATCTCAAAAGTCACGGGTCTCCCCAAAACCTGACAGGTGCTGCCCGATCATCCAAATTTGGAGGGCGAGTTCTAGCCACCTAACCAGCTTGGCGAATCCACTGGGGACTTACTACCCCTTAGTCGGATCGTACTTGTTTGGCTAAGTTTCTCCTTTTATTTTTTTTATTCACACATCACTTATGGCTGCTAGGTTCTATAACCCATTCATCCGGATCAGGGATTTTCTCATCCCCGCATTCGCGAGTGTCCCAAGTTCCTTTAACTTCGTTCCCAACCCTTCTTTTGAGCAAAGACCCTAGGTCTAGCTCACAGGTCTTAACTGGATTGGCGTGAGGAGGGACCTAAAAGTCCCTTAACTGGATTGGCGTGAGGAGGGACCTAAAAGTCCCTTACTTCCCATCTCCTCGCTTTGGTGCAACTCCACCAAGGTGCCTTGCATCGGCAACACACCTGTTGCCCCACACAGCATGCACCCAGCTACCGACAAGTCACTTTTCGGTCGTACTATCGAGGTATACCGAAAGGCTACTCAGTCCCTCTCTACAGAAAGCAAGCAATTTGCCATTGCTTATGTGGGTTGCCGCAAGGCTGCCCCCCATAATCCTGCACCACCACGAGTCTCTATCCCTAAGGGCTCGACACATAGAGACAGAGGCCCTGTGACCTCCACCTCTTATAGACACCACAAGGCTCGTGGGTTACCCACTCGAGTCACACCTCGGCGCAACCCTTTGTTACCTCGAGTCCGTTTCTAGGATCGAACATTTCAAGGCCAGGTCATGCGTCATACGCATCCCACCACTCGGGGCAAGGCCGTCATTATGCCAACCCGAGTACACAAGAGACGACCTCATTGGCCTCCTACTAAGCACACACAAGCACATCTCGTAAGGAGCAAGTCTCCACCTGTTCTCTTACAGACACCTGCTCGCAGTTCTCGGCCTCTTAAGGCCAGATCACTTGCTCGAGCTTGGGACGACCCCCAGGTCACCCGTGATCCTTCTTCCAAGGGCGCACATGCATCGCCGGCACAAACATCCCCTCACCCTTGACTCAGGCATTCTCATGAGTCAACCGCTCCTCCTTCTTTCAGTTAGCGGCTTCAGCCTTGGTACTTGAAGACTTTTCCCAAAAGTACCATCCTGAACCAGCCCCATCATTTTGGTCATGTCTCTGGAGCCCACAAGAGACCTCGGGGTAATGACCTGATGGAAGATCGAGTTCTTCATGCTCTATGGCCCAAGATGACTCCAGTCCCTGATCCTCATCCTATGTCGAACCTGATGGAGACAGCTCTCTCTTGTGCAAGAAGAGTTGATCAGTTGCAGTCCTGATCGCAGTTTTGACGTGAGGTCCATCAAAACCTCAAGGCTAAATGTGATAGGGGTCTGCGAATTCTCACAAAGCAAGTCACCGAGGCGATCAGGGTAACCAGCTTTGATGACCCTCTTCACCTGAACCCCTTCTACCCTCTTTAGATGACGAATCTTGAAGAAAAGCTCCATGAGCCTTGCACTGTGGTTAATGTTGTAGAACGTGACCCAGCCCCTCATCAGCCACGGTCTCAAGACTGTTGAGAATTAGTCCTCATGCAATCGGCATATAAAAGTCGAGTTCAGTCAGGGCATGCTGACCCGCTACTGACCGATCTACCACGCACGACCCATCAAGTTCGCAAGCCCTCAGTTGCAACTAACGCTGACCTCGATACGGAAAAACATTTAGCGTAATGGTCGTAAGCGAGCCTAGTGATGTTCAGGAAGAGCGCATGAATAAGTTTGAGGATATGGTGCATGCGATGATGGAAAGGATTGATCATATAGACGTCGATCAGCTAACCATGAGGTCAATTCCCATCACTCTAATGGTGCACCTCCAAGGCATCCCCTTCCCTCTGCCTCATAGGACAATTTTGTCCTTCACCCTATCTCACAAGCAGACATCGATGCTATGCTGACCCATAGCTTAAAGAACAGGAAAAGTCCAGGGATACAAGGCGCAATGCCTTATCAAAGGCCATACCCTTCATATATTGACCAGGTGCCATTTTCCTCGGATTACAAGAAAGGGAAGTTTCCCCTATTCAACGGGACCACGTCCCCGAATCAGCATAACGCCCACTTTCAGGCATCATGTTGAGAAAGAGCAGCTGATGGGAGACTCCTTCTGTGTCAGTTTGTTGAAACCCTTAACTGCCTAGCTTTTCAATGCTATGCTTGACTTCCCCAGAACTCAGTACATACATGTGAGGAAATGAAAAACCTGTTCTATCAATGCTTCTATGAGGTCGAGAGAGAGGTTCAAACCATCAAACTTCTCACCCTGACTCAAGACCCCGATGAGCCCATGGACCAGTTCATATCAAGATGGAGAAATTTGACTACTCGCCATCTTAATCCTATGCCTGAGAAGGAAGAACTCCAAACTTGCGTGCGGAACATGCGACCCGAGATCGCTCTACATGTCGAGGCCTCTAATCTGACCTGGATGTCAGAATTTATCTCTAAATCAGTCCGTGTAGAAAGTCTATCATGCCACCACAGTGGGTCACGAAAACCGTCTGCAAGCCTAACGAACAACCAGGGCAATGGTAGCTCTCGAAACAACACACGAGGCAGCTAACAAAAAGGAGTAATCAGTGCAGCCGTCATGGTCACTGATCCAAAGAAGTCTCCCTCCCAAACTTTGAACCTCTCCAAAGGAGTAGGCACGACGAAGACAACTCCCCAGGCAGGCAAGCAACAACAGTCGTACAACCGATTACCCCGTCGGCCAACCTTGATGGGGGTGATTATTTCACCAGGCATAAGAACAATGTCTACCCCATCTAGAATGAATGGGTCCCTGCACTGTTCCTGTGCAGTAGAAGCTTCCCATGCAGTAACCATCCAAGAAGACAACGAAGCCCCTAGTATTCTTCACCTTCTTCATTATAATGCTTCACAAAGGCATAATCACACCAAAGCCCGCAAGGCAACTCCGACGCCTCGTTCAGGGGACTAAGGACCATTAGTGTCATTACCTGTGGGAATGCACCAGTTTCCATGACATATTCGCAAAGAAAATGTGGAAACCTAAGGAGTTTTATGATGTTCGAGTAAGTGATCCCCAAGCCACTATGCCATCAGTGCAAGAGGAGCACCTCTCAACACAAGACCTTCCTAACAATGATTAAGACTCTGCTGAACCCTTGACTTCCCATCCATGGATAGTCAACCACGGGTGAAGCTGACTCAAGTCCTTGAGGCAAGAAGTAGTTCATCAAGCTAAGGCTATTCACAAGCCTAGCAAGACGAATCAAACACTACCTCAGAAAACTAGAAGGAAGCAGGCACCAAGGGCTGCTGGCTAAAGAAACAAGATGGTTCAACCGCCAGTTGAGCAGGAATTTCTTAGGCCCCTTCCCCCACTGCCAACTTTATTGGATTTCATACCTGGCACGATCCTCCCTCCTTCTCATCAAGAGGATCTCCCAGGGTCATTTTTAACTTAGAGCACGTCCAATGAGGGTGACGATGTTAAAAGCACTCCTCAACTATCTAAGCAAGGGAAAGACCTAAAAGATGCCTTGCACACGTCCAATACTAGTGATGACGTAAAAAGCCATCTATATCGGTCCGATGAGGGGAATGACATTAAAATTCCCCCACTTTTTGACCCTTATCCTTCTTCTTCTACTACTTCTCATCTTTCTTCTCCTATGTCTCCTGCAGGTAAAACCTTGAAATGCCCGGACTTCGAGGCTCTCGACAGAGAATTCGATGGGATCAACATAAGCAGGATGCAACGGAAACGATTGAGAAAGACCCTGGCACAGGTAGCAGGATTCCTAACAGTTGCTGATGCCCTGGTAGCTAAAGCCATGGCAGATCCACCTTCTTGAAAGAAACACAAAACGTCGAAGCCAAAGAAACCCCAATGGCCCCCACGCCATGGTAATTGTTACACAAGACTGGCTGAGCAAGGGCATACTCATGCCCTCTTGCCATGTTGCAGGCCACATATAATACGCCAAAACGAATGTCGTCTTCCCATCCAGGGAGCACGAACTTGCACAAAAATAAGGCCAAATATGAGGTCAAAAAGACACAGTCATCGCTGGTCATAGATTGATACACGGGAGGCTTCCCCTTCATAACTACCTTCCCTTTTCCTTTCAGAATACCCCGAGCACCTTCGGGATGGTCCCCACAAAAGAATTTCACCCATTAGGTGAAGGTTACTCAACCATTGCTAGACTTTGCACGAACAAATTGGTAATCCTCGAAGATCTTTTGAAGACTGGCAGGTGGCTTTTCATCCCCCAAGCTAGCACCACCAAAGATGAACGAGTTCGGAGGCACAACCTCGTTATACATGGCCCCGATCATCGGAAGGCCCCCAATAAAATGAATATCTAGCAAAGAGATTCCTGCTTCCCCATGCCCAAGAAGATAGGTATTGTTAGTGTGACTCTTGGTCTCCAGTAATGATTTCACAGTATTAGAGCATTGATCATAGTAGCTGCCTGAACATTGGATCGCTGCTAGCAGAGAAGCACATTCAAGAATGCTTAAGTGAGACACTAACACCTTGGCAATCCGGGAAGAGTATCCCTTCAAGTATTGGTGCTCCCCCTGAATTTGGAGGCCTTTTTCTGACCACATTAGTAGCCCCTTTGCTTGTACCATTCATTTCCCTAGGGTAGGAAAGTTCTCTCCGAAAGCTATGTTCCTATGCATACAATGAAGGAGTTCCACCCCTTCTTCAATATTAACATTGCCGTCATTACCCACACGAACTTTAAAACAAACCGGTCAGTAATAAAAGTGACACTGAGGGGTCACTCTAGTTCGCATACTGGCCTTGTAAGCCAAATGGGCTTCCCTCTTGTTAAGCCTCACCGGTAAAGTTATTAGTACCGACCTCTCCTTCTCTCAAAAGATTCTTCACATCAGGAATTCGGTAAGAAGAACAAACAATTATAAAAGGGATTAGTAATTTACTCCCAAATCAAAAATTGCTAAAGCACTGGATCAGCGCCAGCTGGGCACTCAAACCTTAGCACCGGCTATGTCCGCTAACCTTTAGTGCCGGCTAAGTCCGCCAAAGCTTAGTGCTGGCTGTGTCTGCTAAATCCTACCTCCGGTTGTGTCTGTCAATGCTTAGCACCGATTGTGTCTACTAAAAGCTTAGTGCCGGTTGTGTCTGTTAAAGCCTAACGCTGATTGTGTCTGCCAACACGTAACACGGTTGTGTTTGCCGATGCTTAGCGTCGGTTGCATCTGCGAACACCTAGCGTCGGTAGTGTTCACCAAACTCGCAGCGCCGCCCAACGTCTAGTGCCGGCCATGTTCAGATCTCTCACATGTGCCGCGGATTCTACACATGATACCTCCAGCCCCACTACGTCGCCTGATAACCGTCCACCTCCACGCCGTCTGATACACAGATTACACGTGCTGATGTGAACCGTGCACCTTCCCTACAGCCGTTCACCTTCCCCACGACAGTCCACACCCCAGCAATGGTCCACTTCCCTGTGCCCTTCGATTTCTCACCAGAAACTCTCTATCCCTACCGAAAACCTATGCAACTTCCCCCATGCCACCGGAAAATCACCGTGCACCAATCGGAAAAAGTGTTAGAAACTAGCGAAACACCCTGGTTAGCCCTCTACTGCAACTCCTGCTGCCTACTCCCTTTGCCAGAACCTCGAAAACATGCTTGGAGTACCCTGTTTTCTGGCGAACTCCTCCTCTACTAGCAAAACTCCAGCAATGCTCAAACCTCCTATGGTTTTTCCCTTAGCCAGAACCTCCACTGTTTTCTAGCGAGCTCTCGTTAGCCCTGTCGAAATCCCACTGCTTACCGAAGCTTCTACTAGGCACCCTCTTCTCACCGTTAAAATATTTTAAGTTTTTTTCCTTCAGTAAAAACGTGAAGGAAAATGAGGTATTACCCTCTTATATAGCCCTCAAATGCCCCTCACAAACTGGGAATCCCACTCACGTCCAAGAAAAGCCAAATGACGATAAGCTGGGTCCTGCTTTGACTTAAGTCCTAAGGCAACTCTCACCTCTGCCTAAAAAATTCCAACGAACAAGCTGGACCGGGTCGGGCTTTGACCCGAGGCCCGAGGCAACTCTCTTCGCCACTTGTAAAATTCCAATAAAAGGGTTGGACAGGGTCGGGCTCAGGTAATGGCTTGAATATTAATCCATACCCAGCACTGGCTATGCAGTCGAAGGTACTTAGCGTGGGCTGTGTTTCAACAACCACAACACCGGTTGTATGCTCAGCAACTCAATGCCGATTGTGTTCATGCACATGCCGCCCTTAGCACCAGTTGTGTTTTTAACAACCGAGCACCGACTGTATTTCTAACCTTCCAACACTGATTGACTAGTTAAGATGCAGTGTTGACCGTCTTCAGCGCCAATTGCATTTTCAAAGACTTAACGCCGGCTGAGTGCTCAAGAAATAATGGTTGCTGCAGCTGGCGTCGTGTGTGTCCTATTTCTTTGTGCGTTTTAAATACCATTTTTAACAATTTCTTATGCTTTAAAATTTTTTTATCCAATCCTCATATTTTTATTACCTATAATATTATTTTTAATTTTTAATTCATTGAATAAATTAGTTAGTCTTTTTCAATATTTTTTTTAAAATCTTTATATTTTAAATGTTATGTTTTAATTTTTTTAATTACAATTTGATTAATTTTTATTAAGTACATTGTTTTTAGTAATTAATTTTATAATAATTAAATATTTTGTAGACTTTATCATTGGTTTCATATCTAAATGCTATCAACCTTGATATTTTTTCCTAATTTTTAGTCATATATAAATATTAATGGGTATTGTTAGCTCTATCTAGCACCTTAGAGTTAAAAATGTACATGAGCATATGAATAATAAGTCGAGGTGATGGTTGCACATATGAGAAAGTCCCACAGGGATAATTAGACAAAACCAAGAAGGAAATGAGACATATCCATACCTATTCTCAAATATCATATGAGAATACTGCAGCCTGAAAATCAAATAAAGGAACATGTAATGACACATGAACAATGGAAAATATTAAAATCAAATGAACACTACGAACAAATAAACGATTGCGAGAGAGAGAGAGAGAGAGAGAGAGAGAGAGAGAGAAACAAATAAACCATTTGCGAGAGAACAAATAAATTATTGAGGGAAAAGAGAGATAAAGAGAGATCTTTTAGCAAACTTATACATTATCCTTTGAAATAGAGAAAAATATATCTATCAAATTGACATTTATCAACTATAGATATCCATCATTTATCCAAACTTTGATCTTTTGTGAGCTTTGAAAGGTTGGCAAGATATAAATGATTGTGCGGAACTAAAACAATATAATGATTTGCCAAACTTGAGGGTAGGAGAAAAGATAGAGATTATTTTCAAATTTGGCAATTGCCATTATTGATACCCAATAATATGGAAACTTATCATCTTACCCAAAAAAATATGGAAACTTATCAAGACCACATCTCGTAATCATGTGTGGTATGGGATAGAGAGGGGAACGTCAATTTTTTGCAATTATAAGAAGCTAAGTTTAAAATTTCCAGCCAAGGTCCTTCTGTATTACATTTGCAATATGCAGATGATACATTCATTTTTTGTGAGGCAGGTGTAGTACAAGTTAAGAACATTATTAAGTTCTTGGATTGTTGTGAGGTGGTTGTGGGTTCAAAAATCAATTTTTGTAAGATCTCTTTGATTGGTATGAACTATGCTTAATCTGTAATGGAGAATTTGGCAGATTCGATGGGGTGTAAAGTTGGTATTTTTCCTATTATTTATTTGGGATTACCTATTTCTGATACTGGATTATCAGTAGCTATCTAGGACAAAATTTTGGAAGGAATTCAAATTAAGTTGGACTTGCGGAAGTATAAATACTTGTCCATAGGTCGAAGGGTTACTTGACTAAGATCGTATTTGACAAATTTACCTATCTATCAAATGTTGATCATTCATATGTCAGCTTCAATAGTAAAAAAGATTCAAAGAATCATGATGGATTTTTTGTGGGGTTCTTTTGGGGAGGAAAGAAAGTATCATTTATTGAGATGGGATAGAGTTTGCACTTTGAAGAATAAGGGACGTTTGGGTATTAGGAAAGTTAAGCTGATAAACCAAGCACTCATGTGCAAATGATGGTGGCGAAGTTTTCATCTTAAGGATGAGTTGTGATATCAAGTACTATCTAACAAGTATGGAATAGATAGATAGGGAGTATGGATTGGGAAAAGCAGAGGGGGTAATGCTTTAGTTATGTGGAGATCTATTTATAATTGTAAACCGATGATTTCAAGTTACTTCAAGTGGAATGTGGGTGATGTGAGCACACTTCCTTTTAGCACCATAAATGGACATGGGATTGTCCTTTGAAGCTAGAATTCTAGGAGATCATTGACAAAGTGACTCAGTCGAATGCGAAGGTGGCTGATGTTGTAGATGTAAGAGGTAATCAGGTCTCGTGGAATGTTACATTTCCTTATAGAAGAGTAGATGAGTCCTTTCTAGCCCAGTGGTGTGAGTTATTGGATGTTATATAAAGTTTATATATCATCTAATGCTATGGATGAGATTTTTTAGAAGATTGAAAGTGATGGTACCTTTACGGTTAAGTCTTGTTATAAGTTATTATTTCATGATATGTAGAGATGGTTAGTACCATAGATCAAGAAAATTTGGAACTGGTATATTCCTCATAATGTACAAGCCTTTATTTGGTTGGCTGCCTATGAAAAAATTCTCACGATAGAAAATTTGATTAAAAGCGGCAAGATTTTTCCAAATATTTCTTTGATGTGTAAGGCAGATGCGGAATCAGGTGCACATCTCTTTATCCATTGCCCCTTCACTACCAGGATTTGGCATTGGTTATTTGGCTTGTTGGGAGTTAGTGTGCCACTAACTTTCTCGGCCTTGGATATTTTGTCGTAGATAGAATTTCGAAATCTACCTTTGACGGGCAGTGTAGTTTGGAAGATGTCAGAGGTGTGGTGCTTTGGGAACTTTGGAAAGAGAGGAATAGAAGAATCTTTGAAAGAGAGTGTTTAACATTTGATAGATTTATCACCAAAATCAAACAGTCTGTTTGGTGTTGGTTGGCAGCCACAAAAGAATGATGGGGTATTGCTGAGTCAAATGTCATGATTATATGCACAATCTTTCCTACTTGAGGGTTGTCAGAACTGTAAGGGCCACAATTTTCTCCCAGTCCAGTGACACGCACGGCAATGGAGAGTGAGACGGAGACCTAGCGTCGTTTCGAGCATCATCGTTCGTGTGTGAAAGCCCAACGCCGGCAGTGTAAGGAAAACGTAACACCGGCTATGTAAAGAAAACACAGCGCCGGCTGTGTAAGGGAAACACAGCGTCGACTGTGTAAGGAAAACACAGCACCGGCTGTGTAAGGGAAACACAGCACCGACTGTGTAAGGGAGACACAGTGTCAACTGTGTAAGAGAGATGCAGCGCCAGCGGTGTAAGAGAAGAGGCAGCGCCCGCTGTGTAAAGAGGCCCATCACCGTCTGTGAACCCAAGTCCTGGTCCCGGCTGTGACCCAGCACCATCTGCGAAATGAGAGCAAGAAAGAGCAGCGTCAAGAGCGCCTTGGTCAAACGTATGGCCGTTGCACATGTCAACGCCGCTCCATATGACTGCGTTAGCCACAGTGCATTCCAACCACCCACTCCTTTTTAAGGCTTTTTCCTCCTTTGGGCAGCACTGTCTCTCCCATTTCTCAATCTTTTTCTCTCCCTTGAAGCTCACTGCTGCCCCTTGAAGACAGTCCACTAGTGGAGTTAAGGAAAGCCCATGACGGCCATGAGTGGGGATTTGAGAAACCGTGAGAGTCCAGGTAAAAGCGTTTAGCTTCTATGCATCCATGGGATTTGTAAGGATAAATGTTGAAAATGGGTAAGATGATAGAATGAAAAATGTGAAGTATGAATGGGTTGACATGAGGTTGAAATTTAATATTTGTGCTTCTAAATGTCATGACTGTTCTAACCACATATATGATCTTGTTATTCATGGAGACTCATTAAGTTTCTCACTGTGATACTTGTTACTTCCACGCCCAAAGTCTACCATGGCCATGAAATACTAAGTGTTCTTTAAAAACATGTTAACTTGAGAATAAGAATTTCCACAACTGTGACTGTTTTTGCATCAAATTGTTCGATGGCCAAATGGCGTCCAAATGGGATCAAATCAGTCTCATTTTATGTCATGATAAAATTGCTCATGGATTAAAGGATATTGCTTAAGATGTCAAGACATGGCATTGCTCACAGTCACTGCCAATTCCAACATCTGTTGCCCTCTTTGGGCCATGTTTCGGACCCAGCAAACGATGTCCAAAAACCTTCAAATTACCACCTTTGAAAACGTCTATGAGTGTACTCAAAGTTGTATGTTGTGAGGTTTTTGGATTTCCCCACGGATTTTGAATTATGCTCCGAAATGCACGAATATGTCAATGCGCACTATTGCAGGGAAGATTTCCAGCAACCAATGCTCACCTTGTACTGATCTATTGACCCACCAAATGGCACCCAAATCCTTTCAAACCATGGTATTTGTAAAGGTCGATGTATTAGCTCAACGTTTCATGTTTGAGGCATTTCGAAACTCCCCCTAGATAGCGAGCTACACCCTTGCAAAGAGGGGCGTGTCACCGTTACATGTCACTGCACCAAATTTTATATCCATGCGACATTGAGTTATCTTAGTATGTGAAAAATGTGAATGCCACATGATATATTTCATGCGAATGCCATAAAGATATGTGAATGATGTCATATGTCTGCACTTTGTGAGAAAAAGGGGCCACGAGCACGATAGTGATGAAATGAATTCAAAATGAATGCCAAATTCTACTGAGAAGACTTGTGTGTAAATGCTCAGTGAAAGCTTATGAAATAAATGTCTTTTGCTAAATGCTATGATGTAATGGTGAAATATGATTCATCTGTATGACACATTGACTAATGTGAATGAATTGAATGCTCGAACATGATGAATGGCCACTGTTTATATTGATATTGACCACTACGCGATGGGACACTCACCGATAGTGGCTACTATTACGATATTGTGGTGAATGGCCACTTATATTTATATTGACCACTAATCTGTGGGCCACTCACCGGTAATGGATACTATTACGATATTGTGATGAATGACCACTGTTTATATTGATATTGACCACTACGCAGTGGGACACTCACCGGTAGTGGATGCTTTTACGATATTGTGATGAATGGCCACTGTTTATATTGATAGTGGCCACTACATTGCGGGACACTCACCGGTAGTGGATACTGTTATATATCGCCAGCTACGCGATGGGACACTCATCGATAGTAAGGAAAATGATGCCGACATATCCCCTAACCTGCATAATGATAGGAACGTACTAAGGGAGATGATAGAGGGTCGCACCCTAGAGTCATGAAATGAAATGATTTATGCCTTGCAAGGTAATGGCCTATCAAACCCCCCAATGCGCGTTGGGGACTGTGTGCGTGTGTTGAGGGTATTACGAAGGGGATTCACCCACTTGTTATTGCCCTCCCTCCTGAGAGACAATAGAGGCTCTAAGCAATGGGATTGGTAGCCCAATGAATAGGGCCTCTGCTACGGGAGTAGGTGATTTAGGGAGTGAGTGGGTAATAATTGAACTTCTGAAAAAGGAATGTTTAGGATTGCACTGATTGAATGACTAACGATTTCACTGATTGAATGCTTATGATCACACTAATTTAATGATAACTGTCGTTTGAATGTAAAGTTTATACTCGTTATCTTGACCTGATATTCATATATGCTAAACCATGACTTTATATTGATGGGTTGAACTGTTACCGGACATGGATAGAATTACTATAGATGCACACACTAAACCCACTTACTGGGTTGTATAGTTCACTCAATTATTCCTCGTCTCCTTATAGATTGATAACGACAGGTTCAAGGCTTGAAGATCTTGTTTGGATGTTGGAAGTCGAAGCTAGATTTCTCAAAGAACTTGCTTAGATCTTGTTTGTGTCTAGGCTATTTTGCCTTGGGTTTTTGTTCTTTGTTGATATGTATAACATTGGGCCTTGATCCCCCGAATTGAATGTAATATTTTTAAAGAAATTTATATAATGAAATTTTGGTGTATGGGATTTTCTATGTTCATATGCTAGTTGAGTTATCATTTTAGTTCTTTTCCATGGTTTGCTCGAATACCGAAAATAAAGGTGTTGAGTCCACTTCTTCCTAAGTGACAACATTACATTGGATCACGAACCCGCACTCGGTGGCCTGTGGCCGCGTAAGGTACTGTGGTCGGGAGTAGGGTCATGACAGATATGGTATAAGAGCAGCCAGAATATGATTCTTAGCCTAAGGAGTTTAGGAGAGTTCTTTTATTAGTTTTGGAGTAGACAAGTGACTAGGTGTTCTTGTGACAAGGTTAAAAGATGCTGAGAGCTCGTACTCGCAACGCGAGTTCCAATAATGAAAATACTGAAGTACTCAGCGAGTTTTATAAGACTCTAGGGGCTGTGACCCAAATGATGAAGGAATGACAGTAGCCTCATGGAGAGGTTTAGGAGAATGGTACCCCCTAACCTTTTGGGGCATAGAGGAGTGGAGAAGGCTGAGAGGTGGAAGAAACAAATAGAGAATATTTTTGAGGTGTTACACTGCTTGGATGAGCAAAAAGTCAAGCTAGGGGCCTTTATGCTAAAAGGGGAAGCAGAGTACTGGTGGGACTCGGTGAAGCAGACCTAGGGGGAGACAGGGACTGGGTCACCTGGGAAAACTTCTTGACAATGTATGACGAAAAGTACTTCCTTGACTCAGTCAAGGAAAAAAAGGAAGTAGAATTTATTGAACTCCACAAGGGAGTATGACTGTTGAACAATAAGCTGCCCGGTTTGTAGAGCTCTGTAAGTATGCATCCCACATCATAAATACTGAGGCGCGAAAGGTGGCTAAATTTGAAAGGGGGTTGCGACTAGATATTAGGAGTAGAGTGATGTCGGTCAATATAAAGTCGTACGCCCCAATGGTAGACCATGCCATGAAGATGGAAAAGACTGCGAGGATCGCAGGTTAAGGGAGGAAGGAAAATTGAAAGAAGAAACCCCGGCAATATTGGGAAGAAACCCCGGCAATACGGGCACTGACCGACGCCCGATTTGTACTTATTGTGGGAGAAGAAATCACACTGCCGCAGAATGCTACCGAAAGAAGAATGTATGTCTGAAATGCGGTAAGCTTGGCCATTGGGCGCAGGACTGCCCTATGATGAAGGTCGAGGATCTCCCAAAGACTCAAGGACGAGTGTTCACACTCACTGAACAAGAGGTCAAGGCATCCACCTTGGTGATCAAAGGTATACTCTCAATTTGTGATATTAATACTAAAGAATTAATTGACCTTGGAACCTCGCACTCATTTGTTGCACCCCATTTTGCTCGTTACATGAATGTTGCACCTACATGTCTCAACTATACTTTAGTAGTATGCACGCCTGTGGGAGGCTCTATAGAAACTGATAGAATATATAGGCAGTGTAAGCATATGATTGATGGGTGCGATCTACTGGTGGATCTAATCCACCTAGGTATTCAAGACTTTGATGTGATTCTAGGCATGGATTGGTTGTTTACGCACCATGCCACTGTCAACTGCCATGAAAAGACAGTAACATTTAAATGCCCCGACCGAGCAAAAATACACTTCTGGGGCATTAGGGACAATTCCCCTCTTCACCGCATCTCTGCCCTCCGGGCCTCTCGCCTCCTGGCTAAGAAGTGTGAAGGGTACCTAGCTCATGTGGTAGAGAATCGGGGTTTTCTGACCCAGTTGGAAGGGATATTAGTAATAAAAGAATACCCGGAGGTGTTTCCAGAGGAATTTTCATCCCTACCTCCAGAAAGAGAAATCGAATTTGAGATAGTAGTAGTACCTGGCACTGCTCCCATCTCCAAAGCCCCATATAGAATGGCTCCAGCGGAATCGAAAGAGTTAAAAGAGCAGTTGCAGGAATTATTGGATAAGGGATTCAACCGACCTAGTGTGTCACTGTGGGTGCACCGGTCCTGTTTGTGAACGAAAAAGATGGATCCTTGAGATTCTGCATTGACTATAGGCAGTTGAACCAAGTGACGGTGAAAAATAAGTACCCTCTGCCTAGGATTGACGACCTCTTTGACCAACTCCAAGGGGCTCAAGTGTTTTCAAAGATTGACCTCTGATCAGGTTATCATCAATTGTGGGTCAAGACGGGAGACATCCCATTGATCGCTTTCAGAGTTCGATATGGTCACTATGAGTTTCTTGTGATGCCAGTTCGGGTTCACCAATGCTCCCGCTGTGTTCATGGATTTGATGAATAGGGTGTTTAGACCCTGCCTAGATGACTTTGTAGTGGTTTTTATCAATGATATCTTGGTATATTTTCAGAGTCGGGAATTGCATGAACAACATCTAAGAATTGTCTTGCAAACTTTGAAGTCAGAACGATTGTACGCTAAGTTGAGCAAGAGCGAGTTTTGGCTCCCCAATGTGGCCTTCCTTAGGCACATTATTTTGAAGGATGGAATCACGGTCGACCCCTCTAAGATTGAAGCCGTACTTAAGTGGGAAAGGCCAACAAATGTGACAGAAGTTTGTAGCTTTCCAGGATTGCCAGAGTACTATATGCGCTTTGTAGAAAGATTCTCAAAGATAACGCTTCCCCTTACTCGACTAACCCAAAAGAATATAAAATTTGTATGGTCAGAGGAATGTGAGAATAGTTTCCAGAAGAGATTAGTCACAACCCCAATATTGGCCTTGCCCGAGGGGAATGAAGATTTTGTGGTTTACACCGATGCATCCCATAAAGGGCTCGGATGTGTACTCATGCAGAGAGGTCAAGTCATTGCTTATGCCTCCAGATAACTACAACCGTATGAGCAGAACTATCCAACTCACGACTTGGAGCTCACGGCAGTGGTGTACGCGTTAAAATGAGGTACTACCTCTATAGGGCCCAGTTTAAGGTGTTCACAAACCACAAGAGCCTCAAGTACCTAATTTCCCAGAAAGAGTTGAATATGAGGCAAGAAGATTGATGGAATTATTGAATGATTATGACTGTACAATTGATTACCAACCAGGAAAGACTAATGTTGTAGCCGACGCCTTAAGTCGAAAAGCGATGATCTCAGTGGCACATTTGATGGTTCGAGAAATGAAGCTATTAGAGGATGTGGTGGAGTGGCACCCATCTCAGCCCCATAGTGAGAGGGAATGAATGTTGTCGTGTCTAAGGATGGAACCCTAACTCCTTCAACGAATCCGAGGGGCCCAAAAAGGAGATCCCTAGCTAATAAAAATCCTTGAAGAACTGAAAATGGGAGGAAATGAAGATTTCTCTATAAGAAGTGATGACTTGTTAAGGTTTAAGGACCAAGTGTGTGTTTCTACTGACGAGGACATAAAAAGGGCAGTCCTAGAGGAAGCACACCGCTCCCGCTACACAGTATACCCAGGGAGTACAAAGATGTACCAGGATTTGAAAAAGATGTTCTGGTGGAACAACATGAAGCGAGATATAGTACAGTTTGTCGCTAAGTGTTTGACGTGCCAGCAAGTGAGGTAGAGCATCAAAAACCTGCTGGACTACTGTGGCCCCTGCCCATACCAGAGTGAAAATGGGAGCACATCACAATGGACTTTGTTTTTAAATTACCAAAATCAAGTACAGGGCATGATAGTATTTGGGTCACGGTGGACCGCCTAACCAAAGCTGCTCATTTCTTACCGGTCCGCACAACCCATACTCTAGATATGCTGGCCCAATTGTACATCAGAGAAATTGTGAGATTACACTGGGTGCCAACAGCATTGTGTCAGACAGGGATACCATATTCACCTCTAGATTTTCTGTAAGTCTGCAATCAGCTTTGGGGACCAAACTTACTTTTATCACTGCCTTTCACCCCCAAATAGATGGACAATAGAGAGAACCATTCAGACCTTGAAGGACATGTTAAGGGCATGTATCACTGAATTTAAGGGAAGCTAGGAAGACCATCTACCTCTGATAGAATTTGCTAACAACAACAGTTTCCAAGCCAGTATTCAGATGGCACCTTATGAAGCCTTGTATGGAAGAAAATATAGGTCGCCCATCTGCTGGGATGAGGTGGGCGAAACAAGATTATTAAGGCCCGAAATAGTTCAGATGACTTCTGAGAAGATTGCCTTAATCAGAGAGGGGCTCAAGACAGCCCCAAGTTAGTAAAAGAGTTACACCGATAATTGTTGGAGACACCTCGAGTTTGGAGTGGGGGTTCGGTCTTCTTGAAGTTATCTCCAACCAAGGGTGTTATGAGATTTGGTAAAAAGGGGAAATTGAGTCCACGATTCATTGGATCTTTTGAAGTTCTGAAAAGAATTGGAAGCATGGCTTACCGACTTGCTCTGCCACCTGAACTGGCCAGCATCCACAATGTCTTCCATATATCACTACTGAGGAAATATCAACCGGACCCGTCCCATGTCGTGGAGTACAAACCAATTCCGCTTCGAAAAGATTTGACCTATGTTGAACAACCAATTGGGATAGTACACAGGAGAATACAAGTGTTACGCAATAAAGAAATTCCTCTGGTCTAGGTATAGTGGCAATATCATTCCAGGGAAGAATAGATATGGGAACGAGAGGATGAGATTAGGGATAAATACCCTCACCTTTTTTGTTAATATGATTTTGAGGACAAAATTCTTTTTAAGGGGGGGATGATGTAAGGGCCAAATGTTTCTCCCAATCTAGTGACACATACGGCGATGGAGAGTGAGATGGAGACCTAGCACCATTTGGAGCATCGTCGCGCGTGTGTGAAACCCAGTTCCGACTGTGTAAAGAAAATGCAGTGCCAACTGTGTAAGGAAAACACAGCGCCGACTGTGTAAGGCAAACACGGCGTCGGCTATGTAAGGAAAACGCAACCCTGACTGTGTAAGGGAAACACGACGCCGACTGTGTAAGGGAGACACAGCACCGACTATGTAAGAGAGACGCAGCACAGGCTGTGTAAAGGAAGAGGCAACGCCAGCTGTGTAACGAGATCCATCGCCGTCTGTGAAATCAAGTCCTGGTGCCAGCGGTGACCCCGTCCCATATGCAAAATGAGAGCAAGAAAGAGCAGCACCGAGAGTGTCTTAGTCAAACGTACGGCCACCGCACATGTCAGCGCCACTCCGTACATGTCGGCACCACGTATGACTGCATCAGCAATAGTTCTTTCCAACCACCTCCCCTTTTTAAGCCTTTTTCCTCCTTTGGGCAACACCGTCTCTCCCATTTCTCAATCTTTTTCCCTCTATTGAAGCTCAATGTTGTCCCTTGAAGACAGTCCACTGGTGGAGCTAAGGAACGCCCGTGAGTGGGGATTTGAGATACTGTAGGACTCAAGGCAAGGGGCTTTAGCTTCTATGCATCCATGGTATTTGTAAGGATCAAATGTTGAAAATGGGTAAGATGATAGAATGAAAAATGTGAAGTATGAATGGGCTGACATGAGGTTGAAATTTCAGATTTATGCTTCTAATGTCATGACTGTTCTAACCACTTATATGATCTTATTATTCATGTAGACTCATTAAATTGCTCATTGTGAGACTTGTTAACATGAACAAGGTTCCACGCCCAAAGTGTACCTTGGCCATGAAATACTAAGTGTTCTTTAAAAACATGTTAACTTGAGAATAAGAATTTCCAGAACTGTGACTGTTTTTTCATCAAATTGTTCAATGGCCAAATAGTGTCCAAATAGGACCAAATTGGTCTCAAATGAAAGACATGTATGTTTACTTCAAGTATAATTTTTATGTTATGATAAAATTGTGCATGGATTGAAGGATATGGCCTAAGATGTTGAGACATGACACTGCTCATAGTCGTTGCTAATTCCAGCACCTGTGGCCCTCTTTGGGCCATGTTTCGAACCCAGCAAACGATGTCCAAAAACCTTCAAATTACCACCTTTGGTCTATGAGTGTACTCAAAGTTTTATGTTTTGAGGTTTTTGGATTTCCCCACGGATTTTGAATTATGCTCCGAAATGCACGAATATGACATTGCACACTATTGCAGGGAAGATTTCCAGCAACCAATGCTCACCTTGTACTAAGCTATTGACCAACCAAATGGCATCCAAATCTTTCAAACCATGGTCTTTGTAAAGGTCTATGTATTAGCTCAAAGTTTCATGTTTGAGGAATTTCGAAACTCCCCCTAGATCATGAGCTACACCCTCGCAAAGTGGGGCGTGTCACCGTTACATGTCACTGCACCAAATTTTATATCCATGCGACACTAAGTTATCTTGATATGTGACAAATGTGAATGCCACATGATAAATTTCATACGAATGCCATAAAGATATGTGAATGATGTCATATTACTGCACTTTATGATAAAAAGACGCCACAAGCACGATAGTGATGAAATGAATTCAAAATGAATGTCAAATGCTACTGAGAAGACTTGTGTGTAAATGCCCTGTGAAAGCTTATGAAATAAATATCTTTTGCTAAATGCTATGATGTTATGGTGAAATATGATTCATCTATATGACACATTGACCGATGTGAATGAATTGAATGCTCGAACATGATGAATGGCAATTGTTTATAACGATATTGACTACTACGAAGTTGGACACTCACCAGTAGTGGATATTGTTACGATATTGTAATGAATGGCCAATGTTTATATGATATTGACCACTACGCAGTGGGACACTCACCAGTAGTGGATACTGTTACGATATTGTGATGAATGACCACTGTTTATATTAATATTAACCACTACGCGATGGGACACTCACAGGTAGTGGATACTATTAAAATGTGATGAATGGCCACTGTTTATATTGATATTGACCACTATGCGATGGGACACTCACCGGTAGTGGATATTGTTACGATATTGTGATGAATGACTACTGTTTACATTGATATTGACCACTACATGGTGTGACACTCACCAGTAGTGGATACTATTACGATATTGTGATGAATGGCCACTGTTTATATTGATATTGGCCACTACGCGAAGCAACACTCACCGGTAGTGGATATTGTTATATATAGCCTACTACGCGATTGGACACTCATTGGTAGTAAGGAAAGTGATGCCCGGATATCCAACAACCTGCATAATGATAGGAATGGGTTAAGGGAGATGATAGAGGGTCGCACCCTAGATTCATGAATTGAAATGAAATGATTTATGCCTTGCAAGGTAAGGGCCTATCGAACCCCCCAATGCGTGATGGGGACCGTGTGCGTGTGTTGAGGGTCTTATGAAGTGGATTCACCCACTTTTCATTGCCTTCGCTCTTGGGACGTATAGTAGAGGGTCTAAGCAATGGGATTAATTTGGCCCAATGAATAGGGCCTCTACTGCAGGAGTAAGTAATTTAGGGAGTGAGTGGGTAATAATTAAACTTCTGAATAAGTAATGTTTAGGATTGTACTGATTGAATGACTAATGATTTCACTGATTGAATGCTTATGATCACACTAATTTAATGATAATTGTCTTTTGAATGTAATGTTCATACTCGCTATCTTGACCTAATATTCATATATGCTAAACCATAACTTTATATTGATGGGTTGAACTGTTATCGCACAAGGATAGAATTACTATAGATGCACACACTAAACCCACTTACTGGGCTATATAGCTCACTCCACTATTCCTCCTCTCCTTTTAGATTGATAGCAACAAGTTCAAGGCTTGGAGATCGTGTTTTGAGACGGGACATCGAAGCTAGATTTCTCAAAGAAGGTGCTTAGATCTTGTGTGTGTCTGGGCTGTTTGGCCCCGGGTTTTTGTTCTTTGTTGATATGTGTAACATTGGGCCTTGATGCCCCAAACTAAATGTAATATTTTGGAAGAAATTTATATAATGAAATTTTGGTGTATGGCATTTTTTATGTTCATCTACTAGTTGAGTTATTGTTTTAGTTCTTTTCCATGGTTTGCTTGATTCCCGAAAATAAAAGCGTTGAGTCCACCCCTTCCTAAGTGACAAACGTTACATTGCATCACAAACCCGTGCTCGGTCGCCTGTCGCTGCATAAGGTACGGTGGTCGGGGGCTGGGTCGTGATAAGAACCAGGTCGAAAAGCATTTGTGTTGCACCTTGTCAAGGTGTACTCAAACTGAATTTCGATGGTAGTTCTCTGGGCAATCTAGGCATGGCTGAGATTGGTGTGGGTTTGCAAAATTGGCATGGTCATATTATCTTTACCTTTGCAAAACCCATAGGCATTGCAACTGCTAACTATGCGAAGATAATGGCTTTGCTGTAAAGATTGAAGGTTTTGGTGAGCAAAAATATTGGAGACTATTGTTGTCACACCCCAAGTTTTGTAACATTACCAATGTGCGACAGACTATTCTTATACTATTTATATATAGAACAAATTTAAAATTTCTACTTTTATATTCGCACTAAAACAGATTTTTCCATTTCTTTTAATTTGTGCAAAGTCTACTCATAACAATTATTATCATAAAGGACTAGATATATATATCTCTTGTTAGAACAAAAATTATAATGGTGCATTTGATCATAAGTTACAAGGGGAAGGTCAATCATGCCTATAAGTTCTTCAAAGATGGTCCTTCTGCATTCGAACTATGAGACTGCAATTACCCTGAAAAAAATATTTACTACAGTTTGATGAGTTTGGCTACTCAGTAAGTGATCATCATGTCCTCAAAAATAATCATGGTTGGAAGATATAAATACCTTCAAAATGGTGGTCAATTAAAAACAATGAGACCAAAAGCATTTATGGAGAACAATATCACTTTCAGAAATGCACAATTAAACATAATCCAAATAATTGAAATGCATATAAACATTTTAATAGAAACGCATAACTCAAAGGATATCACAAAATACCCTACTAGCATCCCAAGTAGGTCACCTATATAACCCACCAGCGTCCTAGATGGGTCCAAACAAGCCCTACAGGTCCAAACATTCCTAATCGATGTACCAGATGAGTCCAAATAATCCCTACTGGTGTAACCTGATAGGTCCTAACAATCCCTGTAGGTCCGATCATACCGCACCGGTGTCTCGGATGAGTCCAAATAGTCCCAATCAGCATAATCGAATAGGTCCTAACAATCCCTGCAGGTCCGATCATACCTCACCGACACCCCGAATGAGTCCAAAGTCCATACCGGTATAACCGGATAGATCCTAACAATCCCTGCAGGTCCAATCATACCTCACTGACGTACCGGATGAGTCCACTTATACTCAAATTATCTCTAAAACTCTTTTAACATCAGAAAGCAGCAACATTATATATGCAAAGCATCATTGAAATCATTAACAGGAATTCACTTTAAGCAATTTAAACAATCACTTTCATTGAAATATCTGTAAGTAACCAGTCAAACATTTTGGCAATAATTTTTGAAAGGTAGCAGTTCTGAAGGACAATCCTGAAATATAACATGATAAATAATCTAGTATCAATAGAAAAACTCTTATAGGAATCCAAAATTAAATATGGAATTATCACAATTTATGGAATTGCCAATTCACAAATAATCATAGGTAATACTACAATCAAGTGTAGAAACATCAGTTTTTTAAATAATGAGGAAGTCAGTTGCATACGAATTTTATAATATCTAAATATTCAAAACAATAGAAAGAAATTTCACAATTTTACTAAAGGCGAAAATATCACATTTATTTCTAATAATTTACAGTATCTAAAATTCTCAACAATAGACAGGAAAAATAAATTTATTTCTAATAATTTACAGTATTTAAAATTCCTAACAATCGATAAAATATCACAATTTTACTAAAACGATTATTTTTAAGACAATGAGGTCACCTACTTTCATGATATTGGTATGCCCATTGGATGATCATCGACCTATCGTGATGCATAAATACATGGTCGAAGCCTGAGATTAGAGAGATCCAAGAGACTATGTTTCTTTTAGGCATTGTGTCGAACATTTTGTGCGCGGTACTTAAAAGGCCACATCGCGCATACAGATTGATGCGGTGATTGGAGACGATAAGGTCGTTTAGAGAGATAAGTAGTCATCCTTTGTGGTGAGCGGTGCTGAAGAGTGGGAGCTTGAGATTGGTGCAGGCTTGGAAGAGAGTAGAGTGAGTCTAAAGGTGGTGGATAGTTGGAGCATCTAAGAGAGAAAGATTGAGCTCAGCACACTACTAAGTGTGAATTCATTGGGTTGTCAGAAGAGAGAGAAATTGCAGAGAGTGGGTGGAGAGTAGAAAGTGCAATTTGTGTCCGTGAACGTGCCTTGTATAAAATCATCAAGGACATACCTAGAGAGAAAGTTTCGTTGATTGTTAATGGTGTTAAAGAGCGTGCGGTTGCGAGTTCCTTCCTCATCTCTCCTGCGGTTCAGGCTGGTCTGCTCGTGGAGCGGTTTCATCTTGATTTCTAGAGAGCGAAGGTGGCTGCCTTCAAATGAACTTTATCTCTATGTCTCACCTGCACACATTAGCTGTTCATGAAGTTTGCAGTGATGTGGCGATTTGTTTGTGAAATTTGTTGCCTCTTCTATAATGCGTTGATGGGGGATTTGTTGATTCAAGGAGAAACCAGCAACTGCTGTAGCCATTCCTCTTCTTGAGCTATGAATTTGTTAATTTAAGAGAGAGGTGGAGAGGGTTAAAATGGGAGGGAGGGGAGTGAGGGCTACTAAAATTATAATACCTAATACTCTGTGACCATGACACATGAATTAAGATGGCAAAACAAAATGGTTAGCGTACAGGGCAACGTCAAAAAGAAGAACGAGTGGTCCTCTTGGGCAATATTATAAAAGTGGTCTACAATAAAAATGGTTCACAAGACAACCAAAGTGAAATTACCTATCAGAAAAACATTCCTAACCTAAACGAAAGGATGCGTAAATTAATGGACCCATGGTGCATTTTGACACAGTGAATTTTATTTTATTTTATTTATTTATTTTGTATTTATTTTTATCAACGTTATTGAGTATATTTTTCAATTCCAAAAAATTTAGGGTCGTCACAATTGTGTTATTGAAAGAGATTCGTTGAATGTGATTAAGTGGTGCAATAAGAAGCAACAAGTACCTTGGGAATTGAGATCTTTGTGGTTGTAGATCTTAGATTTAGTGGATCCATTCACGGTCTCTTTTAATCATATCTATAGGGAGGCAAACACTTTGGCGGATTCACCTGCAAAGGATGGTTCTCTACTTTGGTGCGGAGATGCCTCGAGAAGGCTAAGTCAATCATGACTTTGGTTCAGCAATCAGATGATTGTTGTAGCTACAAAGAAGTGGGTAGGGGTGGTTGTACCCATAGCTAGTTATCTAGATAAACTGAGGTACCCTACTAGCCAATGAATAACTAGTCAGTCATGATTTTGGAGTAGAAATCAGATGATTGTCGTAGCTACAAAGCAGTGGGTAGGGGTGGTTGTACCCATAGCTAGTCACCTCGATAAACTGAGGTACCCTACTCACCAAGGAATGACTGATGCACGAAGTAGACGATGCCGACGTAAGGCCCTTCAGCATACCACTCATGTAATCCTCGAAACGTGGCTCAACACCAGAGGATACACATAAACCCAAACCAAATGGGAAGAATGCCCTTCCACATGGCACTCAATTGCCAGACGGGCTTGATTATGACTGATAAGATCCGTACAAAACCCTCAGCTTCAGAATCACAAACAGTCCACACGAGGGTGAGGACATCGACAAGATCCCTCAAAAAAGTCTCTTCTCCCGCTAAAGTCTCCACGGACGGACCCGCAACAATGCATCCCTACGTCTGAGCATCCTAGTTGCACCATTGCGTGATTCTCCTCGGCGTTCACGTGGTCCTATGGCTAGGAAGAAAAAAGTAATAAAGCTGAAGGAAATTTTCTGAATGTTATCCTTCTCACTTCTCTCGAAGCTCAACATTCAGTGGGACAAGCTGTTTGAACGCATTTTTCAGTACCTTGGTCCTTGATGCGAAATAAAGAGGCAGCATGTCAATAAAGCCCGCAAAAATAAGTGAAAATTTTGACAATATCAGAATTTCCCCAGAATTGGTCAAAGATCTTCATCATCACTACAAAAGGCCACTTGCCAAGTTTTATCACGATCAGACATGTCTAAGGCAATGAACACAAAGAAACAATTTTGTAAAATCGGCCTTTAGCATCCTGAATGGACCCCGTAACTAAAACTATCTTTTTGGTATGTTAAACAGTTGTGGGACCACCGTTATTAGATTCGACATGTTCGAAAACCCCTATGGGTCAAGTTTCGGCTTAATCGAGCACTCCAAGATAAAGTTATGGGTAAAATACCAAAAAGGGGTAAGCCGCACACTATTCTCGTGTGGCCACCCTACACCAAAAACCATTGAAGGTGGTTGTTTTCACAATCATGGATAGTGACTTTCGGGGCCCATATATCACTCGATCCTAGTCAGATCGTGCTCAAATTTGATGAGTGTGTTCGTCTATTGAGGTGAGCGTTTCGATATGTGGTACACCCCATGACGATGCCCGAGCAGGGAAAAAAACTAGAGATAAGTTGTTGATCCGTGAAGGAAGTTACAGAGAATTCAGCAGTAGCACGCCCCACTTCGGTGGCCAAATCATGACACTCGCATACCCTATCAATACGAAACATTGCATTATGTGCGTAAGGTCAGAGGCTATCTCTGGTCCAAACATCACGTACGATGAATGGTTGGATTTCACATATGGAGGCGTTAAAGCTGCTGTAAATTTCGGCCGCCAGATTTCAAGATTCTGACAAAAAAATCAAGACAACCAAATCTTTGTACAGACATGAAATCGAGGTATGTTTCCTACAACGTGATCGCGATGACATGCTCAATGTGATTCAATGAAGAAATCATAAAGAAACACCAAGGAACAAACATACAATCGATCCAAAGTTTTCAAAATTCAAGCAAATTTCAAGTCTCAAGATCATGGCTCAAAACATGATTCATGGCTCAAAGTTGGTATCAAATCGATCGCCATGCTAAGCCTCGCAAGAAAACAATCATCTTTCAATTAAACGGGCATAAAAAAAACCCTAGATCATTCACGGAAGATCACGCAAGTTCTCAGGTAGTAGTAGAAACTGTTCTGAAATTTCACACATTGTTAGGCAGGGGCAAAACAGTCCTTTTGCACCTATTTTTAGAATTTCTTTTAATTCAATTAAATTGTAATTATCTTCAATTCTAGGTAATTTTTGGGCATACACTCATGTTTTAGCCCAATTCCTTATAAGCATGCAAAGCCAAATTGTAAAGGACCTTCGGTTCATTTCACACAACGATCAATAAAATTTCAATTTCCTCTTAAACTCGTGGGTGTGCCTTCAAGAGAGAGAGAGAGAGAGAGGAGAGAAGAAAATGGCTGATACCCTTCGCTAAGGTAACTTTCTCTCTCCTTCCTTCTCTCTTTTCTCCCTCTTTCTCTCTCCTCCCCTCTTTCTCTATCCACTTCTTTCTTTCTCTCTCCTCCTCCTCTCCTTCTCTCTCTTCTCATCCCAATCTCTCTTTCTATCTCTTCTCTTCTCATCTCTATCTCTCTTTCTCTCTCTTCTCTTCTCATCTCTATCTCTCTTTCTCTCTCTTCTTCTCATCTTTATCTCTCTTTCTCTCTCTTGTTCTCATCCCTGTCTCTCCTTCTCTCTCTTCTTCTCATCCCTATCTCTCTTTCTTTATCTTCTCTTCTCATCTCTATCTCTCTCTCTTCTTCTCATCCATATCTCCCTTTCTCTCTTTTCTTCTCATCTCTATCTCTCTTTCGTCTCTTCATCTAACACAGTCGGTAAAGCCTAACACTGATTGCATCTTCTCTCTCTTCTCGTCTAACACCGTCGATGAAGCCTAGCACCGACTGCATCAGTTTTGCTCTTTGTCTAACACAGTAGATGAAGCCTAGTGCTAACTGCATCCTCTCTCTCTTCCCATCTAACACAGTTGGTGAAACTTAGCGTCGATTGCATCCTCTCTCTCTTCTCCTCCAATACAGTCAATGAAGCTTAACACCGACTGCATCTTCTCTCTCTTCTCATTGAACGCAGTTGGTGAAGCCTAGCACTGACTACATTCTCTTTCTCTCTTCTCGTCTAACACAGTTAGTAAAGCCTAGCACCTACTGCATCCTCTCTGCTTTTCGTCTAGCACAGTCGGCGAAGCCTAACACGGACTGCATCTTCTCTCTCTTCTTGTCTAACACAGTCAGTAAAGCTTGGCACCGACGGAATCTTCTCTCCTTTCTCTGTCAAGCATAGCTTGGCGACACTCAATGCCGACTATGTTACCTCTCTCTTGTTTGTCTAACCCAGTCGGTGATGCTCAGCACCGACTAAGTCCTCTTCCTTGTCTTTGCCTAATATAGCCAACGACACGTAGCGTCGTCTATGTTTTTCTCTCTTCCCTCATATTCTTATTTTTCTTTCTTTCTCTTCCCACTCCTTCTTTCTTTTCTCTTCTTCTCTTGTCTTACCCTTCTTATGTTTTTTCTTTATGATATCTATTATTTTTGTTAATCTTTTGTTTGATTAAAGAGGCGTTGAGATTAGCCTAGCATGATAGTCTTGTTGTCTAGTCGTAATGTTGTTGTTCCAGAATTACTATGCCCACTTTATTGCCACAACAGACTAACCATCGTGTCTAGCTAGTAAGTATTGGTATTGACATCTAGTAGTAATCTTGTTGAGCCGGTTTGAGTTACCAAGCCCATTTTACAACCACATCAGGCCAATTACTCATCAGCTTAGTCACTGTGTTGATCTCCCCGCCTGGTCAAATTCTTCTCTCCCCCATCTTTCTTCTCTCATTCATCTCTTTTTTTTTTTGAATGCCCATGTTTGTGTACATTCACCAAAGAGGCATGGTGAGGCTTGTTGACCCACTTGTCTTATAATATTTGCTATATGTGTGTGATTGCATATAACAGGAGAATACAATCAAAGGGAGGAGATTTAAAACCAGTTTTATTACTGGGGGGCTTTCTTCGTGATCTTAGAGGGCACCCACGCGAGAGAGCCTGAGTAAGTCATGAACCCACCTTAAATTCCTCTCTCATCGATTGGTAATACCTGCCCTTGTTTTCGAACGAGGTTCCCGAGAAAGCGATCTTAAAAGTCCCTAGTCTCCCAGAAACCTGAGATGCGTGCCGCCCGATCATCCAGATCTAGAGGGCGAGTTCGAGGCACCTAGCCTGAGGCGTGCGGGGATAGTCCTCTGACAGAGCACGCAATGCTAACCTTTGAATGAATCTTGCAGCGATGACCTTTTCAGGTCTTGGGCCTGACTTGGCCCACCCTGGTCTTACTGCCCTCAAGAAGTGGGGACTGGAACGTCATTTCTTATTTATCGCGGGCAATTTGCATCGTCGCTGGGTATAAAACGAGGAAAAACCCCTTCACTATTTTACCGAAGGGTAAAATAGTTTTTAGAGAGAGAGAGTCAGAGCCTTTGCCAAGGGACTTTCCGGCAGAAACTTTCCCTCTAAAACTTGCACAGATAGGCCCTTAGAAGTTGTTTTGGGGAGCTTCAGAAAGTGCGAAGCTTCGCAGGGTGATTGGGAACACTTTTCGACCAGCACCGAAGCTTTTTGAGCAAGGAAGAGGGCTTCTCAAGGCCTTAGCAGGGCCCTAGCAGAGGTGCCCTACTGGGTTCGAGTGCTCCTCCGGTTGTTCTGCTGCTGAGGAGGTCGCAGAGAGTTCAGAGGGATCTGTCAGTCCTCTGGTTGTTAGAGGAGAAAGAAAAGGGGCTGCATTACCGAAAACTCAATGGAATTTCGGTGTGCTTTAGTGAACTGCTGAAGTGGGAAACTAGGGGGAAGGGAAGATCTGCAGGGTTGCAGGGAAGTCTTCTGGGGACTTTCGGTGGTTTTTTATTACGCCAATAACCAGTAGAAGGCGGGCAATGGTTTTCTGGTGGGAGGAAGTGGATTCCTGGTGGAGAGGAGAAACACCGGTAGGGGAAAGAACAGGGTCAGACGACATTTTACGTATGACAGAGGAGTGTTTCTGGCTAAATCCGAAGGGTTGCGGAGGACATGAAAGGTCGCGAGAAGGTGGATGGTCACCGCGGCAGGTAGCTCAGAAAATCGAGGAAGTAGAAGGGTTAAATGTCGTTCCAGAATTGAGGATGGTGGGAACCGAGGTATGACAAGGACATGCACCATATTAAGTCGTATGCGGCACCACCTTTGAGCATCCCTAGACCATGTACGGCGATAGCCATGTTTAGGAGTATGTTGGTCGCGGCGATGGTCTCGCACAGCGTTGGTTTTCTCGTGGTGATGGTAGAACACAACATTGCGTTGTGCATGGCGATGACTGCGCACGTTGTTAAGTTGCACGCAGCGATGACCCTGGATGGCGATATGTCGCTGGGGTCAAGAGTGATGGCAAACAAGGAGACCCTGCCGTTGCTGTTTGTTGGAGGCCAAGTCCTCCTGCACAACCGTGAAGTCCATGTTGTTCTGTCGAAGGGAGTCCATTGTGAACCGGGTATGCTCTCCCTCATAAGCCAGTTCCTTGCCAGAGAAGTCTATCTTGTATGTTTGACATACTCGTCAAATGAATTAAAGCTGACTTCTCTGAGCAGTCTTGCGTCTTCTTCTGACCTGTAACCATCCTCTTCGGTGGTGATGAAGCTGTCTTCTCCAAGTGGTTTTGCTTCTTCTTCATAAGGAGAGCCTTTCTTTCATGGGTATGATTCTTCTTCTTGAGGAGAGTGTTTCTTTTTGGTCTGTAGCTATCCTCTTATCCTCAAATGCAAGAGCTTTGTAACTTCCCTAGTAATGGGCCTTTGATTGTAACTTGTAACTCTTTTTTAATGCGATGAAAAAAAAATGACCTTCTTTTGAAGCGGCTTAGTGTTCTTGTTTTTCATTTCCCGCTTTTTCTTGCTGCACATACCGCCCTTTTAGGGATACGTCAAGGATAATACTTCTTCAGGTATCATCCATTGATAGGGGAATCGCCTCTCCTCCATTCGAGTTTGTCAGTACATAGGCCCCATTTGGCATGACCTTTTTTACTATGAACAGACCTTCTCATTTGGACTCGAATTTTCCTTTACGGTGCCTGTGCATGACAATTGGTATCTTGACTGCTAAGACCAAATCCCCACAAGAGAATGAGTGAACCTTGACAGATTTGTCAAAGGCTCTCTTCATTCTGCCTTGATTGAGCTCGAGTTTCTGCTGGGCCTCTAGTCTCTTTTCATCAAAGGTATTTGAACCTTGAGGGGTAGGACTGCCTCACCTTCATAGACCAAGGAATAAGGAGTGGAGTTTGTAGCATTCCGAGTATTGGTGCGATAAGCCCATAGAGCTTCAGGCAGTTTCTTGTGTCAATTCTTCTTTGATTTTGAAACTGACTTCCGGAGTACCCCGCACAAGTTTTGTTGAACGCCTCAGCCAATCCGTTGGCTCGATGGTAGTACATAGTCAAGTACTTCCACTCGAAGCCGAACTAGTTGACCAGGCGATCAACATGATGGCTTCTGAATTGGGGACCATTATCAAAGATTATTCGATCCAGAACTTTGAATCGGTAGATGATTGGATGACGCACGAAGTTGGCTACCGCATTCCCTGAAACTTGCTTGAGAGGGATCGCTTCAACCCACTTGGAAAAGTAGGCTGTTGCCGCCAGGATGAAGGCATGGCCCAAGGCAGAAGGGGTAGCGAAGGATCCTACAATGTCCATACCCCATTGGGAAAAGGGCCACGATGTCACTGTAGGGTGGAGAGGCTCTGGGGGTTGATGAAAGAAGCTTGAGAGGATCTGGCACACTTGACATCTTTTAGCATAGTTTTGGGCATCAGCCACCATGGAAGGCCAGTAATAGCCAAGTCTGCATATACTCTCGTAGAGCTTAGGGCCGGACTGATACAGCTCACAGATACCCGAGTGCACTTCTTCGAGTACTTTGCTTGCCTCTTGTGTATCGATCCATCTGAGGAGAATTCTATCAAATGACCGACGAAGAGGACATCTTCATCGAGAGGGGTGTACTTGGTAGACATTCATCGTATGTCTTTGCGTTCTGCTCTATCTTAAGGTAGCCTTCCATGCTTTATGAAGTCCATGATAGGCTCCCTCCAGTCCTCTACTTGTTCAACCTCTGAACATATTAGGTCGAAGAATTAGGGCTCCCGCTCCTTGTCCTTCGATCCTTTTCCTTGGGACATTTCTTTCTCTGCCTCAACGACATCCTTAGCTGCGAGGAGTGCCCCGAATGGGTCAGGCAGGCATTTAGGGAAGATATCCCTCTCATCATTTGCGTCAACTTCGGCTCTTAAGTCAACATGTCTCCATTCGGTTACCCAGACTAGAGTGAGCCCTGATGAAGACAATTAAATGGTGGCACCGAGCTTCAAGAGTGTGCCTTCTAGGGATATGACATAGGGAGAAATCATCAAACCATACCATGTAGGAGTTGGTCGTGTCATGATAAGGCTTGAGGGTGTGTTTCATTACGTCATAAATCCCCTTCAGTAGCTGAATGACCAGTTCAGAGTCGTCGAAGATGTTCAGGCGACTTCATAGTATTGGCCTCCGACAATTGTATCATGTTCTGTTCTAGCAGCAGTCGAAGTAGTGCAGGTGTCCACTCTGTGTCGAAGGGGTAAACCTTATTCTGGTGTTAGACCCAGTAGTCGTTTCGCCTAGAATTTTTAGGAGCCGGGACATTGTTGTAAGACTGCTGCTTACCCCCGGCCCGAGAAGCCTGTGCCTTGAAAAGGTCCAAGGTTTGATGAATCGCACCCTTAGTGCCTGCAACGGTGACTACCGCGCTGATCACTGCCTTTTGGTTGCCCCGACTGTTGGAGCAAGAGTTAGAGCTAGCAGGTTGCTGATGAGGGATGCAGTAATGATTGAATAATCCCTGAATACGAATTTCCTTGAAGATGAGCTCTAGCATGGAGGGTGGATTGGATGCCTCGACATGTAGATTGATCTTGAGAAGAATGTTCTGTACACCGATCTGGACCGCTTCCTTCTCAGTCATGAGAGTAGCATGGAAGGTTGTCAACTCTCTCCAGCAAGTGATGAGCTTGTCAACCGGCTCACCAGGGTCTTGAATTAGGCTGAGGAGTTCGATGGTATCCACGCTCCTTTGGACTTCGCATTGGTAGTACAACTGCTCCATCTCTTGCCACGTGTGTACCGAGTTGGGAGGCAGTCGAGCATATAACTGGAAGGCTGACCCTTCAAGAGTTTCGACGAACTGGCATAGTAGGAGTCATCCGTCAGTTGCTATCTCTCGAAAGGCTGCCTGAAAGTGAGCAATATTTTGGTACGGAGACGTAGTACCATTGAACAGGGGGAGCTTCTGTTGGAACATATTTTTCAGCACCTTGGTCCCTGACAGGAAGCAGGTCAATAAAGCCTACAAAACAATGGAAATTCTTGATAGTGTCAGAATGGCCCCTGAATTGGTCAAAGATGTTCATAAGCACTTCAAAAGACCACCTGCCAAGTTTCATGGCGATCAGACATGTCTAAGGCAATGAACATAAAGAAAAACTTTCAGCGAAATCGGTCTCTAGCACCTTGAAATGGACCCTGTAACTAGAGTCATACTTTTGGCACGTCAAACAGCTATGAGACCACTGCCATTAGATATGGCAAGGTTGAAAACCCCTATAGGTCAAGTTTCGATTTAATCGGGCACTCCAAGACAAAGTTATAAGTAAAATACCGATAAGGGGTAGGCCGCACACTATTCCCATGTGGCCTCACTCCATCAAAACATCATTAAAGGTGGTTGTTTTTACATTCACGGGCAGTCACTTTCGGGGCCTATATCTCACTCGTTCCAAGTTGGATAGTTCGTCTCATCAAGACGAGCAATTCAATATGTGGTACGGACCTTGACGACGCCCTAGCACAGAGAAAAACTAAATGAAAGTGATCCGTGAAGGAAGTTACATAAAATTAAGCAGCAGCATGCCTCGTTCGAGCAGCCTTATCATGAAGCTCGCATACCGGATCGACACGAAACCAATTGCATTATGTGCGTAAGATTCGAGGCTATCTCTGGTCTGAACCTCGTGTAAAATGAATGGTTGGATTTCACACACGAAGGCATCAAAACTTCTATAAATTCTGGCAGGCGGATATCAAGATTTCGGCTAAAAACACAAGACAACCAAATCTAAATCTGGACACGAAATGAAGCTACATTTATTGCAACGTGATAGTGACGACATGCTTAGTGTGATTCAATGAAGACGTCATGAAGAAACATCAAGGAACAAGCACACAATCGATATGAAGATTTCAAGATTCATCCAAAATTCAAGTCTCATGATCATGGCTCAAAAACATGATTCATGGCTCGAAGTTGTTATCAAAATGATCGCCATATCAAGCCCTACAAGAAAACAATAATCTTTCGATCAAACGGGCATCAGAACGACCCCGGGTCAGCCACGGAAGATCACGCAAGTTCTCAAGCAAAGGCAGCGACTATTCTGAAATTCCACACATTGTTAAGCAAGGGCAAAACAATCCTTTTGTACCCATTTTTAAAATTTTTTTGAATTCAATAAATTGTAATTATCTTCAATTCTAGGTAGTTTTTGGGCGTATACCCATGTTTTAACCCAATTTGATATAAACAGGCAATGCTTAATTTTACAAAGGGGGGATTCATTCTTCTTTGATCAATCAATAAAATTCTTCTTTGCTTGAGTCTGTGGGTATGACTTGGAGAGTGAGAGAGGAGAGAGAAGAAAAGGGTCGATACCCTTCGAGTTGATAACTTTCTCTCTCCTCCTCTCTTTCTCTCTCCTCTCTTTCTCTCTCCTCTTTTTCTCTCTCTTACCCTTTTTCTATCCCCTCCCCTCTTTCTCTCTCCTCCCCTTTTATCGTCTCGAATTCTTTTGTCTCTCTTCTCATCTTTATCTCTTCTTTTCTCTCTTCTTATCTCTATCTCTCTTTTCTCTATCCTCTTCTTTCATTCCCAACTTCGAGTGGGGTTTTCTCTCTCCTCCTCATTCATCCCCAGCTCCAGGTGGTGTTTTCTCTCTCCTCTTCTTTCATTCCTAATGCTAGGTGAATTTCTCTCTCCTCTTCTTTCATTCCTAATATCGAGTGAGATTTTCTCTCTCCTCTTTCATTCTCAACGCCGAGTAGGGTTTTCTCTATACTATTCTTTCATTCCCAATGCCAAGTGGGGTTTTCTCTCTCCTCTTCTTTCATTCCCAGTGTCGGGTGGGGTTTTCTCTCTCCTCTTCTTTCATTTTCAATGTCAAGTGGGGTTTTCTCTCTCCTCTTCTTTCATTCCCAGCATCGATTGGATTTTTCTCTCTACTCGTCTATCGCAGTTGGTGAAGCCTAGAGCCGGCTAGATTCTCTCTCTGCTCTTTTGTCACAGTCGGTGAAGCCTAGTACCAGCTAGATTTTTCTCTCTTCTCTTCTGTCATATTCGGTGAAGCCTAGAGTCAGCTAGATTTCTCTCTTCTCTTCTGTCACAGTAGGTGAAGCCTAGCGCTGGCTGAATTTCTCTCTCTTATTTCTCTTACTTCACAATCGATGCAAACCAAGCGTCGGCTGGGTCTCTCCCTTTCTTCTCTTTGAGCACAGTCAGCGAAGCCTAGCGCCGAATATGTCCTCTCTCTCTTCTCCTCTATATAATACAGCCAGTGAAGCCTAGTGCCGATTGCATTTTTTCTCTCTTCCGTCAAAAACACTCGATAATGCTTAGTGCCGACTGCATCTTCCTTCCCTCTCTCTCTCTTATCCTCTTGTCGCTCACACTCTTCTCTTCCTTTCTTCTCCCTCCTTCTTTCTGTTCCCTTCTTCTCTTATTTCATTTCTTATTCTTTCCTCACAATCATCATTCTGCTTCTTTCTCGTTCGATTAAGAGGGCTTGAGGTTAGCCTCTCATGGTAGTCTTGTCGTCTAGCCGTTATGTTGTTGTGTCAGGATTACTTGGCCCACATTATTGCCACAACAGACTGACCATCGTGTCGAGCTAGTCGGTACTGGTAATGACGTCTAGTAGTAACCCTGTGAGCCGGTCTTAGTTATCGAGCCTGTTTTGCTAGCACATCAGGTCAATTCTTTACTAGCTTAGTCACCACTTTGATCCTCTTGCTCAGTCGAATTCTTCTCTCCCCCCGTCTTTCTTCTCTTCTTCTTTTTGAATGCGCATGCTTGTGTACGTTCATCAAAGCAGAAAAGGGTGAGGTCTAGCCCACCTATCTTATAACATTTGCCATATATGTGTGTGATTGCAGAAAACAAGAAGAATACAAGTCAAGGGAGGCGATTCTGAACCAATTTTATTACTAGGGGGCTTTCTTCATGATCGAAGATAGCATCTACGCTAGCCAGCACGAGTAAGTCCCGAAGCCACCTTAAATTCTTCTCTCACCTGTTGGTAACACCTGCCCCCGTTCTCGAATGAGGTTCCCGAGAGAGCGATCTCAAAAATGTCCCCCGTCTTTCCTCAAAATCGGAGACACATGCCATCCAATCCCCAAGAGGATTTGGAGGGCGAGATCGCGACACCTAACCAGCTTGGTGACTCCACTAGGGATTTACTACTCCTTAGTCGGATCATTCTTGTTTGGCGGCTTTCATTATCTTGTTCTTGTTCGGTTCCTTCTTTTATTATCTGCTTTCATTATCTTCTCACATTTTATTATGGCTTGCGGGTTCTGTAACCCATTTATCCAGATCGGGGATTTTTTTATCCCCGTATTCGAGAGTGTCCCTAGGTAACAAGTCCCTTCAACTTTGTTCCTAACTATCCTTTTGAGCAAAGACCCCTTGTCTAGCTCCCAGATCTTAACCTGGACCGGTGTGAGGTGGGACATAAAAATCCTTCACTCCCCATCCCCTAGCCTTGGTGGAAACTCCACAAAGGCGCCTTGCATTTGCAGCACCTCTGTTGCCCCACACAGCATGCACCCAGCCAGTGGCAAGTCACTTGCCGGTCTTGTTCCTGAGGTATGCCGGAAGGCTGCCCAGTCCCTTTCTACCAGATGCAAACAATTGACCATTTCTTCTGTTGGTCACCTTAAGGCTACCCCCTACATTTCTTCACCATTGGTCTCTACATCTAGAGGCTCTACACATCAAGGCGGAAACCCCACAGTCTCCACCCCTCACACACACCGCAAGGCTCATGGGTTACCCACTCGAGTAACACCGCGGGGCAACCCTTCTGTTATATCGAGTCCGTGTCCAAGATCGAACCTTCTAAGGTCAGGTCCTGCGCACATTGATCACATGCATCTCATTGCTTGGGGCAACACTGTCATCATGCCAACCCGAGTACACAGGAGACGACCTCCTCGTCCTCCTACTCTGCACTACTCTGCACACACAAGCGCACCCTGTATGGGGCAGGCCTACAACTGTCTGCTTACAGACACCTGCTCGTAGTTCCCAGCCTCCTAAGGTCAGATCACTTGCATGAGCTCGAGCTCTAGCTGACTTGCAGGTCTCCCGTAATCCTTCTTCAAGGGACGCACGCGCGTCACCATCACATACATCCCCTCGCCCTAGACTTGGGCCTTCTCATGACTCAATCCTGCCCTGGCCCACTCCTTCTTCATCGAGCAAGCACCTTCAGCCTTGACACTCAAACGTTTTTCCCAAGAGTACCATTGTGAACCGGCCCTGTCACTTTGGTTGTGTCTCTGGAGCTCATAAGAGACCTTGTGGCATTGACTTGATGAAAGATCGAATCCTTCATCCTCCCCGACACAAGATGACCCAGTTCTTGACCCTCATCCATTGCCGCACCTGATCGAGACATCTCTCTCTTGTGCAAGAAGAGTTGACCAGCCGCGATCTAGATCACAATTTTGACTCGAGGTCCATCAAAACCACAAGGCTAAACGCGATAGAGGTCTTCAAATATTGACTTGGGAGGGGACCAAGGCAGTCAAAACCTGAATCCCTTCTACCCCCTTCAGACGATTAAGCCTGAAGAAGAGCTCCATAATCCCTGTGCTGTGGTTACTATCGTAGATGAAGACCCAACCACTCAGCAGCCATGGTCCCAAGACCATCGAGACCTGCCCCAACTGGACTTGAGCCTTGTATGCCGATCTTGTGAGGACATGTTCTTGACGATATAGGGACCGACGTTTATGAGTAGTGACAACGCAACAATACTCTTGGACTTGGTCAGGCTTTGAAGTTTGGAGAGGGAAAAAGGGGTTACGAGGCAGGAGGTCATCAAAGGTAGTGGCCTCAACTTCCTTGAAGGCTTCTTTGATCAAGATTTGAAGACCTCTCTCCTGCTTAACCCTGAGATAGTTGTGGACTTCACTCCAGAACCGAGCCTGAGACCTGGACTACCCCGCCTTCTTCGAATATGCAAGGGTCGTGTCTATGAACTAGAGCAGGGAGTGGGATCCAAGGACAGAATGTAGCTACGGTTTCTGCCTTGGAGGTTGGAGGCCTCTGTCTGACATCAGACCGTTGCCCTGAGTATCTTTGTGGGGCTCATGTGCACGGCTGACCTGAGGTTGTCTCAAGATGGTACTCTTAGGGAAGACCTTTGAGTACCAGGGCTTGAGGTGTTTGCTTGGTGTCTGGAGAGTGATGGAGGAAGGAGATGGTTCACGACTTCGTTTGAGTTGAGGTCGAAAAGGAACTTGTCAAGCCGTCCAGGTGACTTGGGGGTCGACCCGGGCCTGGTCAATGGGGTCGACCGGAGGTGGTCGAGACCCACGAGCTTGTATCTATGAGGGGTGAGGCAGAAGCCCATCTCTCACAAGGTGAAGCTATGTGTGTTTGGAGGGAGGACGTAGTCAACCCTCATGTGCTTGAGGTGGCGTAGAGCTAGAGCAGCCCCGGGCTATGGAAGTGCATGTAGGGTTCGGCCCGAGAAGGCTTAGCCGTAGATGTGAGCTCAAGGCAACATGAGGGTTGCCCCGAGGTGCGACTCGAGTGGATGGACCTCAAGCCCTTGGATTTGTGCGATGGGTGAAGATCTCAAGATCTCTGTCTCTATATGCCGACCCTCCAAGTGTGGAGATTCGGGGTGGTGAAGGAGCATAAGGGGTAGCCTTTCGACGAACCTCAGGAGCGACGACAACTCGCGTTCCTTTCGCGAGAGTGATGGGGACAACCTTCCAACGTGCCTCAGCAATATGACCAGTAAGAGACTGTCGGTAGTAGGGTGTGCAATATGTGTGGTGGCAGATGTGCCACCGATGCAAGAGGCCTTGGTGGAGGGTCCACCAAGGCGAGGTAGCAGGGAGGCGGGGACTTTTAAGTCCCCTCTTGCATTGATCCAGGTGAGAACATGGGAGCCAGACCGTGAGTATTGAAGAGAGTAGGGAAGGAAGCTTGAGCAGTTCGCTTCCCTGGGACAGTCACAAGTACAGGGATAAGGAAGTCCTCGACTCGAATGAATGGATTGAACATCCCAGGTGCCATAGAAATTAATGCAGAAAGTAAAAGAGGATACTGGTCAAACAAGAGCGAGCCGACTAAGGGGTAGTAAGTCCACAGTGGAGTCGTCAAGCTGGTTAGGTTACTCGATCTCACCCTCTGGATCTAGATGATCTGGCGGCCCGTATCTCGGGTTTTTAATGAACCCGGGATTTGAGATCACTCTCTCAGAACCTTGCTTGAGAGCAAGGGTAGGTATACCAATCGATGAGAGAGGAATTGAAGGTGGGTTTGGGACTTACTCGGGCTGGCTCGCGTGGGCGCGCCCTCTTAGATCACGAAGAAAGTCCCCTAGTTGCTTTAGCAGGTGCGAAATCGCCTCCCTTGTCTTACAATCCTCTTGCTTTTCGCACAACACTTATATGGTTAATTTGTAAGACAAGTGGGTCAGAAAGACCCACACTTGTCTTAGGGCAATGTACGTTCATACGAGAGGGTGATGAAGCGCAAGGTTCAAATAAATATAGAAAAGGGAAGAAAAACTCGACGAAGAGGCGAGACTAGCATAGCAATCATAAAGTCATCGACTCAGAGTGGTAGCAAGACGGGCATGGTTCTCAAGACTAGCACGGCGACAATCCAACTCGAAATCGAGACTGATATGACGGTGCTAGGCTAAGTTTACCCTCAGTCAAGTCAGACACTCTTGATCAATACTATAATTTTACTTATCAATATATTCTTGAACCTTGTAATTATAAAGAAGCTATTAATTCGGATGAATCTGATTTTTGGAATAATGTCGTTAATGAAGCAATGGATTCTATAACTAAAAACCATGTATGGGAGTTTGTAGATTTGCTTAGTGGAAGAAAACCTATTGGTTGCAAATTGATATTAAAAAGAAAACTCAATGTTGATGGTAGTATAGATAAATATAAAGTACGACTTGTTGCTAAAGGGTATAACCAAAAGGAAGGTATAGATTTTGTTGACACTTTTTCTCCAGTATTAATATTTCCTTCTGTTAGAATTTTGATGTTTATTGTGGCCAACCTTGATTTAGAATTGTTTCAAATGGATGTTAAAACTGCATTTCTCAATGGAAATTTAAATGAAGAGATATACATGTTACAACCTGAAGGACATATTGTTGAAGGCAAAGAAAATAAAATGTGAAAACTAATTAAATCACTATATGGATTGAAGCAATCTTCTAGACAATCATATTTAAAATTTAATGATGTAATTATGAAGCTTGGTTTTGTTTATAATGAAAGTGATCATTATATTTATTTTAAAATTAGTGGGAATAAGATAGTGATATTGTCTTTGTATGTGGATGATATTCTGAATGCTGGAAAGGACATAGATATGATTAATGAAACAAAATCATGATTGAAATATAATTTTGAAATGAAAGATATGGGGGTTGCATCATATGTTTTAGGAATTGAAATTACAAGAGATAGATCAAAAAGGATGTTCAGCTTATCTCAAGAGCATTATTTAGAATATGTTCTCAAGAAGTTTAAAATGGATTTATACAAGCCAGTCTCCACCCCTGTTGATAAAGTAGTTAAATTATCCATTGATTTATGTCCTACTAATGATAATGATGATATGAGAATATTGCATATGCTCAAGCAATTGGGTGCATTAATTATGTTATCTCATGCAATTGGGTGTTGTATCCTGGGTTACTCTGATGCAGATTGGAGTAGAGACTTTGAAGATAGTAAATCCACTTCGGGTTTAGTTTTCATACTTGGTGGAGGTGGTGTATATTGGTACACTCAGAAACAAGATTGTGTTGCTTTATCAACCATAGAAGTAGAATATGTGGCTTGCAGTTTAGGATCACAAGAGGCTGTTTGGTTGAGAAATTTCCTCATGGATTTAAAGTTGGAATGCATTGAAAATTGACCTATAAATATGTTATGTGATAATAAAGCAGCCATTGTTGTTCTCAAGAATTAAAAAATAAAATCTAAATCCAAGCACATTCGCAAGAGGTACCGCCATATTCGAGATGTAGTAGAATATAGAGATATAACAATTGATTATATACCTTCAAATGGAATGATTGCAGATCCATTGACTAAGGCTCTGAGGCGAAAAATTTTCGAGATACATTTAGCCGCTATGGGACTGAGATATAAGTCCAAATGAAAATCCAACAATGGTTCATAAAATCATATTGGTGGGTATATGAAAATCCCATGTGAAAAACATGATGCAATGCCACATACAAGATGTTAAAGAGCCTGCAGGCTGGGTATATGGAAATCTCATGTAGCAAGTATGAGGTAATGCCATGTACAAGAAGTTATAGGGCCTACAGCGCAAGTGGGAGATGTTGGAAATATGGCCTATCAGGCGCTTTTATCTCGAGAATTTATTTTTCACTATTGGTACAAAAGCCATATTGTATAGTATATGAGAAATCTCATGTGGTTGACATGAGGTAATGCCCATTTTGGAGCTTTTAGAGAATGTTGCACTAGAGGGAAAACCCAATGTCACTGGAGGGAAAACTATTTATGTGTTTGAATTCTTTGTAGGAATTTTTATTATATACAAAATTATTTAATTTCTAAATATCTTATAGCAAGTTGTAGGAATGCTTGGATGACATCCTATTATAAGAGTCATTAGTGCACTAATGATATGTTTAGCTCATTATATAGGATTAACAGTTTGGTGACAACTTGTTATTCTAATTGGCTGCACTTAAGGAAATTAAAGCAGGAGTTATACTTGAATCTCAACTCCTATAGACTATGAATGTGAGAGTTACAAAATATGGTTCTCTATAAAAAGAAGTTAACCCCTTGAGTAAGAAAACCATAGAGAATGATGGAAAATTAGTGAAGGAGATTCACTAAGAGGTATGAAACCTTAAGTCCCTCGTGTGATTTAAGGACAGATCTGAGTAAGTTATTTATCAATTTTATTTATTTATATATTGATTTTCATTATTGGGACTAACACTGGAATCCCAAGAGTGTCAAGGTTTCTAGTTTCCCTTTTTCGTTTGTTGGGGCCCGACTTGGAAAGGATTGAGGTGTGCCCATGGAATCCAAGGGTTCGTATTGCATGAGCCACCCACATCCAAGGGTCAAAATTGAATTTTATTTTAAATTTTAAATTTTTTATCCAAAAAGGATGTAAATATGAAATTTGGTCTTATGATTCAATTCTATTATTAGAATTGAATAAAAAAGAATAAAAACTATTTTGAATAAAAAATATTGCTCAAAACGAATTTAAGGGTATTTTGAATACTTATAAAATTACTATATTTTTTAAACATTTTAGTTTGATTTTGTTTACAAAAATACATCTCACCTACAAATTTCAAATAAATATGGTTTTTTTTTAAAATAAAAAATAGAATACAAGAGTAATTCATAGCCATTGAATTTGCCCTTATGAGGTAACCCGTCCACATCAGTTCTACGGAATTAATGATAATCCAAATAAGACGCCGGCCCAAGGGGTGATTTCCAAACCTGTGAATGTTCGATTTGATTACTCGGACAACTGCAAAAGTTGATAACGCTAGTAGTCGAACAACTGCAAAAGTTGATAACGCTAGTAATTTCCAAGTTGTCCGAAAATGACCGCATTAAAAAAAAAATTTGCTGAAATGGAAGGGCAAGGAAGGAGGAGCTGGCTTATAACCCTAGATATTTGGTCGGATACAAGTAGCAAGGAGAGTGAGAGTTTGGAGCCAGTAAATACAGAGAGAGAAAACGCAGGGCCACTAAACCTAGAGGGAGAGGGGTAGGAAATAGTGGTGATATGGGTGATTCAGAGGAGGTGAGTCGGGTGTCGACCTGCACCATCACTCCCTCGCGGGCATCGCAGGAGCAGCACCTGCAACTGTCGCCTTCGGAAATCTACCTGCTCACCGCACAGTACATCCAAAAGGGCCTCCTCCTACCCAAACCCGATCCCAATCCCAAGTTCTCCTCTCCTTCTATGGACTCTGTTCTACAGAGGCTCAAGGCCTCGCTGTCGGAGTGCCTCTCCCACTACTTTCCGCTGGCCGGCCGCCTGACCTCGCACCCTGATGGCACCATCACCATCCATTGCAACGATGCTGGTGTAGAGTTTGTACACGCCAAGGCGATCCATATCACATTAAATGACATCCTCAGGTCTCCATATGTTCCCCTTGTGGTGAGGTCCTTCTTTGTTCATAGCGGAGCTATGTCTCATGAGGGGCGCTTCCTCCCGTTACTTGCGGTTCAGGTATTTTCTTTCATCTCCTACTTCTTTTTTGGTAACTACAGTTATGGATTGTAGGGTAAAGGATGGATTTATATTTCATAGAAGGTCATGGTCACTCTTAGTTGTTAGATTGCGATGTAAAATCAAGTACTCAGCAGTGTGCCACAAAGAGCCCCCTTAAATTCCTTCAAATTTTCCTTTAAATTATTATGTAAACTATAGTTTGGGGACGCAGCCGAAGCACTCTGACCCAACCCACTTACTTAACCTCACCATGTGGGCAAGGCCGTTTGCCCCAAGTTGTATTTTTTTAAAAATCCAAAAGATTTATAAAATATATGGGAATTTTATATAAAGTTTTGTATATGATTTGGATGTTTTTGGTTAGTAAATATTTTTTTGTCATAATCTCTTTTTTTTTATTTAAAAATGTTCTTAGCAATTAATCAATTTTTCTAGAAGTAATTTTCATTTGCTTGTTTAAGGTTAGTTGGACTGTCTAAGCTTGTTTTCGATTTTATCTTTGGTGCTTAATGTGATTCTCTCATCCTTTTTTACACTGGCGTCCTCCAGTTTGAGAGTTCCACCAAATGCTAGAACCAACAGTATTGTATACACATTGCAAGTCTCGAGCTTTTCATGGAAAGCCCAAGAGCTCTTGGATCACCTTTATTCCAAGGCTTCTAGAGAGAGAAAACTAGAAGAGGAAAGTTTTTTTTTTTGTAAAGAGCAAAAAACTTTTCTAGAGTGAGACATACATCCATATATGAAATCTCTACCTTTATCGCAAATCAATTTTATCCCCATTTAGAAATACCATATCATATGGGATTCCCATATCTCATCTCTCTACCACTAAGAATATTGAAAGTATCATGGACGTCTTTGCACCCACAAAGAGGCCGACTTCAAATCCAACATCTGCCACTCGTCCCGCAGTGGATGTAATAAAAGATGTCAGTTCTCATAATCATTATCTGGTGATACATCACAACACAAGAGCTCTCACATACTCTATAGAGATATGCACCATGAGATTTTAAGGAGCAATATATCTCTGCAAGGAGAACCACATTAAATCTTCATCAAACTAATGTGGAACACCTCTTCTCTTCTATTAAAACAATGCTCGAGCCTGCCCTAGACTAAGTTGGCCACACCGGATTGAGTATCTCTACTAATTCATCGTGAGCTACTCTACGCTCAAGAGACTACTCAACCCCTACTTGTACTCCCACTCATCTCATCTAATAAAAACATTTTTATCATGTAAGCTAATAAATTCAATTTCAAAAATATTTTATTATGTTATCATACTTTTTCAAAAATATTTCACAAAAGAGCATCCAACGTAAAACCTCGTCGCTGATCTGAACATCTGATTGGAGTACACTTGTCTCTCTAGGTACCACTTTAACTGTGATGTCAATGGTCTTCTCAACCTACTATTATTCCGTATTGACCAGATTGTTTTCTTAGCTCTGCCCCCAACCCGACCAAATCATACATGACTAGAGGAGAGCACACTAAAGTAGCAACATCAAACTCCACTTTTTAATATAGTCACAAGGTCAATAAGGGCACTTAGGATCAATAAGTGACTAGCTATATCTCGCACGGTGTAATAGAGAATAGGGATAATCCTATCCACCTCTACTTCTCTTGTAGTACTGGTCTTGTAAGCTCGTGTGGTGTGAGTCGTACATTACCGTGTAAATGAGAAACAATACTAGGATCCACATCGAATTCACATCATACAAGTCTTAGTTCAACCGGAACCATACATCCCGTCGCATTCAATGCACCACTAGGTCACACCCAAGCAACTAATCTGAGCATGTCCGATGCTCACAGTTGGTAATCATACTACATTGATCCGGAGGGATGACCTACTCATATAGATCATGTCGATTCCTAACTATCGAATATCATCTCGATCTCATATCAAGGTGATACTCAGATACCTAGTGTGTGTTTCATCCTCCAATGTCCCAAACAATGGGGTCAGTCAATGCCATGTAAAAGAGTTGGCCAATCCTACTGACAAAGAGTTGGCCAATCCTGCTGACAATATTATCTAACAACGAACTAGCGTCCTAGTGCAATAGTGTGAATGCCTAATCAAATCATGTGTGTCATGAACAAACTATAATACCATAATCACTCACATAAATGGTAAAGAAAAAAGAACGTTCATGTACTAAAAAGAGTTTGACAATGATGATTGTGTATAAAACCAATTAAGGACTCTCAGGTCCCAGCCCTATACTTCTTTCAAGCTATAAGCTTAGTCATGGGGGTCAGCTGGTGGGATAACATGTCATAATTGTCTCTCTCCTCTTAATGACACCTCATACATAGTGATACCGAGTCTCTACGTGCTATGTCTTACTGTGAGAGCTTGTGCTTCCATTTTATCACCAAAACACGCTCACAGGCTCTCCAACATTCATTATGATCACTAGATTTGTAGTTTCCTTATGAGCCATACGCTCTGCCCACAATGTTACGAATCAATCCATATACTATGTATTTACACTGAACGTGCCAATCATTTCATCTGACTTGTTGCACCGAGAAATCGCTCCCACTTCCAAAGTGGAGACATTTTTAGATGTCAACCATCAATAGTCTTAATCATCATCTAATTAGACTTACTCTATCCTCCTAGTGGGGATCATTTCCCAGAAAGATCCATGAGTGGTTATGGTTATCTGGAGATATTGGAGTGTCAAGTTCACTGTGTGTCAATGTTCCGGACTTGGATTGCTCTAGTGGTGGCTTGACAAGCCCCACAACACATCCCATCATTTACACAATATGGCATTCATTAGACTGCCTACTACACTCAAATGTAGTTCACAAATCATTTTTTCAAATATTAGTTTCCATCTATGGACAGAGATTCAAATGCAGCACATGGCCTTTTTTTGTCGGAAAATCATTGGACCCTCCATCATGCATCCTAAATCTTTCCAAAATTTTCTTAATGTAATTCAATTAAGACAAACATAAGGAGCCTCTTATAATGATTGTGCGTGATCGCAAGATCGAGCACGTGATGCACTTTGCCCATGTTTTTCACATAAAAAATGGGGGACAACCACTCTTCATCAATCTTCTCCATATCATTCTATGCCCTTAAAATCTCGTCAACTCGCAGTAACAAGATCATGGAATTCCCACTATTCTCGATGACAGATCCTTTTAAGAAATATTATTTGATCAACCATATGGTCAAGTTCCATAGCCGAACTCACTATAACGGCAAATGTGAGGCGAACTAATACTATTCTCACCAACAGGGAGAATGTCTCAATGTAATCCATACACTCAATTGCGTCAACCGTCTCACCACTTTGCAGTTTATTGGGCTTTGCATATAGTCCCATCAACCTATCTATGAGAGAGAAGATCCACGAATTTCCAAACTTAGTTCTTCTCCATGCAATAATCCATTTGCCAGTAATAAATGGTCTGAGTTGTTTCCTGACTATCAACCCATTTCATTCTCGTCAATGGATATACAAGCCAGACCTTTCCTCTTCATGTACTCTTATGAGGCTCAAGAAATAATAGCGGTTCCCTCCCACTATCTTCAAGATTTTGAGATACTCTTGCTATTATCCTTTAGTGGAGGAATCTCCTCACCACTCTCTATTTGAGATCATTAGTAATCCAAGGCCTCTAATTTTTAGGAACTTCTGCTCAATATGTCCACGTCGTAGGATTTAATATTTTTAGGTTACCCTCTTCAGACTCACAAACTAAGACATACCTATTGAAGTTCTAAAAAACATCTAGTTAGGGTTAAAACTATTGACCTCTAGTTTAACTCATTGTCGTTATAAGAACAACTAACACCCAAGGACTAAAAAAGCATATACGGGATTTGTGACTGGTCCATGACTTCATTAAGGAGTTTTAAGACACAGATCTCGAAGGCACCCTATATGAAATACACACAATAGTCAATAAAGCATCTCCGAAAAGCTCACATATAGACATATTTGTGTTATCAAAGATATCGTTCAGTAGCGTATGATTCTTTCTCTCGTACTACCATGTTGGTATAAATTATAGGACATCATTTCTTGCTGACGAATCCCATAATCCTTTGAGAATCAATTCAACTATGTACTCGTGTGCATTATCAGTTCTGAGAATTATATTCTCCTTCTTGACATGTTCTCAACTTCCACCTTAAATCTAGTGAAGCAATAAATTGCCTCCAGTCAAGTGAGATTAAAAATACTCACTTATGGTGCAAGTAATAACATTGAGGTTCCTCAAGTCAAGTGAGATTAAAAATACTCACTTATGGTGCAAGTAATAACATTGAGGTTTGTCACAAGGCCTCCATCATCCAAGGGAACAAAAAAAAGTTTAAAGGTTATATGATATGTATGCCTTAGAAAATGGGTTTTCTAGTGGATACTACAATTGAACAAAGTTTAACATGGGTGGATACACTTAGTTCAACGATCCATCGTAGAAAACAATTCTTTGGGAAAAGGTAATCATACACAAGGTATCTCAAACCTGCATCCTTTTAAGAAAACAAATTGATTGTCCTATAGAAGAGGGTCTGGATGCTAAGAAGTAGGCTACTCCTCATCCCAGGAGCATAGAGTATATAATGGAGCAATATTATTCAATTTGGAACATATGATGATCTAGATGACTTTATATGTACCGCACCCTTAGCGATGTTGTTCCTCATCTAATGCTTACATCCCCCACTGGCACGAGGGAACCTAAATGAATCCGTCTTCATACCATGCTATGTTCTAATGCTCCCAATTTTATAATCCAATGAGTTATCTTCCACCCCATGCATACACTAGCATAGACAGTAAGTAGACGGTTCATGCCACTTTCAACTTAGTACATACATGAGTGAAGTGGCAAATCTATCATGCGACGATTGTAGGTCAAGATTGACTATAAACATTGGAAAGATGTGCTTGCTTCTCCTCCATTTGCTACTAGCACCCTCGACCTCCATATCCTCTTCCATTATAGCAATGTTGCCACTAGGTTAGCCCTTGGGTTTGCCACTGCACTTGGACCCCCATACCATGGCAAATAAGCGGGTGCAGGCTCATAGAGCGGCACCAAGACTCTAACTCTAGATGTAGAGATGAGTGACGCTCCAGAAAAGCATCTTGAATATCTCCATCTGGTTCCCAGGAATAAGGAGATAACCAATGGACAAACATTGATCTGTGCCTGCCACATCAATAATACTAGTTTCAATCATGTCTAAAATCTATGTGATTCTTTTCTTCAAATGCTCCATCATGGAGACATTTGGCTGGACATCAAATGTCCATATAAATGTATCAAATGTCCATGCGAGCAAACTAAAGGTGGTGGCTAGCCTTAATGCCCGACTATAACTTTCAGACTCACTTTTTTTGTCATTGTACATGCCATTTAACATAAAGTAGTATGCATAATGATCATTATTGATCCATTTCTGATAAGTCTCCATCTAATGATAAACCTAGATAGTTTTCCCTTACCTCAAGTGGGTCTCATTAAGTGGGTAATAGAAAAAACATATATAACAAAAAAAATAGGATCCCACCATCTAAACGTTTTCCATTTAAGGATTTGGGCAATCCAAACATAGAAATGCCCTAGCAGTCTATGTTCGTGAATGTCGAAAGAAAATCACAATAAATTAGATACCATGCATAGACAGTTTTTTTCATGCACAGTTGCCCATTCATAAAATGTATCATTGTTTATAACACTTCCTCGAGTCTTCAAGAACAAAAAGAAAAGTCCAACTTCCAAAACGGCCCAAAGCAAAAATTTTGTGCCCCTAAATAGGGGTGAGGGCTAGTAATCAACATTAGATCAAATCTGGAGAGCAAGGATCCTAATCATCATCATCAAGGAAGTGATTGCATTCGAGATGCAAAATCCCACATCAAAAATGGCAAGTGATCACAGATCCAACATGAGATGTAATCAGATTGCATGGTCGTACCAGCATCGAAGGGGCCACAACAAACAACACATGGGGCTAAAAATATGATTTTAGGGCCAAAAAAAAGTTTTTCCAAATATAATCAGCAAATGAGACCCTATAAGTTGCATCCCACTTTCCAAGCAGCCCCCATATAAGTTTTTCTGAAAATAGACGCCCAGACGCGAAGTTATGCCCTTTGGAAGTTTGAGGCTACATTGTTACAATGCACAGCCTGGGCCACACCAAAAGAGTCTGTGGCCACAAATAACAGTGTGCATTCACGGCTGCAACACTAAACATGCAGCCTCAGGGAACAGGGAGAGGCTGTAAATAAATGCATGAGGTTGCAGCCGTAATCCTCTTCATGCGGCCATAGGTAACAATAATTAGGTCGCATGAGTTCACTGAGCGGCTACGACCGCAGGTTATGATGTGCGACCTCAGGACCCGAAGCCACGCAGTTTGGTACGACCATGGCCACTCAAATAACCGTGCGATCTCAAGGATAAGGGAATGAAAAAAATAAAATCCGCACATGCGACACATGTACACCACATGTCTACGTGCTGCACATGTGCCACGCGCATGTCTGCCAATAGTGTGCAGGGCCTGTCGGTCCCTACTGCCATGCATGCACCACAGGTCCACCAAGGGACCACTGAGCCGGGCCACCTACACTTCACATGACTAGGAGCCCACCACTTGCGCATATGACATGCGTCCATGCAGGCGGGCGTTGTCCTTCTGGTCCACTGCGGACCACCACAGCTTCAATAAAAGTGAAAGCTTCAAAAAAATTTAATCCTTCAAAAGGGTGATTTTTCGAAATTTAAATCTTATTAGAAATAATTCCTTTTTAAGAGTATAAATTTGAAAATGTAAAACTTTTGAAAATTTAATTATTTAATATAACAAACATATAATTATAATATAAATGAATAAAAGCTGTTGGTCAAAAAATTTGTAGTTATGTTTTATAACATTATAACATTACTAAGTACACTGATGAAAATTTTCTTTTTGTAGTTTTAATAATTATTTGGAAGCTATAAATTTAATATAAAATGTTATTGAAAAACTCAAATCATATTCGTAATATTTCTTTAAGCATAATGTAAAAATTTAAATTTCAAAAATAAATTATTAAATATGATAAAATTATAATTATAAAATAAAATTTATATTTAATAAATAGACATAGTCAAATTTAAAATTCTAAATATTTTTAATAAGGAATAATGCATATAATATTTTGTTTAAAATAGGTATTTTAATATGTATTTCAAATTGATTTCTCATTATTTTATCTATGTAAACTAAAATAGTTAACGCATACAAATTATATATAACTGGAGTTTGAAATTATAATTTGCAAAACAATATTTCTGAAATTATAAGATTAAAATCATGATTGGTTAAATACTAGATGCATGTTAACTTCTGTAAGATAAATTTAATGCAAGTCGACTGTCCAGTTTGTGATCCCGCTCTCGATAATAAACGAGATTTCATGGATCAGCCGAACTTTGATGAAGAAAAGAATCAATAGGTAAAATCGTAGTTCAACCATCGTTTTTAATTTTGGGGCTTATATTATTTTTTTGCTAATTGTTCATATTTTAATTGATTGTACTTAATTTATAATTTTTTTTTTACTATAAAGATAAATTTTCTTAACAATAGAATACATAATTCAATTAAAAAATTATTATATTGTAATTTAAAATTATATAAAGTTACTATATTTTTTACACATTTAAGTTAAATATATTTATATTAGTATGTATAAGTTATAACCACAATTAAGAACTTTTATTTTGTATAAGTTATAACCACAATTAAGAACCGTTATTTTTCAAATCTACGGAATCCAATGTACATGGCCTCTAAACTCTATCATAAAATAATATATTCAGTTTAATTAAATTGTACATTCATGTTAATTGCTTTACAGTAGATTTCACATAAATTGACTCGAGAGCACAGCATAGTTCCATAGCAAAAAAAAAAAAACAGTACGTTACACTATTTTATACAGTAGTGTACTTAAGATTAATAGAAACAAAAGAAGTATGAAATAGGGGAGAAAATCAATATTGATGCTTTTCCAAAACGGGTTTGATTCTTGCTGGTTACCAATTTTAATCGATGTTTCTTGATTCATATTTGAGGATTTAAAATCATTACTTTATGAAACTCGCACCCAATCTTTGACAAGCATACAAAGGGAATTGGTTATCCCGTTTTCGAAAATAAATGAGATTTTATAGACGAGCTTTGATGAAGAACAAGATAGATTCCAATAAAAATTAATAGGTTAAGGTGTAGTTCGATTACCGTTTATATTGATGAGGTTTATACTTTTTTGCTAAATTTTTCATATCCTAATTGATTTTTTAATTAATTTTATTTTTTATTTTACTATAATTTATGTATTTAAGTTAAATTAACGTACAAATATATGTTAATTGTTATTTATAAGTTATAAGTTATAACTTACTATTTAACTTATAAATATAGAAGTTATAAACATATATTTATAACTTATAGTTTATAAATATTTGAATTATTCTTTATAAGTAAAATATATAATATATTGCTAGAACAAACTCTTAAAACTTGATTACTACATGTATTTGAGTTAAAAAATATAAATTAGTTATAAACCTACAATATAACCTAGCAAGACCACAACAAAAAAATGTCTTTTTTGTCCATTTTTATGCAATCAAAGCTTTAAGCCCTTGTGTGAGTGTGTAACGCACGTGCCGTTTTAAACTCTGCAAATGAAAAGTTCTACATTTATGTTAAGTTTTTAAAAATAAATTCGACACAAATTGAGCTGGTAGCACAACAGAGTACCGTCACAAAAATGACACATTGAATGTTTTAATATTAATTAAAGGTAAACCTGCAACATAGTCTAGCAAGGACACAAAAACATAAAACTTCCATTTTTAATTTGCAATCCATAACATGCCCATTTAATCTCCAATGAGATAATCTATCTAGTTTAAATAAATTCTATATTTTTTAAAAGTAAATTTCTCAAAAATTCAATAGGTAGCACAACATAGTGCCAACAAAAATGACACATTTCACTGTTCTAGATAGTAGTTTACTTGAGATTAATCAAAACACACAAGTGGTATCAATACTGGTATCAATACTTTCTCAGAAGTGGTTTGATTATGGTGAATTACTAATCCTAAGTAGTAGTTTACTTAAGATTAACATAAAACCCACATTTTAATAAATTTTGGTTGCAAGTAACTAATTCATATATGTAGAATGGTCATAAATGGTTAGAGATAAATATAATGTGTTCAAAGAGAAAAAATAAAATAGTGTAATATTATAGTTCAGAAAAATGGATTTAGATATAAAAAAAAAAAATCAGAGAGAGACATTGTTAGAGATAAAGGACTCAGATAGATGATATGGTTAGGATGTTGTCAGGGAGTAAAAAGACACGATTAGATGATTTCTTAGTATATATTGAACTCAAATCAGGTGCGGAGCACGTGCAGTCTGCTAGTAATAATAAATGCAAGGGGCATGAATTTCTAATTTTGAATAATTTGAAACTATTACAATATGGGCTCTAGTGGTTGAACAAAAATATATTGATTCTTTCTCAAATTACTGACTATAACCCCTATTCTCCTATAAGCAACCACCACTTATCATTATCATTGTACAAGATGGGAAGAGATCCGTTGTCGCCATTTCTGTTCACTTTGGTGACAGAGGGTTTTAGCCTAATGCTTAAAAGAATTGAACAGAGATGTAGGTTCAATGGCTTTAGGGTGGCTGTTGGGGGACTAATTATCTCACACCTCCAATATGTTGATGATACACTCATCTTTTGTGGTGTAGAGGTGGATCAGGTACAAGCGATCTCTTTATTCTTACGATATTGTGAGGTTGCCATTGGTCTCAAAGTTAATTTTTCAAAAACCACTTTAGTGGACATTGGTGTTGAGGTTGCCTTGGTTAAGGATTTAGTTTTGACGATGGGGTGTACGGTTGGTAGTCTTCCTTTTAATTATCTAGGAATTCCTATTTCGAATAAAAGGCTACCAAGATCGGTGTTGAACCCAGTAATGCATAGAGTTATTTCTAAGCTGGATTTATGGAATTCTAAATTCTTATCTCTTGGAGGGCGTGTTAATCTGATCAAATCAATTCTGTCTAATATGCCTGTGTACCTGCTATCCTTGCTTTATGTACCAGCCCCTATTGTTAAAGAAATTGAGTGGCTTATGCGCAATTTTTTATGGGACTTGTTTAATGGTAACAGGAAATACCATTTGGTGAGTTGGGATAAAGTTTGTACTCCTAAAGCTGAAGGGGATCTGGGGATTCGCAAGATCAAACTAGTTAATTTCGATATGTTATCCAAATGGTGGTGGAGGTCTTTAAATGATGGAGATCAATTGTGGTAGTAAGTTTTGGTTGCCAAATATGGTGTGGATAATAGTGGCATTATTCGTCAAGGAAGAGGAGGAAATTGTCAATCCCAGTTGTAGAAAGGTATATACTCTACTAAGGAATTGGTGATGAGAAATATGAGGTGGGAAGTGGGTTGAGGGCCCACTATTGATTTTTGGAATCATAAGCGGCTGGGTGATGGACTGTTGAGGTCTAAGTATAAGGAAGTGTTTAATAGACAGTCAATCAACATTTAAAGGTGGAGGAGGCATAAGGTGGACTGTTAATAGATTTTCCTGGGATATTCGTTTGAGTTATAATAGGGTGCCGGATGTTGTTTTTAATCAGTTTTGTGAGCTGTTGCTAGATCTTGATGCGGTTTATATATCCAAGCATCATGAGGATGAGGTTGTATGGTTGTTAACTACAGATGGTATCTTCTTGGTGAAGTCAGTGTATCATTTATTATTTCATGATAGACTAAGACGGGAACAACCAAAGCTCAGATCCTTTAGGAAATGTTGAATCCCACATAAGATTGAAATATTCTTGTGGACTCTTTTGCAAATTAAAGTGCTAACAATTGACAATTTGAAGAAGAGGGGGAAGATAATTGTCATATTTACTTGTTGTGTAAAAATGATGCGGAGACTGGAGAGCATTTGTTCATTCATTCCCTATTTACTTCAGCATTGTGGACCTGGGCCTTTCAAGTTACTGGTTTTCAAATGCCTTTACCAATACATCTTATTGATCAGTTAGATCAACTCTCGATTCCTTCTTTGCTTAAAAAAGGGGTCATGATTTGGCAGATTTTCTGGGCTTGAATCCTTTGAGAAGTTTGGTTGGAGAGAAATAGGTGAATTTTTTAGGGCTTCAGTTGGGAGATGGATCGTGTAAAGGACAAGATTTTTCAAAATGTTTGGTTGTGGTTTTCTTCTATGATAGAAGGTATTGGGGTTTCAAACATTGATGTTTGGCTAAATGTGAGGAGTTTGTTATACCAACGGATCTCTAGACCCATTATTTGTTGTCAATGGACCCCACCCAATCTTGGATATCTTAAGTTGAATTTTGATGGTAGCTTTTTTGGAAATCCAGGACGTGATGGTTTTGGTGGTGTGATTAGATATTATCAAGGTGTAGAGATAATCACATTTTGTGGCTTGTGTGGGATAACTACAACAAACCAAGTAGAAATGTTAGTTATACTTCAAGGTTTAAAGCTGTTGAAGGATCATTGTGATCATTTCGAATGGTTGGTGGAAGGGGATTCTCTTTAATATTATCAATTGGATGTCCGCATCTAGTAAGCCACCTTAGAGCTTGAGAAGGTTTTGATTGGAAGCTCTGGATATTTGTCGCAATAAGGTAGTAGCTTTCAATCATGTCTTTAGGGAAGCGAATGAGAGGGCAAAGTTGTTTGCTAAGGATGGAGTGTTGGCCCCAGTTTTTGGTGCTCAATTTCTTATTCGTTTAATTGTTGTGTTTTTCATCTCTTCACTGTAAATGTTGGATTGATTGAGTAATAAAGTCATCGTGACCTTTTCAAAAAAAAAAAACAAGAGAAAGAAAAATAAAAAAAATAAAAAAGAAAGAGGGGAAGAGATCCATGTAACATGGACAGGTGTCTTTTGAGGTTTTCTGCGCTTGTTGACACAATAATGATGCGACACATATAACTAATGCCTTACAAACCTTAGACAGTTTTTAAATTTCACTATAAAATAACTCAATATCACATGCGTGCATCCCCTTCTTTAACCAATCTACATATTTGTTGTGATTAAAAGCCTAATTTTAGAATTGGAGTTTTTAGCACTCATATCAATTTTAGACTCATAAGCATCCTTATCTTTGTAACATAGGAAGAAATTTCAAAACTTATATTTTTGTTACCATCATGCAGGTTACAGAGCTAGCCGATGGCCTCTTCATTGGGTGCTCTTTCAATCACGTAGTGGGGGATGGGACCTCCTTCTGGAACTTCCTCAACTCCTGGTCTGAACTCTCCAAACACATCAACGACAAGGGCGAAGCCTGCACCTTATCTCGACCGCCTACCATCAGGCAATGGTGCCCTGCAACCAATCCCCCGGTGTGCCTCGACCCTCCAATTGACAGTTGGTCCCTGCCTCCAAAGCCCTCACCCCCGCTCTTCAACGATCGAATCTTCTATTTCCCAGCCCACTCAATATCCAGCCTCAAAGCCAAGGCTAACTCTCAAAATATGGACGCCACTTCACCAATCTCCTCTTTCCAAGCCTTCTATGCCCATGTCTGGCGCACCATCACTCGTGCTCATGAGCTTCCAGAAGCACAAGAGACATGGTGCGGTCTGTCGGTGTCATACCGTTCAAGGGTGGTCCCACCCATGGCTCCTTATTTCTTTGGCAATGTTGTCAAACCGATTTTCTTGAGAACCACAGCTGGAGAGCTTTTGGGTAGAGACCTTGGCTGGGGTGCTAAGCTCATTCAAGATGCCATCGCAAAGCAAACTAATGAGGAAATATGCTCATGGTTGGAGGCCAATGCAAAGGCTCCAATCGTCTTTGAAACTACGGGGTTAACAACATCTCCGGGTGTGTTGATGGGGAGCTCACCTAGGTTTGATGTTTATGGCAATGACTTCGGTTGGGGGCCACCCCTGGGCGTGCGCGTCGGATACGATAACAGGTTTGATGGCAAGTTGTTTGCTTTCCCAGCCAGAGAGGGCAGAGGCGGCATTGAGCTACATTTTTACATGAATTCAAATGCCATTGCTGCACTCGAGAGAGACAAAGAGTTCATGGAGGCAGTGGAAGAGAAGACTGATTGATTTATTTATAGAGGGAGAAAAAGTGAGAACTAGAAGCCCAGACGATTTTTAACTGTTGTGATGCTAATCTATTTTCAGCAACGCTATCATTTATTAGAGTTTGAAGATCAAACATTGGATTGAGGTTTCCTTCTTTATCAATCTCTGATGCGAATAATTTTTTAATACCATTAGGACCATGATTTTTTGAAAGCCAAATTTAAAACACACTATGAATAGAAGTCGTCAAGAATAACCCTCGAGTTTGGACTGAAAACTCTGTATACATTAGTCCACAACTTGTGTGATGCTGCGACACTCTTGAAATCGAATAAATTCACATCCTATAGGAATTTTTTGGTTTCCTTATTAATTGTTGATTTCGTACCTCATCCAAACATGTAGATAATTCTAGTTTCAGAATATATTTTGGCTCTCTCTCGACTACAAAAACTCACTTTGAGCATTGAACTTGGTAATAGATTCTCTCCCCCTTCTTGCTCTGAACTCTCAAGATCATTAAAGAGAATCCCTACTTATTAACTTTTTTAAAAAATAAATAAACAGTTATGGTTCAATTAGATAAAACAAAAGTTTTTTTTATTGAGTGATGGACATGTATCAATTATGGTTCAATTAGACGAAACAAAATTTTTTTATAGAGTGATGGACATGGATCAATTATTTTCCTCTTGTGACCTAGATCTACATGGCCATCTCACTTAGGGTATGTTTGATAGCACCCTAATATCCTAATAATTATAGATAATATAAAATCTTTTATAATTTAAATTATATCAGTTTATATGTCTTGTTTGATAGGATCCAATCTTATATTCTAATATCTAAATAATACATAAATATCTGAATCCCCAAGAACGCAACTTCTAGTTGAATTTTATAGGATTCTATTTCTCCATCAAAATTTGGTTCTCTCCCCATACTCATCTCCCTCCCTCTCTCTCCACATCATTCATGAGTTAGGCTATCACGACCCCACCCCTTGACCCCATACCATACATGCCGGAGGGTGATAGAATGTGAGATTGGGACGTGAGATGGCAAACACCACTCAGGTGGGAGTGGCTCAATATTTATAAAAGGTCGAATCAAGAGCAAACCACGAAAGAAAAATTAAATCCATTCATCATTAACAGAGATTTAACAAAAATGCAAAGCCATCTCCATATACAACCATTCTCCAAAATTTCCTTACTAATAGTTCAAGGCACTAAACATCAACCAACAGCTAAGTGGCACTGCTACCAAACACCTACTATTGAAAGCTTCCAAAGTCCCTCCATCCACTCCAAGCCTTATGCGTCCCAATGCACCGATTAGCTGCCCTCTCCCCTGGGGTTGGAAGTTATCACTCTACACGGATGAAAATGAATAGATTGAGCTAATAGCCCAGTAAGTAGATCCACACCATTGCATTTTGACCTGTAATTGATAAAAACAAATAGGCAGTGTTCACCATTCACATAGGCATCACGAGATTATCTTTGTTCATGCCTTTCAAATTTAGCAGTATAAGAAAGTACAACTCATTTATCAGAATAACATACTGTGCATAAGCCATCAGTCATTTCATCTTTAGTAGAGCAAAAACACCCACAAAGCACATAATGCACATAGTAGAAGCTAGAGTGACCTACTCCTGAAGTAGAAGCCCCATCGATCGGGCCAAGTCAATCCTATAGTTGGAACTTCTACCCTCATTCAGGAGGGAATATAATGACAAGTGGGTAACCCACTTCATACTGTCCTCACACACACACACACACTTATCCCCAGCACGCTTTGGGGCTTTTGATAGGTGGTGGCCTTGCAAGACACAACCCTCTCCTTATGCCCTTCTGGCGAGAGGGCGTTACAATATCATTTGGTGCCCCAATGCATAATGCCCATAACATTTGGGGGGGGGGGGGCGTGACCCTCCCTGTTACTCAATTTTACCTCCCAACCCCATTCCTATCATTGGGGTCGGGGCACAGTCAGTAATTACCGGAAAAACAGTATCCAACTACCATTGGATGTCCCATTGCATAGCGTTCAGTGTCACAGTATATCATAGTATGACAGTATCATAGTGTTTCACAGTATAACCGTATCCATGTATTGGTCAGTATCACAGTGGCTCACAGTATCAGTATCACAGTATAAAACAATATAACAATATCCACTACCAATGGGTGTCCTATTGCGTAGTGGTCAGTATCACAATGGCTCTTAGTATCAGTATCACATTCTAAAACAATATAACGATATCCACTACCAATGGGTATCTCATGGCGTAGTGGTCCGTAACACAGTAGCTCACAATATCAGTATCATAGTATAAAACAATGTAATAGTATCCACTACCAATGGGTGTCCCATTGCGTAGTGGTCAGTATCACAATGTAACAATGTGCATGCAAAATCGAACTTTAAGTTCACATACATTTTACTATTCCCTGCCAGGCTATTCAGAAGCAATCATAGTATCATGGCCTTTCACGACAATTGATTTCATCTCGTTTGTTCAGATTAATCATTACACCACTTGTATAATTCATGCACAATTTGGGGATATACTATTCATTTCATCAGTGGTATACATATATACATATCGAGGCATGGTATCTAATTCACAAGAAATCCCAATTAAATCTCAATATTAACTTAATACAGATCTGTCAATCATTTATTCAATGGAAATTTTCAGTCATTTGATCAATCGAAAGCGTAGTACGAAAAAGGGGTTCAGTTCCAAATTTTTTGTCATTTCTCATAAGGACGTACTGTCATAAACAAGGACATAACTTTTGATCTATTCAAAATTTGGAGATGATTCCAAGATCAATTTCGTAATAGATGCGCATATCTTACAAATAGGGTGGTTTGAAAGAGTTTGGACCTCGTTTGACCAATCAAAAGCTCAGTACAATGGAGGTATAATATCTGAAATCTACTGTACATTTGTGATAATGGCATGTCCTATTTAGCAAAGTTATAACTTTCAATCCATAAGGCATTTTAAGATGGCTTCAAAACCAAAGCTCAAGTGAAAACACGTATCTTTTCAACAAGGGTTTGAACTCCATTTGGTCATTCAAAAGTTCATGACAACAAAAATGACAGTTTTGGAAATTTGGTGAAATCTGCCAACAGCGACATATTCTTACAATGCATAACTTTCAAACTAAAGAAATTTCGAAATAATTTCAATATGCAACTTTAAGCACATACAGAGATCTTTCAAATGGCAGTGATTTGAGCGCAATTAAACTCCTTTTGGTTAGTCAAAAGGCATGGCAACATAAGCGACGGTTATAATTTTAGAGACAACTGTTAACAGTGATATGCTTGCACATTTGGAAGAATAACTCATCATTTATGAAGAATCTAAAATAAAGTTTAAACATAAACATCATAGTAGACACATATTTTTTTCTAATGGCAGTGATTTGAAGTCATTTGAGCCTCATTTGACTATTCAAAAGCTTGTTACAAAAACATAAATATTTCCAAAAATTCACAGTGTGCACATGACATGCCTCAAAAAATGCTTAATAACTTTCAATTCACAGTAAATAACATCATGAAGTCATTTCCATATTGATTTAGACATTCGTGGACACTTCTCTGCAGATTTTGTGAGCATTAGGGACATTCTCAATATTAAGATTCATCATGCAACATAGACATCGGTTCTGTAAAGCAGTGCACTAACCACTATCACATAGTCACTTTCCCTTACTCATTTCATGCTTGTACTATTTTAGTTTCATGCCTCAACAAGTTTAGATGCAATGGTGGGTTGATCCACTTACCTAGTATGTAATGGTGCCTTCAAAACTCCCTTTCACAATCCATATCAAGCTTCTTACAGTGGTTCTTTAATGGAGTGACAGTGGGCTCTAAGTGTTGAGCTTTAGAGAGAGAGAGAGACAGAGAGAGAGACTTAAGTACATGCATTCTGGAGGTGGCAGCCCAAAGATTGACAAGTGGCAAGCCCCACACATGCAATAAGACAAGTGGTGTGTGTGGCAACATGCCTTTGGCACATGACAGTATTGATCATGCACGGCGGTAGTCCATAACTGCTACTTCTTGCTGCCGTGCATGTTTACTTCTTCTTCTCTCACTGCTGCACGCTCTCACTGCCGCGTGCACTCCCACAGCCGCGCGCTCTCACTGACGCGTGCACTCTCATTGTCGTGCGCTCTCTCACTGCCGTGCGACTCCCACTACTGCACACTCTCACTGCTGCATGCTCTCCCACTGCAGCAAGCTCTCACTACCGCACGCATCCTCACTGCAGCGCTCTTCCACTGCCTCGCGCTCTTACTGTCGTGCGTATGTTTCCTTCTTCTTGTCTCTTCTTCTTTTCTCTTTTCTTACTGCCGCGTGCATACACTGTCGTGCGCCTTCCTCCTTATCCCGCTATGCACTCTATTAGGTCGAGAAAATCATGGTCCTCACATCATCCCTCCTTAAATAGGATGTTGTCCTCAAAATCATCTCAGTTAATCAAATAACTAGGAGTACTTATCCCGGATTTCATCTTCTCGCTCCCATGTCGATTCTTCCCTTAAGTGGTACTGTCATAACACATGGACCAAGGGAATTTCTTTATTGTGCAATACCTGCACTCTCTTGTCCAGTAGTTCAATCGATCATTCAATATAAGTAAAGTCTTCTCAGATCAGAATTGGTTCATTCTTCAAGACATGGGACGGATCAGGCTGATATTTTCTCAACATTGAGACATGAAAAACATCATGAATGTTAGCCAACCTGGGTGGTAGGGCAAGTCAATATGCCACAACTCCGATTCTTTTTAAAATTTTAAAGGGTCCAATAAATCGTGGGCTCAGCTTTCCCTTCTTACCAAATCTCATAATGCCCTTAGTTGGCGATACTTTCAAGAAGGCCCAATCACTCACTTCGAGTTCGAGGTCTTTCCTTCAATTATTAGTGTAACTTTTTAGGCCACTCTGAGCAGTCTCGAGCCTCTCCCGAATCAAGGCAATATTTTATGAGGTCGCTTGAGCAATTTTTGGCCCTAACAACCTCCTTTCACCGACCTCATCATCCCAACAGATTGGTGATCTGCACTTCCTTCCATACAAGGCTTCAAAAGGTGCCATCTAAATACTGGCTTGGAAACTGTTGTTTTATGCAAACTCTACCAGAAGCATATGATAATCCCAGCTTCCTTTAAAATCTGTAATATAGGCCCTTAACATATCTTCCAGGGTCTAAATGTTCTCTTCGACTGCCCCTCAGTCTGGGGGTGAAAAGCACTACTAAAGGTGAGTTTTGTCCCCAAGGCTGATTGCAAACTATACCAAAAATCTCGAGGTAAACCTAGTGTCCCTGTCGAATACAATGCTAACAGGTATACCATGAAATCTTACTATCTCTTTGATGTATAGCTGACCCAGTTTATCTAGGGTATAGGTTGCGCAGACCGGTAAGAAATGAGCAGCTTTAGTTAATCGGTCCACAATGACCCAAACACTATCATGCCCAATACCTAATCTAGGTAGGACAGACATAAAGTTCATAGTGATGTGTTCCCATTTCCACTCTGGCATGGGTAAGGGTTGGAACAGTCCGATCGGTTTCTGATGTCCAGCCTTTACTTGCTGACATATCAAGCACTTAAAAATAAACTATGCCACTTCCCTCTTCATACTATTACACCAGAAGACCTTCTTCAGGTCCTGATACATTTTTGTGTTCCCTAGGTGTACCGTGTAACGGGAGTGGTGTGCTTCTTCTAATATAGCTATTTTTACACCCTCATCATTAGGAACACATACCCGATCTCTAAATCTCAACAACTCATCAGTGTCCACGGTGAAGTCCTCTTTTCTTTCCAATTTCATTTTTTCGAGAATTTTCATAAGTTGAGGATCTTCTTTTTGTGCCACTCGGATCTGTTGAAGGAGCTGGGGCTCCACTCTTATACATGAAATCGTTCCCATCCCATTACTAAGGGGTAAAGACGGGTGCCATTCTACTGCATCTTTTAATAATTTGATCTATCGGACCATCATTTGAGCCACTGATACCATAGGCTTCCTACTCAGGGCATCGTTTGTCTTATTCGAGTGGTGATTAGTGGTACAGTCATAATCATTCAACAAGTCCATCCATATTCCTTGTCTCATGTTCAATTCTTTCTAAGAAAACAAATACTTAAGGCTCTTATGGTCAGTGAACACTTTAAATTGGGTCCCATACATATAATGCCTCAAAATCTTCAGGA